>NC_046675.1:31360000-31700000 GCF_003369915.1 Drosophila miranda
TTTCCATATTTAAACATTTTCTGTGAATGAAGCTGGCTATGGGCTGAAGGGGAGTGGGGGGAAGTCGAATATGATTAGAAACCAATGGAGGGGAGGGAGGGTGTATCCACACGGCAAATCACGGCTTAGTGGGCGGTTTTCCAGCTTTTGCTCTGTCTCTTTCTGGGCTCCATTCAGTTGTATGCCTGTCTCTGTCCTTCTTTGTTCCATACATTTCATTCACAATCTAATGCCTGAGAGCATGATCCACACCCACACGCCAAAAGCCATGCGAGTGCGATGTCATCTAAAGTGGAGCAAAAAAAAATTAAGAGAGGCCTGTACAGAGGTACGCTGTACGCCTGTCTCTTTCACTGTCTTTGGGTCTACCTTTAGCTCTATCTTTGCTATCTTTTTTGAGCTTGTTTTGTCTTTTCTTTAGCTCTATTTTTGCTCTCTTTCTTTGGCCTGGGAAGTCATTCCTTTAGCTCTAACTTTGCTCTCTTTCCTTGGCTTCTTTAGGTCTACCTTCTGTTCAATCTTCTCTGTCTTTCTTTAGCTTCTTTAGGACTACCTTACCTCTATCTTTTCTCTCTTTCCTTGGCTTCTTTGGCCTTTCCTTTACCTCTATCTTTTCACTCTTTCTTTAGCTTTTTTAGGTCTACCTTTAGCTCTATCTTTTCTCTCTTTCCTTGGGTTCTTTGGGTCTACCTTTACCACTATCTTTTCTCTCTTTCCTTGGCTCCTTTAGGCATCCCTTTACCTCTATCTTTTCCCTCTTTCCTTGCCTTCTTTAATCCTCCCTTCACCTCTATCTTTTCCTCTCTTCCTTTACCTTCCTTAATCTTTGCTCTTCTTCCTTAATAATTTCTTTTGCTTTTTGGAAGTACAGCTGCAACATTTTGCCATTCAATTCGCAGTCCAACAGCGAGAGAGAGAGCGCACGACAGCAGAGGCAGAGGCATTGCCATAGGCACCTTCGAAAAATTTATCAATGAAGCCACCCACGTGACGCTCTCGCTCTGGCGTCGGCTCTCGCTCTACCTCTCTCTCTGTGTGTGTGTGTGGTTCTCTCTCGCCAGCCTGCGTGGGTCTCCCCTGTGTGTGCACGCGTGTGTGGGTGTAAAAGCTTCTTGTTATGATTCCTATAGGTGCCAAAGCTTTTTGTAGCACTTGACAGCTTTCGTTCGGGTGTTATTTTTAGCTGCTGCAGCTTTCTTTTTTGTGTTTGGCTGCAAAGCTTTCAGGACTTGGCTATTTCCAAGGAAAACCCACCAAAAAAAGTGCACCGAAATGACGCAAGTGCATTAAGGGCTAGAATCCTGCCCCCCCAAGGGTGGGTGGGTGTGAGCTTTGGGGCGGGCTGTGATCAGACGTCTGTGTGTGTGTGGGCTGTGACTGGTGGTTCCACCTAGAAGAAAAGCCCACACAATGCACAAACAGAGATATTCTACCTAGGAAAAGCGAAAACGAATAAAAGATACCTTTTAGTGGGACGGTACCACAAAAAAAAGCCCTACCCTTATGGAAATAAAGTTTTGAGAAGGAAATATCTTTGGTTTTGGGAACTATCTAGCTTTCCCCAAAACCCCTATATACCCTTTTGTTCCAGGGTATTCTGCAACAAAAAACGAATAAAAATATACCTTTTAGTGGGACTGTACCACAAAAAAAGCCCTACCCTTATGGAAATAAAGCTTAAAGCAGGAAATATCATTGGTTTTGGGATCTGTTTAGCCCTCCCCGAACCCCTATATACCCTTTTTGTTCCAGGGTATTCTGCAACTAAAAAGTAATCCAAAGGTGTTGGTAGATAGAAGCTCACACACACACACACACACATTGCGGGGGTTGTGTGGTTCAGTGCCACGCATGCGTGCGACAGGGACAGACAGTCTGTGGCTGCCCCAGCTGCATGTACAGTTGTGCCCACACACAAGCCAACACCAAGGCAGAGACACATCTCGACTGGGCGACAGATCTCTAAGTAAGGCGATGATCGGCCCACGATTTCAAGGCACACACACAGACAGCACAGGCAGCACAGCAAAGCCTCTCAGCAGCAGCAGCAGCAACAGCCGAGAGAGAGCAAAGGCATAGCCAAAGCCAAAGCCAGAGTTTTTTTTATACCGCCGACAGTCGGACGAGTCGAATCGCAAAAAAACGCAACCGGAAGGAAATCATCGTCTAATAAGTTATCAAGAAGCAGCTCCTCCCCAGAACCCCTCACCAGATTTACGCGCCCTGTGCATGAGATCGTTAAGGGAATAAAAAAACCCCCAAAGGGAGAGCAGAGATACCACCAATATCTTGGCCTGGCCATCAAAATTGCGTGTTTCAAATCAAAATTGCATAATCTTGGAAATCCTGGAACGAGTTCGCGTTCTCCGAGAGATACCACTGCTCTGTCGCCGCTGCTGCTGCTGTTGTTGTCGCCGCGTAATCGCAGTAGCCGCCAAGATTTCGAGTCGCGCTTCCTTTGAGCCTAGCCACGTTCTAGCCCTGGCTTATCGCCTGTTGGCCATCTAAAGTTGCCAGCTTGCCAGTCAGTCGGTCGCGCGTGCGTCGCCGTTTTGCCTTTTGGTCCCGCCTCGTAATTAATTACAAACGCAGTCGCGCGTTCCGCGCTTTCCTTCGGCAACTCCTGAGGAAAATCCACCACCAGCAACCGCCACTCTGCGCTTCTGGGCCAAATCTTGATTCTGTGGCTCGTTGGAGGCTTGCGTGCGCCGACACTGGAATCGACGACATCTGATTGCCTTTTTATGGCTGGTAAGTAGCTTTGCCTGGGCTCTGCGCCTCTATTGCCCAGGCTTATACTTCGACATCTTCCAAACAAGTATATTAATGGTTAAGCTGGGGGGATTGGGGAATGGGGGATTTGGGGGCTCCTCTGCCATTCGTTTGGCGGCTCTGCGGTTATTGCATCTAATGGGTTTTAATTCCAGTCAATATTGGGTATTGTTTGGCAAAGGAAATTGTGAGCCCTCGGCAGTGTTGCAAAGGCTTTGAAAATATTTTCTATTCATAAAACTTAATTAAGGAATTATGAATATGGTCATAGATTAAATCATATACATATAAATTGCACAATTAAGCAATTGGAACATAGAAATATATGGTTGAAATGTTTTTGCTGTCCTTTCTAGTGTTGATAAATGCTTGAAATGTTGCCAAAGGCTGAACTGGTCAAAGATTTCGGGGATTCAAGGCTTCCAGGGGTTATCTTTGTTTAACACTTAATTTCCACATAAAAACTAGTGTTGGTTAGCACTTATTACATAAGAAAACATGCAAAAAACCCTCTTTGAAAATCCCGATAGTTCTTTAGAAGTTACAAATGGAAAGCATGCTAAGAAAAAAAATATTTCAGTGTTGGTTGATTTTTAGTGTAGGAAAATGTAAAAATTAAGCATAAACCTGCATGGGTAAACGCTAAGCGCTGGAAAATTATATTCGTAAGGCCTTTTAAATTATGTCTAAATCAGTGTTGGTAAAAATTTAGGGTTGGAAAATGAAACAAAACTTATTTGATGAATTTTAAAAGCTGAAACAGTATTTTGGCTTGTAGTAAGAGTCAGAAAATGCCTTTAGAACGATAACTAAACCAGTGTTGGTAAACTTTTAGAGCTAGAGAATGATTTTGTATGGCTTTTCAAACTAAAGAACAACTTCTGGGGTCTCTCTTTACAAATAAAGCATCTGAAAACAATAAACGCACAATAGTCCTCATTTTCTTGGCGAATATGAAACCAGAAATGCCATTTGCAACAGGAACCATTCGTTTGCCCACACACACAGACCGGACTCTTGCTGGCAACCTGGCATGACATATGTATTCATTCAGCAAATCAATTAGCGCGTGGCCACACTCAAAGGTTAAAAGCCGCACAGACAGCTCCTGCGGCTGTTGCTCTTTTGCTGGTGGCGGTGCAAAGGTCAACCGGCAAAATGGCTACAAAAAGTCACAAACTTTCTGGGCTAATTGAACGCTGCCACAGGACGAAGGCTCCTAAAATAGGAGTCGCAGGTGACATTTGAAAGAATCCCAGAGGAGAAGGTGGCAGTCCAGACCGAAACAGATGCAAAAAACAAATATCAAAGTTCAAACGGACAATAAATGCGCTCTCTCTAACTCTCTCTCAGAAGCTTTAGCATTTCCATGAATGAAATTTGAGGAAAATCACATTTTCCCGCCAGTGACGTCACGGTTGAGCTTTCATTTCATTGATAAGCTTGCTGCTCCATTCATTCATAAAGTTGCTTCGAAAGAATTGGCTGCCGAAATGTAACGGTCCCTACGCTGGCAGAGGCAGCAGCAGAGGCAGCAACAGATGCTGCGGCGGCAGCAGCCACCATTGACAACCCACAACCCACACACGTGCCGTTCCCCGCAGAGAGACGAAGTGGAAGTGGAAGCCGGGAAAAGGGCAAAGTATCAAACATCCTGTATCTATGCTTCCGACAGAGGGTCCTGTCAAGTGGAAATTTCGAGTGGCCACCCAAGACACAGTGGGGCAAGAGTTGAAGGAAAATGGGCACAAAAATTTATTAACAATTTGGAAAGACTTTTGAATATATTGCTGATGGGATTATTGGAACTTTTTATTAATTTAAAAGTAAATGGGCAAAATCATTTTAGGGAAAAAAGAGACTTAAAAAATAATAAATAATATTAATAATATATATAAATAAAAATAATAATATATATAAAAATTAAAAATAATAAATAAAAAAATATATCAATAATAATGATAATATATATAAATAATAAAAAAATAATAATAATAAATAAAATAATTTTATTATGTAAATAGTTAGAGATTTTTAGTAAAAAAAAATGACTTAGAAGAAAGTGGGTTTATTGGAATTTTGTATTCATTTAAAAACACATGGCAAACCATTTTAGGGCAAAAAGAGCCTTACAAAATAATAAATAATAATAATAAGATATATCTAAATAAAAATTATATAAATAATAATAAAATATTTACAAATAATAATAATAAAACAAATAATTTTATTATGTAAATAGTTAGGGATCTGCAAAACAAAAAAATGACTTTAAAGAGGTTTAAAAGTTCTAAAGTAGTTCCAGGCTTATGCTAAAATATATATGCGATCTATAAGACCCTCTTCAAAACTTTAAAGGGGTTTTTTTATTGAATTTTCTTAGATATTACATCAATATATAAATAACTAAAAGCTGAAATAATTCTTCTGATTTTCCCAAAAGTACATATTCCCATTTACCAAAAAAAAAACTCCCTTTAAATTCCCCTTAAAAACCTCCTATGCACCACTATGGCTGCCGCTGCTCCCGGGCCGCCCTGTTCGCCTCCTTGTCTCCTGCTGCTAGCAACGCTTCAGTCAATGGCAGCCCTGACAATGTGGGGGCGTTTAATCGCATCTATTAGCATCGTAGTCGAGAGCGTTTTCTTACACGCCCCCGCACTCGTTCCACTAGAAAATTGGAAGTTGAAAACAACACAAAAAGTTGTGCTTCGTTTAAAGGCACCCGAAAACCGAAAAACAAGCAACAAGTTTATGGGGAGAGGGGGGGTTTTTTGATAAACTTAATGGCCTAAAGAACCCCGAAAATGTCCTTATTGTTCTTTGATTTGCTGCCCACCTGCCAGTCCATGTCCTCATCTCTGTCGAGGTCTCACGTCTCACTTTATTTCGGTTTTCTTTCATTATTACGAGTATTATTATTGCTGTTAATGTTTTTGGGTGCTATTTTGTGGCTCCGAAGAGAGGGTATATTGGTTTTTAAAGGGGGTTTGTTCTAGAGGGTTTCCTTGAGAGATATTCTGAAATCTCTGGAATATTCGCGAGGATAAAGGCAGTGGCCTTAAGAATTCCCCTAAATCTTAAAACTTTTTTGCTTAAAAATTGTATAGAATTTTTTTAAATTATCGCCCTCTCTCCCAGTGTGGCTTAACATACAAATTCGAATCCCACGACGTTAGAACTCTTTTTAATTAATTTTAATAATAATAATAATATCTGTCCAAAGAAAAAGTAAACAAAAGTCCACTCTATTTCTTAATAATTCTTTCCATGATATCTTAAGCCCCTCTTAAGTGCCCTTAATCTTTAAGCGTATTAAAACCCTCGCATCATTCGCCTCAAGAACTACCTTCGCCCTTTCTTCGGTAGCATTTAGCTGGCTGCTCTTTTTGATTGATGCTCAACCTCTAACCTTTAAATGTCATACCATTCCGGGAAAACAGAGCGCGAGAGAGAGCATAACTAGGGAGAGAAAGAGAGTGAGAGAGAGTGAGTGTGTGCAACACTCTAATTGCCATTTTTTTATGCTTCTGTGGGCGGTTTTTAGGCGATGCTTTGCATATTCCTCTGTTTGTTGTTTAGTTAACTTTTCAGAAAAGTCAGCCGGCAAGTGCCTTTCGGTATTTCGGGGGAATTTCGTGACCGAAAATGTCAGTCATCGTATTAAATATCAAGTGGGGGATTGCAACATATAAACTTCATTAGGAAACATTTCCAGGCGTACATTGAGGCGTATGATTAATCATAAATTACGCATACGACCCATTGACGCCTATCGGTGGTCGTTGCTTGCTTTCTTTCGTTCTGAGAGTGAAAGCTAATGCCTTATCTGATAGATAAGGATATTCCCAACTATTACGTAGTTTTCCATCTCACACTCTCTCTCTCTCCCTCTCTCTCACCCACAATTGTTGTGGACTTTTGCTCTGCCAACGGAATCGGAAATGCTGGTTTTCCACCCACACAGCCACAGAGAGAAAGACAGAGAGTGAGAGCGAGAGCAATCCCATGCAAAGAATCAACAGTTACACGCAGGCAGCGGCAGCGGCAGTGGCAGCGACAGACACCGACAGAGAGTTCGGCAAAAGCTAAATACAATTTCCACAGGCATTTTCCGACACATTTCCGACGCCTCCGATGCTGCTGCTGCTGCCATCGACGCCGACGCACAAGTACAGCAGCGGCGCAGCCGATTTGCCGCTGTTTTCATCATGTTTTCTTCTGCTTTTTGTTGTTGTTGTTGTTTTTTTGTGTTTTTACCGATGCCCGAGTTTTCCCATTTTCATTTTCGATTTTCACCGCTCGCGCCAGTAGCGCATTGACGGCTCAACGGCTTGTCTCGCAATATTTTGGCCAACACAAAAATCACACAAAACAATCAACAAAACAAAATTTTCGCGCGCGTACGAAAAATTAAAACAAAATTTTTAAAAATTTATAAAAATTATTTATAAAAAAAACTCCCCAAATCAAAAGAAAAATGTGACAAAACAGAAAGAAAAAGTGCTAGATAATTATCAACACAAAAGAAAAGTGAAAGAAAACGAAAATGAATTGCCGCCGGCAAAATGAAAATGAAAGAAAACTAGGAATCATTTTTGAGAAATTTTCTATAGAATTAAGGCATATTTTTTGTGCTAAATGTTTTTCCAATTAAATGGAAATATTTAAATATATAATACAAAAATATTTAAATACATTTTAAATACCCCCCATATACATATGTGTAAACGTGTATTTTTGATGTAGATTTTATTCGAAAGAAAACTCTCAGTGTCTTGATGTGTCTTTTTATCTACTGTAGTGTCAATTTTACTGTAGCGTAATTTTACTGTAGTGTGGT
Organism: Drosophila miranda; assembly: GCF_003369915.1. Classification (NCBI taxonomy): domain Eukaryota; kingdom Metazoa; phylum Arthropoda; class Insecta; order Diptera; family Drosophilidae; genus Drosophila; species Drosophila miranda. The sequence continues at coordinate 31,367,616 of NC_046675.1, forward strand.
TTTACTGTTGTCCTCAATATAAAAAGCATTTTATAAATGTTTTCCGTGTTCGAATTTTAAGAAATAAATTAAGGCGGAAGCAAAGGTGAAAAAAAAACAGAGTTTCCGTAGAAGAAAAATCAAATGAAAAATTTAAGAAATATTTAAACCAAAGAAAAGGTAAAAATGGGGGAATATGGGCAAAAAAAATATAATATAATTCCTAAAATTTTTTTTTTCCAAAAATAAAAATAATAAATATATCGAACATTTTAAAATTAAATTAATATTTCTTATAAATTTCTTTTAAGCTTATTTTGGGGAATCGAAAATTTTTATATTAAATAATATTTCTAATAAGTTTTGTTCAATCTTATTTTTGGGAAAACCAAATACAAAATCTAAGAATTATTTTAAAAAAAAGGTAAAAGTGGGGGAATGTGCGCAAAAAATATAGTAAGGTTTTTGATAAATAAATATTATAAATAAATCAAACATTTTTAAATAAAATTAATATTTCTAATAAATTTCTTGCAATGTTATTTTGGGGGAAATAAAAATAAAAAATTTAAAAAATATTTAAACCAAAAAAGGGTACAAATGGGGAACGTACGGAAATATAGTATTATTCCTAAACTTTTTATATAAATAAATATAATATACAAATCCAAATTCTAAAAATTAAATGAATATTTCTAATAAATTTCTTTCTTTCTTATTTTTGTTTAGATTTTAATCAATCAACAAATCAATCAAAAAGAACAATCATTTCAAGCCATAAAGACTGATTTGATTCAAACTTAAAAATCAATCAAAAAATACAAAAGAAAAACCTTTAAGGAAAACGAAAAATACAAATTTTAAAGTGACCAAAAGTGCAAAAATTAAAACGGAAAATTCCAAGAAAAAAACCAACAAAATTATTGAAGAAAAAAACCAATCAAAAAGTGAAAAAGTGCAACAAAAGATTAGAACTCAAGTGATTAAAACATAAACGTACCTGTCAAAAGTAAACAAAATTGAAAAACAATCAAAAATTAAATTCAAAGAGATCTTAAAGAGCCGACAAAATGTTGAAATACCCAACAAATTCTTTAGAAAAGTGAATCAAACCAATCAAATGGAGTTTCTGTCCAATAACTTGTGTTTTTCTTTATTATTTTTCAACAATTTTGTTTTGTTTTCGTTCCGGTTAACGTTCAGCGTTCTGTTCAAACACAAAAATGTTGCTGACAATGCGGCGACAGAATGAATTGATAGGCAGTCAGCAGCATCCAGGTACAGCATCGGTGGGCGAACATCCGCCTGCAGCGACATCGTCATCGGCCACCACACATGGCGGCACACCCTCGCCACCAGCGACAGGAGCAGCAGCAGGAACATCCTTCGGATTGAATGGTCAAGGTCTCAGCTTAGTGCCGCCCTCCAGCTCCCAGCAGGATTCTCTCAATACGCCCACAACCCCTTTGCTGGGTCTGAGCCGTAATCCTCTACAGTTTGCCGCCCCACCGGCACCACCGCCCATTGCCGTGCAGCAGGGCGCTGCAGTTGCAGCTGCGCCCACGGCCTGCAGTCCGGCCTTTGGCTACTACCATCAACCCCCGGGCCCGAGTGGAGGTGGAGCAACGCCCACCATCGGCCCGGCATATCTGCAACAGCATCCTCCCCCGGGGCTGGCAAAGGGCGACTCGGGACCCACTGAGCCCCAGCATTCGGTGGAATTGGACGAATACGTGGACATATTGCAGGTGCAACAACTGCTGTTGGACTCGTCGGCGGCCGCCGCAGCGGCAGCAGCAAATCAAAATCCCCCGAATCCCACGCCAACAGAACAGCAGCAGCAGCAACAAATTGTGGCAAAGCCACGACCACGCATCAATCTACAAAAGGCCACGGAATACGCGGCCCACATAGCCCAAGGTAAGTGTATTGAGCATCTCCTTTTTGCATCCCTTTGTCATGGTATCTCCCACTCGCGGTCTTGTGATCCTCGTTTCATTCTCTTAGCCGAATCCTCATCGCCTGGCACGCGTCGTGTCCTGCTTGATTATCCCAATCCATATTTGTATGGCAATCCATATCATCATCATACGCCGCCAAGCGAGGACCTAGTGGCCCTTTGGTTTGGCAGCAATGGCACAGGTGAGTCCACCATTCATCCTTCACCCTGGCCCACCTTTAGGACTGATTTCTCTGGCATCTATTCATAATTTACTTGCGATTTTCCCAGGGTATCTGTGACACTAGTTTGGGGCGTCTGTCTGGGGGGCTTCCACTCGCCTCTGCCCCACTCTCATTACATAATTCACAGACTCCGCGCACTCCATGTTGCAGTTACTCAAAAACTATCTCGTCGGCTATAAATTGCCAAAATTAATCTGTGAATGAGCTGACAGCCAAAAGGAAAAAACCTCTGCCTCCACACAGCACAGAGGCCTTACCATAAAGCTACCCTCTCGATCTAATGGCTCAATAAATAAAATGGAAATAAAACAAGACAGTCCCAAAAAAGGGTATCTTTGCCAGCGAAATAGTAGATACCCTAAGATATAAAATACAGAATATTCCCTGCCATATATCCGATAGGAAAACGCCTTCAAATCTTAAGATCCTTCTTTCAAAAACAAACCTCTCCCTCCAGCGTATAGTACCCCACTTTTTGGAAGTGTATAATAACATATTTCGCGCACTTTAATGCCGTTCGCTTGGCAATTTTTCGATGGCGCCTTCAAATGCACTGCTGCCTGGCGCCCGACGACTGTTTCAAATACAGACGACAGACAAGTCCGTTCCGTCCAGGCAGTCTGTGTCAGTCGCTCTTTTGAAATGTTGCCAAAAGCCTGAAATTGAAATTTTTCTGCTGCAAATGATGCAGTGCATCGTCCGGCACTTGCCACTGCTGCGCCCTTTCTCTGCTGCTGCAACAGGTGTGTGCCCGCACGTCTCATCGATTACTCGCCTCAGATTCCGACGTGAGTTCGGGTTCGGTATGGTTTTTGGTTTTTGGTTTCGGTTTCGCTCTTCTTTCTTGCGGTTGTTGCCAAAAACTGAAAATTAAGTTCGAGACGCCGCCAAGACCACCCAAAGTGTGTCAATGTTGGCATCGGCGTTCGAACACGTCGGTAAAGGGATATGGGAGGAGGTGCAGCGAGTGCGGGTGGGGCGTATAAATTAAATTATATAGCTTGTGGTTTCGATCGAGGCCTAACGGTGCTATTTCCGCCTCAAAATTCAATTAAAATGTTGCCTCTCAAGTGTGTAAATGTCATTTCTGGTTGAGATTTTATGATATATAGAAGATTTTTGTGTAGAAATTATCTATTCTTCGGTTGAAGTCATTTTTTTTCTATAGCTAAAATTTTGAAAAGTTTATCATAGATGTTTTTTAAGATACTATTAAAATTCCAGAAAAATACTATAAAAATACCTTAAAAAAAAACCCTATGCAAATTCCACAAAAATACTATAAAAACATCAAAAAATAAAATAAATACTTTAAAATATGAAAAAACATACAAGCTTAAAAAAATACCAGAAAAAATACTACATATATATGAGAATATTAATACAATAAATGTCGGAAAAATAATAGGATAGCATACAAATTATAAAATAAATACCAGAAAAAATACTGGAAAAATATACGAAAAAACCAATAAATACAAGAAAAATAATAAGATTAAGCCCATCAAAATAATAGGATACCATAAAAATTATAGAATAAATACTAGACTAATATGAGAAAAATAAATCGATAAATAATATAAAAATAATAAGAAAAATACCTGAAATATTATGGGATACCATTCTAGTTATATAATAAATACTAGACAAATTTGAGAAAAATACTGGAAAAATATGAGAACAATAATACAATAAATACCAGAAAAATAATAAGATAAATACCTGAAAACAAATACATATTCTAAAATTGGTAAACTACATTTTTCGGGCCTGAAAAGATCTACAAGAATATATTCCCTAAAGATCTTTCATAGATTTATTGAGAGAAATGGCCTTAGAAAAGTAAGGAAAAGCTTATTTACCAAAGTTCTTGTCCCTTAAAACCTCTTTATATGTATTTTCCAATAAATAATAAATAAATATAATAATAATAATAATAAATTTGTTTTTTAAATCATGCCTTACTCAACTTTAATCAACCATAAGCCCTATAAACCCCTAAATCAGCTTTAATCAATTCCAAATCAAAATCATAGGCTCTGCTTTCATTCTGTAGAATGTTCTCCTTGAAATACAATCGTCTCTTATTCTGATTTCCATAGTAAAATTAAAGAACAAAAATCCATTGCAGTGCTCGCATTTCCCACATGGCGATACACGACACACAAATTGTCTTAATTAATTAATATCATAAATACGCGACGGCGCTTAATTGCTGAATGGAGATGCAGAGAGCAAAAAAAAAAGCAAATCTCTCATGGCAACTAATTAGCCAGGAAATGACCCCGACTGACCGACAGAGGGACACGGAGAGGGGAGGGGCAGATGCAGGGAGTCGAAGCATTCGCATTCGCATTCGCATTGCCACACAGCTGAGTGACCCTAATCGACAGGAAGCTGTCTCAATCTCTCAGAGAACTGCAGCAACGGCAGCAGCACTCCTATGAGGAGGCCAGGGCCAAATGCAGCTGCCGCGCTTCTGGTGGCAGTAGGTACTGCTTGCTGCTGCCACTTCTGGTTGCACTTCACTTGCAATCAATATTCATAAATCTCTTGGCAAGGGTTCACCAATTAATAACGTGACCCGTTTATTTTATTTCACTTTATTTTTTTTTTTTTGCCCCTTGCCCGTTGCCGTTTTTCCTCCTGCTCCTTCTTTGTCATTAAATCAACCTGGGTGATCGTTCCACGTTTTCCAATGAAAAATCACAAAAACGGAGACGGGGCGCGACACACACAAAGCCTTTCAGCATTTGTCAACGAGAGGCGACGCCTGACACCGCCGACAACAGCAAAACACGATCCAGGGATCCGGGGATCCGGGGCTCCGAGGCGAACGGGTACGGAATGAAAGCCAAACAGCCAAGAAAAACGGCTAGAAAATTAAGGCAACGCGATCCAGGCTCTCGGAGTGCGAACACTCAATGGGGAGCACAGTGGCAATGGTTTACGGAAGGGAAATCCAACATTAGCTTGCAGAAAAAATACTATAAAAATACCAGAAACGACTACAAAATACCATCAAAATACTAGAGAAAAATCCACAAAAAATACTGAAAAGACACCACAAAAATACTAGAAACTTATCGGGAAATACTAGAACAAATACTAAAAATACGCGACAATATTGAGAATAAATACCAGAAAAATACTAGCAATATATAAGAAAAATGATGGAATAAATACCTAACAAAACTTCTAACAAATACCAGAAAAAGGAAAGAAAAAATATTATAAAAATATCAGACAAATACAAAAATACCAAAAAAAAATACATAAGAAGAGTATAATATAAAAATACCAGAGATTCTTAGAACAAATTCCAGAAAGGTAAAAGTAAAAAATAGTATAAAAATACTGAAAAATTTCAAAAATACTAGAAAAATACCAGACAAAAAACACTAGAACATAAAACAGTAAAATGTACACATAACAGAGATTCCTAGAAAAAATACCAGATAGAGCAAAGGAAAACTAATATTAAAATACTGAAAAATACCAGGATATTCCATAAAAATACCAGAAAAATACCACAAAAAACTTTATATAACAACAGAGATTCCCAGAAAAAATACAAGACAGAGCATAGCAAAACTAGGATTTAAATACAGAAAAATACCAGGAAATACTAGAAAAATACCAGAAAAAACCATAGAACATATAATAATATAGATTCCCAGAAAAAATACCAGACAGATAGAAGCAAATCTGATCTTAAAATATTAAAAAATACCAGAAAATACTAGAAACTTTTTTAAATTAACGTTCAAGATAAAATAATTGAATTTAGGTATTAAATTGTAAAAAATGCTTTAAAAACGTTCTGGAAATACTAAAAAAAATACTATAAAAATACTAGCTCCTAGCATAATCTCATGAAAATAATAGCAGGAACATGACTAAAGAACCTAGTCGTTGTAGCGACTGGAAGGCTCAAAGATATAACTCAACAATTTCCCTCCATTCTTGAACCACTATGCTGGCACAACCTTTTGTTACCTTGTGCAACGGAAATCGTTGACATGGACCACACCACACTACACCACAGCAGAGCACAGAGCACAGAGCAGAGCACAGAGCAATACAGAGGCCCATAGTCGAATCGAATCGAACGGAAAGCCAAGCCAAGCCAACAGCAAACAGCAAACACACACAATCTCCAGAAGCCTGGCACTCAGCGAGGCTTGCCTAATGTTTAATTAAGGTGATTGCTGTGCGGTCACCTGGCCCGTCGTCGTTTCAGTCGTTTCAGTCGTTGTCGATGTTTGCTGCTGCTGCTGCTGCTGCTGCTGAGCGACAACAACACCTCACGATCACCAAATTGGTTTGTAAGGATAAGCCCCAAAACGAAGGGAAAAACGGAAAAACGTATAGTTAAAAGACCTATGTCAAAGGACATATCCACCCAGAAGAAGTTGGACAGTCGGACAAAGGGGCAGGACAGGGCAGGGCAGGGCTGGGCAGGGCTGGGCTGGGCAGGGCAGGGCAGTAGCCTTAATGAAGATTAATTGCAATCAGTGAGCCACTTGAGCTGCGATTAATTGCAGGAACCATTCAGACATGGAAATGGGAACTGAACTTCCTCCTAGATCTCCCAAGCAGCTGCTGCTTCTGCTGCTGTTGCTGATGATGATGATGATGCCTGGCTTGGGGGAATGGAATGGTTCACAAGTTCACGACGACGACGACGGCAACTTAATTGCCATTTACATGTGGCCTAAACTTGGACAGTCCGCCACAGAGACAGAGAGGGAGAGAGAGAGATAAAGATTGCTCCCGGGCCAGGCTTTATTGGTGGCACAATGCAGCTGATGAATTGCAATGTCTTCAATTTCTAAAACCCTGATCCACCATTTAACGGGTATTATTAGCATAATTCGCTCTTGTGGCTTGTGTGGGTCGATAAAGTGTGCCACAAATGGTTACGTATAGGTCAACCTGATTATTATTGTCACCTGCATGGTCTTTGGCGCCAAGTCTGCGCCTCGGGCCCGGCCTAATCAAATCGTATCGAAATCGTAAATGAGCGAAGGGGCAGCCAGCATGTGGGCTGTTTGTCTGTGGTTTTACATTTGTGGTTAAGTTATAATTTGTGTATCGACAACTTTCAAAATAAAGTTGGCAGCGACGAGATCATGGCGCTATAAATAGAGACAGAGCTCAGAGGAAGGCCTGTCCGAGCGGAGTACTTTTGATTGCGGTTAGAAGTGGAAGTTGAGGAAGTCATTTGGTAAACAATTGATGGTATTTTATTGTATTTTATATATAAATATTAGTATATATATATTTAGGGGTCTATCTAGACCATTTAGGGTCCTTTGAAGGTAAAGAAAGGCATGATTTTGATGCAGGACTTGGAGGAAGAGTTCTTATGCCCAATAATTTTCAATCATAGAAGTTTGAAGAGTTAGAAAGGTTGTTCTATAATCTGGTAATACTATCAGCCAGCCATCTATCTATCTATCCATCCATCTATCCATCTATCTAGCTATCTATCCATCTAACTGTCCATCTATCTATCTATCCATCTATCTATCCATCCTTCGGTCCATCCCTCAATCTATGAACACATTTTGCTTGGCAAACCTTTTTTCCCCTTACTATTTGAAGGCCATGTTTCACTATACAGAATCTGCGTCGATTTAAGGACTTATTTGTGACATTATCTATTATTTAAATATAATTTTAATGGCACTATTCCTTCGTTTTTTCCTCCCAAACAATAAAATTAAACTAAAGCCACAAATCATATCATCTTTTTGCTCTTTTTCTACTCTAATATCAATTCTTCTCCAAAGAACCCCTACGATTATCCCTGCAAAAACATCCCTAGTTCCCTTGCTTGCCATATTCCCCATGAATGAACCAATAATTTGGCTATTTTCTGCATTTGTGTCGCCTTTAGAGGTTCTACCACTCGCCCACACATCCGGGGGGTCAACCTGTTGGCGCCGTCCGTCCGCAGTATTTTTTTTTTTGGTGGTGGAACTTGGTGGCAGAGCCCACGCAAAAACAAAACGAAAAACCACAATCATTTAAATAAAGCAAAAACAAAAAAAAACTGTATGCTCTAGGAGTTCAAATGAAATTCGTTGAATTTTCGTTGAAAAACCGCAGAAACGCGTTATTCATTTGCATAAAAAATTGCTACGCCAAAGCAATCGAACATGAGGCAGACAGATAGACAGTGCACAAGGAGGGGGGGGAGGGAGGGGACAGACCAAGAGCAAGACCGCGACCAAGCCCCAGAGTTGATTTCATTCATGAGTCGCAGTCGGAGTCGCAGTCGCTCCACTCCGATCCATTCATAAGCCGCTGGAGTCTCTAGAGCCGCAAAACATTTCTAGTTTAAGGTAAGCCACTGGACACCTACGATCTGCTGCCGCTGCTGCTGCTTGCAACTGCAACTGCACATTATTTATAACATTTTGCCGTTTTGGGGTCACATGTTGGCGTGTGTTGCAAATTAAATTTGCAAATTATAGGCTGTCGCTGGGGGTTTCCGGTTAACAACGTCTAAAAAACGGTACGGTTCCACTCTCCCATCTCATCCTCCAAAAAAAAAGGAAAGGGGGGTGGGGGGGCTTCAAATGTGTGTTGCAGCACCAAATAAAAATCTTCAAAATCTTGAGGCACTTCATGAGACACCGCATACTGTTTGGGGCGCCCCAAATATGGCACACAAAATGGTCTCAACGCGAGTCCGTCGTGGTCCGTGTCTTGTACATTTGAACTGTCATGCCACAAGGAGACCCGAGACCCACAGACCCCCAGACCCCCGGACTGGTTGGCTGTAGCAAGTTCCAGGCCATCTGACATTTTGAAGCGAAATGTCAGTCAACTCCTCAACACAACAGCCGCGGTGCCTCTCTAGTGGTGCCTGCCTGCCACTGCTGCCGCTGCTGTATGATGATTTGGGTGGTTAGCGGCCATTACCATCCACCATTACCACTCGTGGGTTGCCCCTAAAGATGGCTTAGATACAACAGTTTTTTTGAAGGAAAGTTTCGGTTGGTTTTTGGGGAAAACGACTAGGGAATGCCCTTGAAATAAAGCTATGCTGATAGTCTCTCTAGTTGGCTAAGAATTTCCAATCGGACTAGTTCAGTGAACCAAATTTGAACTAGTAATAGTTCTAGGTATGCTGGGATATCACTTACTGCACTTATTTCTGGATTTTCTAGTGGAACTAGTTCGGTGAGCTGGAATTGGAGCTAGTTAAATTCTAATTTTGGGGATATTTCTGCAAATTGTAGAAGAATTATGCATTTAGGGTTTCATGAAGGGAAAAAAGTAATTTTAATCTTGAAGAACTGAAGTCGGAACTAGTTCACTTAGGGTTTCTTGGTTTCCAGCCACGTGAGCTTTATTTTTTTCAGTATCATTTAATTTTAAAGCAAAAGAACTGATAGAACTGAAATTGGAACTAGTTCATTTTGAGTATCTTCGTATAGAGCCACGTGTGCCTCGTTTTTTCAGTACAAAGCAACTTTTAATCTGAAAAACTGATAATTCAGACATCGGAACTAGTTCATTTTGGGTATCTTCGTATAGAGCCACGTGTTTTTCGTTATTTTTATTAGAAATATTCCATTTTGTCTATGAAATACAACTAATTCATAGAAAATATATGTGCAACTGTTGTTTCCTTGAAGACCAACCAAAACCTTACCCACAACCCATCCATCATTCCCATTTTGGTGTACCTCTGATGCCCTAACTCTTGTACACTCGCATCCAAGGGTACTTCAGTCATAAACAGGGGCAGCCACAGCACGGCATCGCCATCACCATCACCATCATCATCATCGTCATCACCACACCATGAGAGATCATTCAGAGATCATACAGATCACAAGATTTCCAACTAAATATGGTAGCCGAAAAAATAATTTACATCAAGTTTTTGTTATGTTGCTTTATTGTTCTGTTTGCCCGTTTTGCCTGTTGTCTTGTGTCGCTATATCTTTTATGATTGTTGTTGTTTGCGTGATTTTCAAGTTTTATGTTATTGCTCTTCTAAATGTATCTATGGGATACCCACTAGTTGTGGGCGAGATGGAGCGCGCGCGCGCCTTGATGCCCACTCACACTCAATGGTTTTGCCTTTTTTAGAGCCGCTGTTTCTGTTTTTTGTTTCTGTTTTCGTGAATGAAAGATTTGTCCAAGAGATTCGATTCCAAGATTCCATTCGATTGGATTGGTGGTAGCCAGCGATTTCAAGTGCTCTCTCTCTCCTTCTCCCTCTCTCTGTGCATTTCTGAGAGGCATGCCACTTGACACATTTCAATGGAAACAAAAAAAAAAACAAAAATAGGAGGAGCATACAAAAAAGCAGACAAATCAAAAATAGCCTTTAAAAAAACCGAAACCTCACAAATTACGCGCATATTTTCTAATGAGCTCAAGCATGCCCCCACAGCACAGATTGCCACGGTTCGGAAAACACCCAAAAACAAAATACAAGGAAAAGTCTTTTTCCTCTGGTGGTGGCCAAAAAGATTTATGCGTTGAACAGCAACCCCTTAGCACCTACGTTTTGAAAGAGGAAGCGGGGAGCGGGGAGCGGGGAGCGGAGCCCCGGCCAACAATTGGTGCCAACTGATGCCTTGGAAAGGCGACACATATCGTTAGCACAAAGCCCCGGATAGCCCCGTAAGAGAGAGCAGAGAAAAGTGTCTGTCAAATGTTGAAAGATGCGACAATTTGTGGCCCAAACGAAAATCAGACAGGACGGCTAATTAGTGAGAGGGTGGGATCACTATTCCACACTGAGACAAATGCAAGGAGTAGAGTGTATAATGATTGCTATCGAAGTATAGGTCCCACCATAGAGACCTTTCAATGTATAGAGGTATCTGGCACATGAGGATTGTAGAGGGAGTTTATAGATTATTTGGCATTAAATATTTTTTTTTTTTTTTTTTTTTAATCAATTATCTTTTTATTTTCCTTTAAAAAATAAATATATTTTGCAGAAATAAAGCAATTATTCTATAAAAAAAATTCCCTTAGGAAAGGATTTCTGAAATTCGTATCCTTTCACTTAGGTTAACATTTAAGGCAGGTTTTCTTTGATTACTTGTCTATTTTTTTATATTTTTCTCTATTTTTGTATATTTTTAAATAGTTTTGTTTTTTTTTCAAAATAATGTTGTTATATTTTTGTATATTTTTTTTTATATTTTTGTATACATATATTTTGTTGTTGTATTTTTTTTATATTTATGTATAATTTTTAAATTTTTTCTTATATTTTTACTTGACTTTTTTAATATTTTTTAAAAATTTGTTAAAATATTAAACAAATTTTTTTTAAAATATTTTTCTACAAATTTTTGATTATTTTTTTTTTTTTAGTTATATTTTTATTATTTTATATTTTTTTAAATATTTTTTTATATATTTTTTTTAATATTTTTGTAAAGTTTCTAATAGTTTTTATTTTTTTCCGTTTTTCCTTTTAATTTTCTAGTATTTTTTAAGTACAATTGCATTCTCGTTAATGGCTTTAATGATTTTCCATAGTTTTCGCCGATATTTGATAGATCTTGTGCCAGCACAATCAGCACACATTTGTTGTCGCCTTTCGACGAGAGGGGGAGATTTTTGGTTCAGACTCTAGGATGAGCATTTTCCCATCCCATCCACCTATGCGTATGGCGAGGAGAGTCTTCTCCTAGAGACTATCTGTCTATCTTTCTAGCCAAACAAAAGCTACTTACTTTGTGCGCAACAAGAGCCCCCGCAAAAAAAAAGAGAAGCCTAAATGTAAAATGAAAATAAAAGAAGTTAAAGCCACGAAAAGCAGCAAGCAGTTTTTCCAGCACTGCGACACGCGCATTGAGGCTTTTGGGGACTTTGGAGCTCTTAGGTCTGTCTCTTGCTGTCTCTCTCTCTCTCTCTGTGTGTGTGTGTCTCTGTCTCTGTGGAAGCTGTTGGCTACTTCCTCGGACCTCTCGCTCGCACACACACACAACGAGCGACACAGCGACACAGCGACATTGCATTTGAACAGTGGAACAAATTTGCAGCTGATTTATGTAAATCGCCAACAACAACGACGACGAGTTTTTATTTTAACGTTTTTCTTTTTCGTCTACCCTTTTAGAGAGGGTATGATGGGCCTAAAGAGATGCTTGGCGGGTAGAGAGAGAGGACCCTCCACGAGTCTTTCCAATCCACGTAAAAATCGTGCGAAAAAACCACTTCTTTCCTTACGATATTCCCTCCGAACCCAACAACCTGCTCCAACCTCCTCCATATCCCAATGAAATCTATTCAAAATCGTATGGAAATGTATCTCAAAGGGTATCCAAATCGTTGGCTTTCCTTCTCGTATCTTGTTGTGGTTCCCAATCAGCGTATTGAATGCACCCGCTACCGCTGGTCGCCCCTCCTATCCCACTGCCAGCCACTCCCTAATCCTCTCTGGCTGCACTACTTGTTGTTGGGGCTTTCTTCTTCAGTTTTTTTTTTTTTTTTTGGGTCCGTTATTTGGTGGTGGCGTGTGTATCTAAAAGATACAAAACTGCAATTCATTCAGCGAAAATTTTGTTGGGTCGTTATGAATGGAGCAACCCACGCGCTGGCTTCGACTTCGACTTCGCTTCGATACTAAAAAAGAAAAAAAACACAAGGCGGCTCTCGTTGGGAGCTGCTGCGACTGCAGCCAGATGGATATTGTGCAGTCCGTGGTGTTTGTCGTAGTTCTTTTACTGCTTCTCATTCATTAGCTACTTTTTTGGTGCCAGGTTGGGGATTCTGGGCTAGAAAATAAGACAGAAAATTGCTTTAGCTTTGATTGAAGATAGTTCCCAAGGAGAGAAGAGATTTTAGAGGAGATTTTAGTTGGGAAATGATTACCATTCTGTGTTTTTTGATGATATGGAGTATTCAAATGGGAACAAGGTCTGATTATCACCTCCAAATGGGGGCCTAGAGCTATTGTTTTTCCTGTTGTTTGGTTTCAAATGAAAGTACTTTTTTCTTGCTATTTTCTATATTTTATTTTCCATCATTTGTTCTCCCCCAATCGCCATAAGACACCTCCCATTTCTGCGCGTTCTTCACTTCCATTTTTACCTCTTCGACTCCATCTTCCACTCTTTACTTCAGTCCCTTTTTCAGTCTGTCCTCAAAACAATCTGTAGCCCTCTTTCAAGACCATCTGTAGACCCTCTTTTCTCCAACAACTGCATCCCCCAACCGTTCTCTCTAAGCAAACAACCCTCCCTCCACTTCCCTCAAATATGAACCATTTTTCAAGTGCCAAAATCTATCCACACCCTCTACTCCCTGGCCTCTGGCCACCCTGCACCGGACACGAAACGACAATCGAAAAGCGATTGAAAATAAAAATCGATCAATGCCCCAGAGCTGTCAGGCATCGTGACAGGCGGCAAAAAACCAAAGCCCCAAAAGCTCAAAACTCAACTCAAAAGTCGAGCCAAGAGTCAAGCGGGATCGGAGCATGTTATGCTTATTTTGTTGTTGCTGTTGCCGTTGCCGTTTTAACAATATTTTTGCACTGTGCTGTTGGCCAATATTCAAATGCAATTTATGTCATCGCCAGCTTGCATATGACGTCAGCCAGTTTTGACCATGGGATGTGGTTAGCAGTTTGGTTGCACCTTCACGAGAGAGGGTATAACGATTGCTGCCAGGGGTTTGTGGTGCAGCAAATGCAGCAGGGCTGAAATTGGGCATCGATGGGCACTGCTGGATGACGCGGGACACGATCAACAGTCTGTTCTGTCTTGAAAAAGGAATAAGGAAAGATTGTATCTTGTAGGCACCATCTAAAAGGTATATCTTTGAGAGTATCTATAGATTTTAGCATCTAAAAGATGTATACCTAAGAAGAATATCTAAAAGATATATATTTGAGAGTATCCATGGCCTCTATTATCTAAAACATATATCTTTAAGAGTATCTATAGCTTTTACCATCTAGAAGATATATCTTTAAGAGTATCTAAAGCTTTTTTCATTTAAAAGATATATGTATATTTGAGAGTATCTATAGCTTCTACCATCTGAAAGATATATCTTTAAGAGTATCTATAACTTGTACCATCTTAAATATGCATCTTTTAGAGTATCTTTAGCTTCTACCATCTTAAATATGTATCTTTAAGAGTATCTATACCCCTTACCAGCTAAAATATGTATCTTTAATAGTATCTATAGCTTTTTCGCTCTAAAATATGATCTTTAGATGTATCTTAAGCATTTACCGTCTAAAAGATATATTTTAAGGAGTATATAAAGCTTTTACCGTCTAAAAGATATATCTTTAAAAGTATCTAGAGCTCTTACCATCTTATAGATATATTTTTAATAGTATCTACAGCTCTTACCATCTTATAGATATATCTTTAATAGTATCTTTAGCTTTTACCATCTTAAATATGTATCTTTAAGAGTATCTATAGCTCTTACCAGCTAAAATGTGTACGTAAAAATATATATCTTTAATAGTATCTATAGCTTTTTCCATCTAAAAAATATATCTTTTAGCTTTATCTTTAGCTTTAAGAGTATCTCTAGCTTCTGCCTGGCGAATTGTATCTTGTATCTGGTGTTACTGTGCCGTGGCAGCTGTGCGGCCGGTCATAAAACTATAATGGCCGAGGCAGCAGCAGCCGCACCAGCAGTGGAAACGCGGAGGAGTAGTGGGAAATAGGCCCGTTCCATGGATAAGACTTTTTGCGACTTCCCCAGCAAAGTGCAAATTAATTACGAAAAAGCCCAAGACACTAAGAGATTTTAGTGCCCGCAAGTGGTCAAGATATCTTTAGTGGTCAAAAGAGATACTTTTAGATTTGAGGCCTAACGATTTTTATGGGAATTTTCTCACATGCATTCTAGTGAATGCGCTGCTCTTTATGGCTGCCCAAGATCTCCAGATTTGTAGAGACAATAGGCAGCCGTTGACAAACGCCTGAAATATGATAGTTCCGATCGAAGAAAAACGGTTCTCCCTGCGCTCAGCTCTCGCCTACCCACTGTGCTTTTCAGCTTTTCAGTTTTTCATTCAAAATTCAAGATTTCTCAATACGTGAATGCAGCCAAATGAATGCTGAAGCATTTGACAGTTAATTTGTTTCCAAAAAAGAAGTAAAGTTTTCCGGTCTTTTGGTTAGAGAGACATGCTAATGCGGTTCCGGTGTGCAGCAGCCGATGTCTTCGATTTCCTAGGGTCCATCAGCCACGGCCATCAATTTGCATTTGCTGCCCACATTTTATGACTCGCGTGCCCTTTTTGGCACCTGGGGTCTTAAGGTTTTTGTGTTTCGTTTTCGTTTCATTCATGATTTCATCATTGAGCGGTTTCGTGGGCGCCTTTTACTACATTCATTCATAAAAAAAAACCCCCGTGCCTAGCCCTCAACCGATCTTTGAATCTCTTTTTCGTTTCGGGGGGGGTTGGGGGCGGGGAAAGGTAACATAATACTCTCGGCTCTCTCACGCATCGATTGCTTTTATTTGGTTAAGCTTGAGAGATGTATCTATGCATCTATCTATCTATCCATATTATGTCGCTTCTGGTTGCACTCTCCTCCTCCTTCTCCTCCTCCACCGCCTCTTCTTCTGCTGTTGTGCCTCGCTTAATTTTAGCAACATTTAACCCAGTTTTTTGTTGTTGTTGTTGTTTTTGTTGATGTGTATCTTCTGCTGCTGCTGCTTCTTTTTCTTCTTTTTGTTTGCTAATGAAGTGTCAACAACAAATTGAATGTCTAACATTTGTTGCATGTCGCCAGTCGAAAACAGCAACAACAACAACAACGAGCAGCAACCACTAGCCACTCGTGGAACATATGTCTGTGTCTTTGTTTAATGCTTTAAATAAATAAAATTGTGAATGCAAATGCAGAAAAACTGCCGCAAAAAAATAACTGAATAAGAAATTTGATTGCAAAGAAAAGATAGCGATGGCGGCTATACCCTTAAATGGAAAATACAAAATCTTTCAAATAGAAAATGTATATTAAAATAAGTTTCACTTGTACCGTTATGTAGGATGTTGTTGTTGTCATTTTCGCTTAAGACAGATCTAGTGGAAGTTTCTGTTTAGCGCAGGCTGAGTTTGGGCCTGAAAGATATGGAGATACGCATGCGCTGAGAAGAGATAACGAAAGGGAAAACGGTTAAAGCAGAAATGCGAAAAACCTGCACCTGTCTGCGATTTAAATTTAGAGAGCTAGAGCAAGGCATATCAGAAAACGCTATTTTTTACATGATAAAAATTGATAAAAAAATCAAAAATCAATATCAAAAATCAAAATTGATGAAAAAAAATTGAATTATAGGAAAAGGGAAAACTTGTTTTTTTGTTTTACACTTTTTTTATTTATTTATTTTTATTTCAATATTTGAATTCAATTTGAAAATTTTATATTTTTATTATAAAAAAATACATTATTATTTTATTTTTTTTAAATTTATTAATATTTATATTTTTTATTTTTGTTCTATTTATTTATATTTTGTATAAAATTCATCTTAATTATTTAATTCATATTTTTTTATATTATATTTAAAATTAATTTGTATTGATTTTTAATTAATTAATTTTTGTTTTATATTATTTTATAAATTTTTTGAAACATCTCTTGTATAATTTTTTTAATTCTTTTTCTTATTTTTTAATATTTATAATATTGATCTTCTTTTTTTGTATTTATATTTACTTATATTTTGTGTCAAATTCATCTTAGTTTCTCGTTAATTTTATGAAATGATATGATACAGGGTTAAATTGTGCGTCATGCAGTAGCGCACCTCGGTCTGCTGTGTATTACTGCTTGGAACTGAGGTGAAGTTCATTGTGAAAGAATTCATTGAAGGAGTAGATTATTCCAATAATAATATCAATGAAATGATAAAAAAATAATACAAGAATATTGAAAAAAAAAACTAGAACATTTTAAGGTGAATTTGAAGTACAAATTTATCCACACTCTTCTGTGTTCTTTGTTAAAAAAATGTATCTTTCTGCATACTTTGTTAAAAAAATAGAGTATTAATAATATAATTTATGCCAGCACGTAGCCGCCACGTAGACACAGTCAGCACTGGCTTTGGCTTTGGCACAGGCCCCAAACAAACTAAAAAAAAACAACAAAAAAAGAAACATGCCCTCGCCCAAGGCACAATCACCAATTCATTCATTTTGGCGGCTTCGTATCTGTATCTGCGACTGTTGCTGCTGCTGTTGCAATCATCGAACATCGCTTGCCAAGTGTGTCGACGCCGCAGCAGGCAGCGGAGAAGCAGCAGCACCAGCAGCAGCAGCAGCTACTGCAACTGCAGATACAACAGCAACAAAGATACAGATACAACAAAAAATAAAGTTAACATCGACAGACAACAAAATCGGAGAGACGAGACGAGACGGGACCGGACGGCAGGAGCGATCAATTTGCATACAACGGCGGCCGTTTTGTGAATGAAAATATATAGATTTTGTTGTTTTTATTTCTGTTTTGAGCCAACAACAAATTAAAGCAACAAATGCAATAAATTGTTAAATTTTATTATTCTGCGACGGAGATACAGGGTGCTGCTGGCTGCCGCGACCTACGCACAGGCACTGGACACACCAGCAGCGGCAACCCACACAAGTGGCAGGCAGCAGGCAGGCAGGCAGCGACAACTATCTGTAAGATACAGTCTGAATGCGACGACTGTGTGTTGCGGCTAATTTGATTTCAGCATTCGGCCAAAACGCTGCTTTCCGCTAGTCAAAAGCTGCCGATGGCCATTTGTCGATTGTTTTTGGTTCTCTGCGGTTTTTCGGCACGCCAACACAAAAAGATACAGATAGATAGCGAAGGAGATGGAGATACAGATAAAAAGATGGATCTACAACTGTTTGGTTTGTGTTCATTGATGATTTTTGTACCCTGTGACAGGAGAGTAGAAGGGTATGTTAGAAAAGGAGGACGTGACCCTTCGGTATAAGGTTTATATGAAAAGATAGATCCTAGAGGAGGCAACAGGTTTCTAAAAGTTTAAAGATGCTGATTTGTATGTAAAGAGCAAATAAAATAAAAAAATAAATTTAAAAAAATAAATAAATTGTAAAACAATAAAAAATATATATAAAGTAACACAGCAAAACAAATTAAATATAATTAAAAAAAAAAAAAATTATACAATAGATAAAGAAAAATAAATAAAAATAGAAATATAATATAAACCAAAAAAAACATAATATAGAAAATATATTATAAAAAAATACTATAGAAAACATATATATAAATTTTAAAACAAAAAAAAATATATATAAAAGAATAAATAAAAAATAATAATAAAAAATATAAAAATAATAAAAAAGAAAAGAAAATTAAAATAAAAATTATAATGCAAAGTAATAAATTAAATACAAACATAAAAATAACAAAAAAAATAATAATGAAAAAAATGAGTTAAAAATAAAAAATAAATAATGCGAAGTTATAAATAAAATAAACATACATAAAGACAAATATATAAGAAAAAGCAATATTATAAAAAAAAACAGTAAAAAAAAGGTAATACAAAAATTACATTAATTAATAAAAATAAAAAATGGGTTGGGAAGACTATACCGAAGACAATAAAAACAGTCGGGTTACTGGAACTTCAATTCTCCTTTCTCCTGTGATTCGCCTTTGGCCGTGGCAGCATTGCCTATTCCTCGGCTTCCTCTTCGTTCGTCAAAGCCTTGGTCAAAGCGCTGAGTCTGTCTGTTTCGGTCCCCAGAATCCAAAAATGTACTCTTAAGGGTACTCTTCCCTCCCTCGTTATTTTTATTAATTTCTCTCAATCAATAAATTAATAAATGAGACTATCTATCTATTAGTTAAAACAGATAAATATCTCAAGATATCTATTAAAGCTCTTAGAATACGATCTGTCTTTCTTCTCTCCATCACTGAACATAGAGAAAAATCTTCATTAGATATAGTTCTCATAGAAATACTCCCCAAAACACCAGAGTATCTCAATGTCTACTATCTCCTCTAGCACTTGATTTTCTATTATTTTCTTCTTTTTGCCTCTCTGTTGATTCATTCATTTAATTTGTCTATTTTCTGTTGCTGTTGCTGTTGCTGTGGCTGTGGCTCTGCTCCACCATTTACTTTTCATATTAATTGCTGACTGATGCTGGCAACAACGTAAATGTGATAATAAATTATTACAGCAAAAGACATTTACTGGGTGGGCGAGAGAGCAGTACAACAACTCGGACAGAGACAGAGACAGACAGACAGACAGACGAACACTCTCGAATAGAGCCGCTTCGAAGGGAGTCGATCCATCGATCTACGGCGATCTGTGGGCTGTTCGATGCTGTTTGCTGCTGCTGCTGTCAGATCTGGCTTTGCTTTGGCTTTTGTGTTTGTTTTCAATGCGTTTTTAATTATATTCATCGTGAGTTAAGGCAAAATATAGTTATGTACATTAAGTAGATATTTCCTGTCTCTGTCATAAGTGAAAGAACAGCAATAAAAGCAATCGAGAGAACCAATTAAAAAAGAAATGAATCCAGTTATTGGCGAAGGTTGACCGCCCGATGAATTCTATAACCATAAATCACAAACAGAATACTTTCTAGGGAATAACTTGTCACAAAAACATTCGTTAAATAAGTAATCAAGTTTTTCCTATAAAGAAAACGATCGAAATCTAAAAATGGTCTAGAGATCAGTTAATCAGAATAACATGGGGTTTTTTCTTGTAGATAAGAAGAGAATTTTCCATAAAGATTTTAATGTTTATCAAGATTATATTCTTATAAAAAACCATTGATATTTCACTCTTATATGGAAATTTATGATAATTGTTATCTTTAGTATTGTAAATTATTGATTTTTATGGCGGGCTATATTTGTGATTGTAAACTGGAATATTTTATGCTTGAAGATCCGTTCAATTGAAGATTAATTGGTTAAGATATAAGATACATATTTTAAAGCATTTGAAAAATATTAAAAAAATGGAATTATACATTTTTATTGATATAGGAAAGATCTAATAGATATTTAGATGATGATTCTTCTAGAATCTATGTTCTTTCAAAGTATATCCTTATCTTTCAAGGGTCATATCTTTCTCATTTATATTTTAGGGATTCTACACATCAATGATCATGAGATCACTTATAAGAATGAAGAAAATAAGCTCCGAGCCATAGAGCCTCTCTCCATCTCTATATTTCTCCTACTATCCCTCAATCTATTGATCAAATTATGATCTAAATTCGTACATTTAACCCAGAGAACTATTTCCATCTATTTGGAATACATCAGGGATAGTTTCAAGGCTACAAGATCTCAGTAAACACTGATTTATAACCCACTTAGACCTTTATCAAGACCAGAGGTAGGCTATTTCATTCATCAGATGAAAGCAAAGATTATTTTAGGATTAATGAAATAACTGGAATATTGCGGCATCTCTGATACATATACGACATATTCCAAGGGTTCATGAAGCCCCAAGCATAACCTAAGAAGCTTTAAACCTTCAAAAATTATCCCTAAGTACTAGATCTGTCTCCATATGACACGGCAATCCTAAAACACAAGACTTTGGGTATACTTTTCTGTCCATTTGTGGGTATTTCTGATAGAAATAACCTTTCTTCCTTCTCAATCGATAACCAAACCATCTAGTCACCCTTTCCCAACTCAATCGTATAGAGAGCCCCCTCCTATAACCCTCCTATAACCCTCCTCCAACCATATACGAGTATAAACTATATTCTAAAGCGGCCCATAAACTACATAAATACCAAAAAATCCGCGTGCACTTAACGCATCAACTGAAACCCGAAAGAACCCTCGAATGAGAGAAGAAAATGATGACAAGCGCGATGAGAATTTATATGGGAAGCCATAAAGAAAGGCGACGGCATAAATAACACAAGGCGTTGCCCACTGATGCGATCCAAAGCGATCCAAAGCGATCCGCAGCGATGCACCAAAAACATGAAGAAGATCTCTCCCAGGCCCAGACTCAGGCCCAGGCCCAGGCCCAGGCCCAGGCCCAGGCCCATTCCCATCGTGAGAGGCTGCCACACGCGCAACTAATTAAATTAAAGGCGATCACCAGAGCAGGTCCGACAGCGACGACGAATATGTTGGGTGGGTGTCATGTGGCGTTGCGGGTCCCCCAAAAAAAAAAAAAAAAACACTACTTTGTGTGTGAAATTTATGTGCAATAATTTAAAACGATGATCGGTACAATACGGTACGGTTCCCACACCCCCGGAGCCTAGACAGCAAAAATTGATCTTGCACCCACTTTTCATATGGAGAGTCCGAAATTGGCAAAACGCCTTCGGTTCTGCCACCACCATCGTGGGTGAGAGATCAGTTTCGTTACGTTACGTTTTTATGGAGCAAGTTCAGTTGAGTGACCCTCCCACCCCCCCGCTCCCGCGTGGCACACATGTGTAGGACAATGTGGCACGCGACTGGCGACCACAACACACCACATCACGTGGGACCCCGTCTCCCGTTCGGTTCTCTTTGGCTTCGGGTTTCGGTGGCGGGTCCTCCTCCACAAATTCTGCGTGCTCTTGGCATCGACAAGTGTACGTACGATACGTTTTTGGGGGATGTGGATGTCGACGTCGACGTAATGTCTGGTCGTCTCGCGATTGTGTTTTTGCGGGGGTTGCTCTGCGTTGTGTTTGTGCTTTTCCCACACAACCAAGCGACAGAACGAGAGAGGCTGGTCAGACGAGAGACCGGCCCGCCGGCCAGCCGGCACATCCACCCACCTGCAACAGCAGCAGCAGCAGCCGCAGCAGCCGGATGAAAGATCTGCCAAATGTCGGTCATTCCACAAGCATTCCAATTCTGAGGCCGAGTTCAAGGGCGTTCTTCGCACAGAAAAACCTTTTGGCACACGCCAAAAGGAACATCCACACAAAACAGCAGTGGATACCACATGGAGGCGTCTGTGGCACGCTTCAATCTTTCTCTCACTCTCTGCGGAACGCCTCGTCGCCATTTTGGCCCACGTATTCTTTGGGGCTGCAAAGTGGGGCTGCGGCTGCGGCTGTGGCTGAAACTTGCACTTTTAATACCTGGCAGCCATAGAGGGTATATACGTATCTATTTGGGGTACGTTGTGTTTTTTAATGGATAGAAAAGGTTCTAATTGAGATATGGCTTCCCGTATAGCTTCATTGCAGGTGCAAATAAATTTAAAATATGAGTTTTTTACACAAAAACAATCAACAGAATTTTTTAGAGCCTTTCATTGGCTTTTCTTCATCTGTTTTTGTATAAAATAAATAATAAAAAAATTAAATAAACTTCAAAAATTACAAAACAAAAATATATAAACTAATTCAAAAATAGAACGTAGTTAAAAACAATTATTAAAAACAATTTTAAATTATTTAAAAAAAAAATAGAACAGTAAAAATAATAACAGAAATAAATAAATAATTCTAGTTAAATAAAAAATTGAAAAATAACACTGTTGAAAGCCTGATAAATAAATGAATAAGCTAAATTTTAAAAATAAAAAGACAAGAAGAAATTTTAAATAAAATAAAAAATTTAAACAATAATAAATAGAAGAAAAAATGAAAAAAAAAAATAATAATAATTAAATTGGTTAAAAAAAAATTAGAAATAGATAAAAAAAAAATAGATAAATAGATAAATAAAAAAATAATAATAAATATATATTTTTTTAAACTAAATAGCTAAAAATAATATACAAAAAATAATGTACACAAAAAGGTATTTATACAAAAAATAATGTACACAAAAAAAAAAAAATCTATAAAAAAAATTTAATCTTTTATAAAATAAATTGAATAAAAATGTCAATGTAGAGAAATGTATGTAAAACAAAGAAAACATGTTCCCCGTTCCCAGTGCTTTCCAAAATCTATATAACCTGTAAAACTGTAAGCCTTAAAGACCCACAGACGATCTGTTCTAAGAGCTGTATCTACCTCCGGCAGACGGGTATCTCCATTGTCGGGATAGCATTCTCTCGTTGTTCTGCATCTACCGGTGCGTAGATGTCATTGTCGTGTCTGGTCGGTCGTGTGCCGCCGCAAATAAATCAACAACATGTTGCCTGGCTGCTGCGACTGTGGCTGCCTGCCTGCCTCTATCTCTCGGAGGCATCCGGTTCGCCCATGGCTCAAAAATATTTTCTTATATGCACAAGATTTTCGCTTTTTATTTATTTTGATTTTTTATCTGGCATTATGCAAACGGCGACTCAATCAAGGCATTTTATTAACGCATTTTCGAGGTTTTAATTTGCAATATGGAGAGACGGAGAGATGGAGAGACGGCGGGACGCAAGGACATCGGACGGGCCGTATTGTTGGGGTTTGTTTTTTTTTTTGTTTTTTTTTCTTTCGGGTTTTGGGCCCATGTATCGAGTGTGTGTGAGCGCCACAAAACATGGCAGTCAACAAATTTACGACATAATAATTTACATTTATCTGCCTGCAACGAGGCAGTCAACAGTGCAACAACAACAACAACATAAACTGGATACCCAATGTGTGAATGCGTGTGTGTGAGTGTTTTCATAACAAGAAAAGGATAAGCTAAGCCATCTTTTCACAAGTCGAAGTGAGAATGTCCTTAAATGGAACGAAATTAAATAATTAATGTAAAATAAACTTAAAAATGGGATGCCTTTAAGAAAAAAAATATACTAAATACAACTTTAAAGTAAAAAAAAGTTTTAAAAAAATTAAAGCAATCTAAAACAAACAAAAATTTTAAATAAAAAAATTAAAAATAGCTTGAGGAATAAAAAAAATTTGTTTAAAAAATAATTTAAGCGAACTTAAAAATACTAATTATTAAAACTAAATTTAATAAAAATAAATAAAAAAATGTATACAAATCTGTTAAATATTTAATAGAAATTACTTTTCTCCGAATTAAAAAAAAAATATATTCAAATCTGTTAAATAATTAATGGAAGTTCGCTTTCACTCAATTACAATTTAAAAAAGATTTGTTTAAAAAATAATTTTAGCGAACTTAAAAAATTAATTACTTAAACGAAATTTAATAAAAATAAATAAAAAATATATATGTATGCAAATCTGTTAAATATTTAATGGAAGTTCGCTATCTCCGAATTAAAATTAAAAAAAAAAGTTTTTTAATTTAAAACTTAAATCATATTCAAATCAATCCTTAAAGCCTAGGAAAACTATTTATAGGGCCCAAAAGATCTAGCATCTTTATAAATTTATAATTAAAGGCAGTTCTTACCATAAAAAAAATGTTTTAAAGCAATCCAATACGTTTTTTCCATAGATTTCAAGGAAAAACATTTTTAAATCTAAGATCATAAATTCTCCTGTGGAGATTTCCTGTTAAAGAGTTTCGATTCTCAAATGATTTCATGACTTTTAATCGTATAAAATTATAGGAAAAGATAATTTTATACCTAGTAATCCCTAAGGTGCATTGCAAGCGGTTGAGAACTAATATTTTTTAACAATTAAGGGCTCTAAAACTTTAATTTGTTAATGGTGTTATATTTCTCAGGTATTTTGATAATTCAAAATATGAATACACGAAGAATTCTATTGCCAAAGAGTTCCAAACCAGATTTCTTTCTTGGAAAAATTACAAATATTCCAGGACATAATGCTTTCATTTTATAAGCAGATTTCCTCTCCCTCCTTTCCTCTGGATTTCCACCATGCATATTCCAAAATAAAAGGTGGTTTTTGTTTGTTTCAATCAAACCCCATTCCTGGGTTACGTATCTTTTTGGTGAGTGTATCAAAAGCCAGCGCCATGTTGTTTAATAAGTTACCTTCTTGCGATATGTCGACGTCAGAGCCACAGCCACAGATCCAGATCCAGACAGACGACGACGACGACGCAGAGCCGTCCGTCGCCTCTTTATCAGTTTATTACTTGGCAAACTTTTCATTTTAATATCATTTCGCATTTGCGCAATGCACTTTTGTTGCTGTTGTTGCTTTTGAGCGACTTTTAATTTTGAACGCCTTCTTATGGCAAGGTTTCCCCCCCTACCCCCCTACCCCCCCCAAGAGCTCCACAGATCGTTGGTTGGTTGGCGCGACGGCTACGGGCAAAAAAATATGATAAATGTTTACCGGTTTTTCGGTTTTTTTTCAAATTTGTTTGTCGTCCCTTTGTCAACCGGTAAGAAAATGAAACAAAGTAATGGATAGGGAATGTTTGAGTACCCGTAAGAAGACTTCATAATGGTAGATCTCTCAAGAAAGGACTGGAAATGGTAGAAAGATTTGTAATTTTTGTGAATTTTTTAAGATTTTATTTAAAGAAGTTTTTCAATGAAATAAAATTAAGAGAAACCCAAGGAGGAAGGAGTATTATTTCTCAATATTTGAGGTCTCTGTTTCGAGTCCTGGTTGGGTCTCTGAGTATAAGAAATCAAACCAGTATCAATATTATCTTTGATGCACCGATTCCCTGTATTGCCGTTTGAAACAAAGTGATGGAAATCCTTTGATAGCTCTTATTAGACGAAGCTCTATCTAAAAACACTTCTAGCATCTCTGACTGAAAGAAAGTCATGGAAATCGTAAGAAGAGGAGTACTATTCCTGACTTTGTTCGGGAATTCATGAAAATCATGCCTTAAGTTCCCTCAAAGTCCCAAAATCCCCACATTCCGAATGAAACATTACTCCCCATTCCCTCTCCCTTCAGTAAAAACTATCACAATGTGTAAAAGAGTGGGAATATATAATCTTTCAAAGCTCAAAAGTCAGTAAAAGAAAGCTTTTCATTCATATATTTCCTTCTCTAATGCGAGGCTATAGATAAACTTTGAACTTGTCAACTGGTGGAGAAATAATATACGTAGCTTCCAGAGTTCAAAGTCAAGGAGAGAAAAGCTCTCCAGCAAACTATCTCTCCCCACAATTCTCTCTCTCTCTCTATCTCTATTTATATGTATATCCCTCTCTGTTTTGTGACCGAAAATCGATAGAGCTAAATATTACCGGTGTTATGCTCATGCTGCGCTTTCTCTCGGGGTGCTCTCTCCTTGCTCTCCTTTGGCGTAAACTATTTTATGAATGAAAAAAGGCACACAATTTATAGCATACTTTGCAGGGCGCCTGCGTGTATCTGTGTGTGTGCGTGTGTGCCTGCATAAGCGGAAGTTGTCCTATGACGAAAGCAAAGGTCTCCCCAGGCCCCCAAGCCACCCACCCCCCCAAACGCATGTCCTTGACTGCTGGAAAGTTTATCGCTTTTTCCTACAACAACAGGTGGACATTTTAAAGCTGTCTCGTGCTTTTGGGGGCTTGGGTGCTTTTCCACCCCGCCCTATCCTCCCCGCTCCCACCTGCCTTTTCCGTTGACGTAGTTTGAGCGGCGACAATGTTGCGCGACAAGTAATAAATTTTCATTTAGATTGCTGTACAGTTGACACTAGACCGCTAAAAATAGTTTCCTGCACACTTGAGGGAGTGCAAAAGGGTTTTTCATGGGAAAAAAGGCAGGAAAATGGGTGTTTTCCCCAGCAGGGGAATCAAAGGTAAAAATAGGGAAGTGGCTAACAAAATGTTGTAGAAGACTCTAAAAAGAAAATAGTTGCTTAGCGTGTTTTTTGCGGGAGAGAAATTCTGGAATAAAGTATTTACTGAAAGATTTTTCTTATCGAAAAGTATATTTTTTAGGAGAAAAACTACTATTATTAGAATTTTGATATTTTAAATAGTTCCTTATATAATATATAATAATAAAAATCAATAAAAACTAAAAATAAAAGAAAAAAATAAATAACTTAATAACAATAAATAAATAATTTCATAAAAATAAATAAAATAGAAAAAAAAATAATAAAATATAAAAAAAATATAATAAATCATAAAAAAGTATAATAAAATATAAAAAATACATAACAAAATACTAAAAAAAATTGTATAAAATATTAAACAATAATTTAAACATTAAGTAATAAAAAAAAATTATAATAATAATAAATAAAAAATTTCATAATAATAATAAATAAAATGCAACTAATAGAGAAATAAACCAAAAATAAATAAATATATCAAATAAATAATAATATATACATAAAATAAATAATAATAAATATGTATATAACATACAACAAAAATAATAAATATGTATACAACTAATAAATAATAATAAAAATATATAGAATACAAAAAAATTAATAAATAAATATTTATCTAAAAATATAAATATTTTCAATCTAGCAAACACTCCGCACCATTTTCCAACTATTTTAAAACCAAACCAAATTATTCTAAGATAACATACGTTCAAGAAAACAATTCCTACTTATTTTAAACTATTTGTAGACCTTTTACAAATCTTAAAATTTTTTTAATTCCATGCCAAGCAACTTCTATTTATTTTTGATCAACATAGAAAACGTTTTTCCACCCTTTGAGCCCCATTTTCACCCATTCCCCATTGACTTAGTTCCCTAAGAAACTCAAAAATCAACTGCGGAAGCTGCTTCCCAGACACGTTCTTCAGTGGTGAAATGTTTTTATAAAAATAGTCGGGGCTCAGAACGTTTGAGAGGCACCTGACGTGGCTCTCTAGCACCCCGTTTCGTACGAGTATATCTCTGGCGATGATTAAGTCAGCGGCCATCGGCCAGCAGCCATTAGCCGATGCGAAGCTTTGTATTAACTTGTTTTTGTGTGCGGCTCTCGACGCAAATGCTACCATAAATGGTGTGTGCGCCCCGTCAAGAGGCAGGGAGCGAAGCGCAAAACCGCAATTAAGCACAAATCACAAAAGTTTGCCCAAAATTGGTCACAAGACCAAAAGGCCAAAAGGGAATCCAACCGAAAACCAAAGAAATGATCGCATGATGAGGCCGAAAAAAGCAAGAGATCGAGGGGGTTTTTGGAGAACGAAGTTGGAGATACTCTTGAAGACAAAAGCAAATACTTTTGGGCTACCAAAAGTCTGCCTTTTCTTTCCTTCTTCATTGGAAATATTTCCATTTCTTCAGGGCAATCCTCTTCTGAAACCCCTCTTACCGTCAAACCTCTTCTGAAACTCCCCATACCCTTCTTTAAAAAGGGCATGGCAAAAGCTTAAACAAAATTTGTGATGCCTACTTTTGACCAAATTTGGTTTGTGGCATTTATCGCTTTTTTGTATCTTTGTATCTTTCATTTTCTTACTTGACCCGTTTTTCAAGACTCGGCTTTTAAAAATTAAATATAATATATAAAAATTAAAAATTATTAAGTATCCGACATTTCATGAAAGAGTCTGGAATGGTCTCTTGAATGGACAGGGAAATGAAATGAGAAGTGCCTGCTTCTTCAGACACATTCAGATTTTATATATCGCCTGTCTGTCTGTCTGTGCCACACTCTGCTCTCTGCGGCTAGGTGCTGCATGCAACACATTCACTGTTAATTAAGAACAACAACATCCACAATGATTCATTCTGCTTTTCGCAGTTTTTAAGACTTTTCCACTTCGTGTTCAGCATTAATTTGCCGTGAGATTATCAGACATTAGAACAGGCATTAAAAGTGTCCCATGTCACAAAAAAAAATCATCAGGGAAATGCAGCATCAGGTAGGTGACTAATGGTTGGAGTCTCGAGGCGAGGTGTACTCTCTGGAGGTACAAGCCATGAGGAATATCTGTAGAAAAACAATAGAGGAACGTTGTGTGGAGGGAAAGAAGTTGCTTTAAATGCCCTAAAAATCTCTACCGATTCTTATATATTGTTCTAAAGGATATGAATTCCAATAAAATGGCTCAAAATCACAGAAAAATAATAATTAATTTCAGTTCCTTTTGAAATTATTGCCAGAATAAAAGAAGACTTAACTGAAACTCACAGCTCAAAATCGTTTTTCTCTCTATAACTGCTTAGCCACACTGGGAGAGAGTTGCATAGGAATAACTTTCTCTTCCAGTGTGGCTTACCAGGGTTTTGTCTATTTTTTTTAATATTTATTTAAGTAGATTTCATAGGAAAAGTAGTTGATAAATGGAACTTTTTTTTATATTATTCTATGAACCAACACAATTTTTTTATTTTTTAATTATTTTTTTTTTAAATATTATTTATTTATTTACAAAATTTTTATTTAAGCGTGGATTAGCACTAAAAAATATTAAAAAATTAGAAAAAAAAACCAAAAATGGTCTTTAAAAAATAATTGAAGGACTATGTTTATGAAGTTATATAGAATGCCAATTTTTATCCACTTGCTCAATTGATGTACAAATATATTAATCAAATATTCTCCAAGTTTCATTCGTTTGCCTTAAAAAAATAATTGGATTTTTTCTTTTCAACAAAATTTTCATACCTTAGATCTGGGCATATCTCTTGGGTATTACTTGTTTCCGTATGAAAAAAATATAAAAAATAAAGCATTAATAATTATAAGAAAATAAGTTAATTAATACAAATAAATGGAGATAAATAATAAAATAAATAACATATAAAAAAGAGTACAAAATAAATAAATAAATAAATAAATTAATAAATAATATATAAATAATAACTAAATAATAAATAAATAATAAACAAATAATAAATAAATAATAAATACAAAATAAATAAATAATAAATATATAAAAAATAAATAATATATAAGTAATAACTAACTAATAATAACTAAATAATAAATAAATAAATAAAAATAATAAATAGGAAAATAAGTAATACGTTTTGGAAGATAGAGAAACAGCTGAAGCAATAGCTTTCACCTACACCTAAAACCTAGACCAGGCATAATTGACCCCTACACTCCACCTTTTCTATAACATTCCAAATACCCTATTTTTTGGTCGTTTGGGCAGGCAAAAATGTCACTTTGGCAAAAGAGAAATTTCATGTTTCAAATGCAAAAAGGAAAAGCAGACGAAAAACCTGGAAGCAGTAGAAAAGAATCCAAAAAAGAAAAAGAAAACTATTTGAAGTTATTTTTGTGGCCCCGGCCTGACACTCGTCTGTGTCATTGTTGAAAGTATAGTAGTTGTTGCAAGCTGTTGTTGCATCGTGTGCCTGGTAAAGTGTTTGCATGCCACACGACGACAACAACAAGAAGAACTGTAAGAGCGCGAATCAACAATATGTAGGCGTATTTTGATTATGATAAACTGGCGAATTATGTTGTCACTTTGCATTTTTCTTATAGAATGAAATTATATTTTATAAAGCGGCTACACTTCTGCCGGTGCCTCTCCAGAGAGTTCTCGGGGCTGGCTTTAAAGACGAGGAAAATATTTACATGTCATGGCATTTGAAGGGATTTATGTGGCCCCAAATGGCAGACCTGCCTCCTGACGGATGAAAAATGACAAAAACCGAAAACCAAAAACACACGGGACTCAGAGACAAAAAAAACTATACATATTTTGTTCTACCAATTTGTTTGGCTTAAAAAAAATATAGAGAAAAACGTTTTCATGTATTTGTATCTGTGTCTAAATTTAGTTGCCAGAAAAAATCTATTTTGAAAATTTAACGTAACGAATATTAGCTGTTTTGGTTGATTATTGGCACAACAACAACAATAAAACCAAACAGAAATACTTTCCGCTAATTATTCCGTCGACGACGTCAAGTTCATGAGAATCGAGGAAAAACTATGACGTCGCTAAACAAAAAACCCACACGGAAAAATCCAAAAGGCGAGAGAGCGAAAGATTTAAAGAAATAAACAAAATCTATCTATAGGTCGATGTTCTAGTAGTTTTATTATTTTCTTATTTTTCTTCTAAATATAGGATTGCAATTTTTGGTGGAGGATTAGGCATTGGAATTGGAAAAGTTCTATAAATATTATCCAAAGAAAAGAGAGAGGAGAGAGGGGAGAGAGCAGAGAAATGGGGCCACACTAAATCAATAAAAACTTTTGAAAAACTTTTTCGGACAAGACTGCAAACATTAAAAATTACAAGATCTACAACCCAGGCATGGAATGTCATGTCCGTCCTCTCCCAAGAGCCAGAGAGTGTGTCCATATATCTATGGGAATATATATATATACAAATTAATGGCAATCTGGCAGCGTAAACACGACACGAATTTGTATCTTTTCGTCCCATTGTCACCCAGAGATACATAGTTTCGTGTCATTAGCCCGAAAAAGATACGACGACGACTTCGACTTCTCTCGAAAAACTGAAAAATTAATGATGCAACTTTGTGTGTGACACGGAAGTGTGTCAGGGAAAGAATCTGCTCATTAGCAGAGGCAGCCACGGCCCTTCAGCTAAAGGCATATTGGAAATTGGTTTGCTTTTGGCCCGATAGGCGGGTTGCCAGGCCCCCCCCCGTTTGCCATAGTTTTAATCAAAAACCGGGACACATATATCCCTCTCTCTCTCGATATCTTTCCCTGCTGGTCTATATTTAGGCATGTGACATCTACTACTCGTATATATCCGAGGAATATCCGTGTAGATTATGCTTGATTGACGCACAAGAGCGGCAGCCAAACTGTGACGCTGCCTTTTGGGGGTTATCTGTGTTATCTATCCAAAAGTGCCTATATTATCGGTTATTGGCGGAGTCCATCGATCTGTGACGTCCATGACAAATGATAAAGATAAAACAATTGCAATTCAAGCGGTGAAAAAGTGTCCAAGGATGCCTTCTTTTAAGGAGATCTTTATGTGGAGAAATCTATAGATATTTGTGGTAGAAGGGGAGATAGAAAACTGAGTGAAACTAAAGGCTGCTGTTCCTTAAAAGAGCTGCCTCTGTGGCTCAAAGATTAGATGTATCTCTGAGGCATATATCTAAAACTCTTTAAATATATTTCCAAGACTATTTCAACTTCGAATCACTACTTTTTCTTATAGTTTTCCATGAATTTATGAAGCCCTAACCATGTCTGCCATTAACTTCATCTGTAGCTAGAAATGACAATCAAATATGTATCTCCAAATTGTATCTTAAGGCATTCCAATCTCTATGGGTCGGAAAACCGAAGAAAAAAGATATTTTCTCATCAAAAAAAACTTACAGAGCTATCTTTCGTGACTATTTCCTCCATAAGACCTCCATTTGTATCTATAAATTGTATCTATAGCCTAGAATCTCTCCTAAACCATCATATTGTACCAAAATCCCAGTAAACCCATGACTATATCCTACATAGCCCCCTCTGGAATGTATCTAGTATTACATAAAGCCATTCCAAGGCATACAAAACATTCTAAAAAGGCGCATCTTCTCTTAAACCATCATATTGCTCAATATATCCTCCATAACCCCCTCTGGAATGCATCTAGTATTAAATATATATCTCTAAACTATATCTATAGCCCATTAAAAGTATAAAAAAGGCCTTTAAATAAGCGAATCTCCTTTCAAACCATCAATGACTATATCCTCCCCAAACTCCTAAGAAAATATCCCAAAAAAACATCGAAAAAGCCCGAAATAATAAAGAAAAATCAATCATAAAATAAAATTTAAGTATTAAAATTAAAGAAGAATTTTTGGGGGTGTCGGGTGAGGGGAAGAGCAGATGCAACGCATAAAAAGATTGCGCATTTGTCACATTTCTAAAATTAGGAAAATGCTCCAATAATACCCTCCTCCCTGCCAGCTTCTCTCGACAACAAATCGTAATATAAACTATCAACGGCATTTAGTGGGATTAACTTTTTGTGGCCGACAGAGAGAGACATAAATATCCAAATGAGAAATGGGGAAAATGAAAAGCGTTCGCCTTTGCTGGCCCATGCCTCACACGGCTCATAAATAAAACCATTAAAATGGAATTCAATGAATGCACAAGAACAAAATGCAATATCCATCAAAAAAAGAGAGAAAAGCCCAAAGAAAAAAGATGCAACACGGCACCTTCAATTCCTGCAATTTGTTGTAGTTTTGCCAATCATTGTTTTGGCTATTTTTGGGCGAGAGATCTTGAACGTCATCACTGGGGCAGGGCCGTGGCGAGGTAGTGCCCAAAATATACCTTAAATCCCCTATAAATAGACACAAAACACAACACAATCGTTGGCTACGTGAGCATCTAAAGCGGGAAAAGCTGATTAAGCGCCGCAGAATTTTATGAACTTGGACGTGAAAAAACAGTGTATACACCACGAGTACACACATGTAATTATTTTTCGCTATTTTCACGCGGCGCTTTTCACGTCATTCACGCGCCAACGGAAGAGCGAGGGAGAGAGTGAGATGTGTACCATAGATCTATTAAAATTTGGCTTTTAATTGTTTGCTGACGTCCTCTTCGAAAGAGGGAAAGCAGGGAGGTTTGGAGACTGTGGGGATACCTTTTAAAGAGAGATTTTTTTAAAGAATATTTTATGAAAATTGTTTAGAAAATGTTTTACTTGAATGTGCAATAGACACCTCTTCCCTATAATGTGCAAAAGAACACAATTCATGTCTTGTACTATACAAAACTCAAAAGGTTTAAAAAAAATATGGTATTTTCATAGAAATTCCACACAAAAAAATGGAATGATAGGAAATTTATATAAATTATTTTTTATGTAAAAGATGTTTGGCAATACAGCCCAAAAAAACCATCTGGCACCTTTAAAATTAAAATTAATTAAAATTAAAAAAAATTATAATTAACAATTTTAAATTAAACATACAAAAAATGTATATTAAAAAAACTTAAATTTAAAAAATTAAAATTAAAAAAAGAAAAAAATTTAAATTAACAAAAAAAATTAAACAAAATTAAAATTTTAAAAATTAAATTTAAAACTTATAAAAAGCCCTTTAAAAATTAACAAATCAAGATGAATTTTTGTTAATCCATAGGTCACAGCATCATCTTTAATTTTGCAAAATATGAGCTCCACAAGCTTTAGAAGCTCAAGAAAATCTGGCTATATCTGTAATTTAAATCAATATGTATCTATCAGACTATCAGATAAATTTATAACTAAATTGCGCTTCTTTTGTATGCCATAATCCTCAAAATCCATGCACTTTTAAGACTAAAAAGTTGTCAGCCCTTAAAAAACCAATCTACCTTCTAGTAACCACAAAAACATAACAGGGTACACACCCGCAGATACAGATAGATATGTAAATAGATATAGAATAGACCCCCTGCGCTGACTTTGGCCAATTTAGGTCTTGTTTCCCTCAGCGGCACACGAGTTGCCGCTCTGCTCTCTGCATTTTCCTGCTCTCTGATTTTTCCGACAGCTGATTAGACATTTTCCCCACACACACGCACACACACACACACACCAGTGGCTGTCAATCTCAGTGCGAAAATTGTTTCTACGTCTTTAGCGGGAAAATGATGAACAGATTTTTGATTTGTTTTGGTTTTTGGCTAAATTTGTTTCGATTGGCAAGCGATTTTTAAATTTAGTTTTTCGGAGTGAGGCACGCGTTTTATATTTAGAAACAGGAGATCAGCGTATGACTGCGAATGAGTGCCCGTAATTATCCGAGAAAACAACATTCAAAACATACGAGAAAACATTCGTGACCCACTTTCACCGCTGAGCAGCTTATGCCTATTTGGGAACATATCCGATCGGACTTCGAGTCGATTTGAGTTATTATTTATGAATATTCATACATACAATTTGCAATTAGACAAAAGCCCAGTCAGTCGCTGGCTTCGGCCTGTGGGCAGGCAGCTGCTAAACAATTGCCAGACGTTTGGGGCTTTCCAAAAAAAAATGTTGAGATACTTACGACAGATGGACAAGGGAAAAGATAGAGATACATAGATGGTTAAGAGGATAGCTAAGGTGCAGAGTCCAGAGAAAGTTTAAACCATATTTTATTTGATGGAAAATAGGCGGATATTGAGTCTAAAATGTAATTTTAATAAATATTTCAACTTATTTTAAGCGAAAATATTTTTAAAACAATTTTTAGTAATATTTTGAATGTAAATTATTTTTTTTTGCCATGGAAAATATTTTTAAATTTAATTATAAATTTAAGCCGTTCAAGAATTTCAAGGAATTGGTAAATTATTTATTTTTTTTTAATGGAAAATATTCTTAAATTTAATTTCAAGAATTTCAATGAATTGGTAAATTATTTTCTTTTGCCATGGAAAATATTCTTAAATTAAATTTAAGCCATTCAAGAATTTCAATGAGTTGGTAAATTATTTTCTTTTGCCATGGGAAATATTTTTAAATAAACTTAAATAACTCTAGAATCTGAAGGAAATTCTTGATAATAGTGGAAAAAAATATATGGGCAAATAGGATAAAGAATTATGTATATATTATATTATTATTGTATTAATTATTATATTTATTATTATATTTATTATTATATTATAATAATTATAATTAATTAAATATCTTACTCTTTCATTTGTTGCCTCTCGCTCCTAAATCTTTCACCTTTTTAAGAGCACTCTGCAGTTATTTGAGCAGAAAGCTTTATAAAAGGACAGGATCTAAGAATTTTCATGAAATTTATCACATTCATACTATTTTGTTCTGTTAAGAAAAGCTACTGCCTTTCCAAAATAGGGATTTATTGTTTATTCGAGGACATAAAACATTCAGTTTGTTACTAAATTCTTGAACCAGATGCTATCTCTTGATTGAAACACACCTTTCGGCCTTGCGATAACGTGCTAAAACGTTGAATAAATTGCATAGGAATAGCCCACATTTATTAGACTCTAAAAGATTCCATAGACCCGCGAAATATCTGCATCTGCGGCTCGACTTGACTTCCATTTGCAGACCCATAAATCCCGCCTCTCTAATCATCATAAAACTGTGGCAATATATTTAATTAGACTAATTAAATCAATAATTACTTAAATTTTATGCACAGTAAAAAAATAAAAAACACAAAAAGAACCGCAAAAAAAATTAAATAAAATTCAAACCTCATTTTCGGGCCTCAAAAATGGCGTCTGGAATTACGAATTGAGTCTCCATACCAGCAACCGCAAACTGCCCCCACTGTCCCCACTATCCCCACTGTATCTGTATCTCTGCATCTGCTCTAATTCCAACCAATGGAATATTTTTTGTGTTTAAATTTCTAATTTGTGTCTGCCTCTGTCTCTTATGATGCCGCTGTTGACTGCAACAATTTACGGCAAGATGCCAAGATCATAAAGCATATTATGATGCTCATAAATTAAATGAAATAAAACCTATAGAAATATTCCAAAATTTATTTATGAAAATACTCGTATACGAAATGGAAGTCAAATAAAATTTAAAAAAAAAAACTTTTTGACAATTTACAAGATGTGAAATTTAAGCATTATCAAAACGGTCACAGCACATATAAAACCCCCTCCCCTCCCCAAAAAATACACATATATATATACTGTTTTTTTCTATATAAATTTATTCACACCTCAACTCCCGGGGGGACGCCCACTTGGGGCCATTGGTTTATGGCTCTCACCTCGTCTCCATAGACGAACAAAATGAAGTTTTTTTTATTCATTTCTTGCGTAATGCGCAGCAGCAGCGTCAGCCAGCAGTCAAGTGTTTTTCAATCGTCAATCCACTAGAAAACAACAAAAGGGAGCCCCAAAGCCCCCGATTGGTGGCTGGCTGACTGGCAATTGAAAACAAAACAATTTCTGTATTTTTGTGTTTCCGAAGGCAATCCCAAAGACTTGCCAATGGAAAAATAGATAGAAAAACAACGAAAAATACAGAAAAAATAAACTGATTTCGAGAGTCGAACTTGGAGATACTTTTTTCTATGGTAGGGGTTTAAAATGGACTTACTATTACGATAAAAATATTACTGGAAAAACATCAAGCGTGAAATTCCAAATTTTTGACATTTATTAGGAAAAGTTTTGGTAGCAAACACAGTTTTCCCTCTACTGATATTGATCAAATTTTTCTATTTATGTGAAAATTTGAATATAACAAAAGAAAAAATATAAAAATTAATAAAAAAAAAAAAACAAATAATATTAAAAAAGAATACAATATATATATATATATATGTATATACAAAAAATCATTATATAAAAAGAAAATACAAATTATATCAAAAAGAAACATACAAATAAAATTTTAAAAAATAAAAATTAAATTTAAAAATATTTAAATTTAACGAAATCATTAAATAAAAAAATTAAATATTATTATATAAAATTAAAAAATTATATCAAAAATTAAACAATACAAAAAACTAAATAATATTAATATAAAATGAAAACAAGACAAAAAACAAAAATAAAAAAAAATTATATACAAAGAAAAGAAAAGTTTCAAAGAAAGTATAACAAATTTAAAAAAAAAAAACAAAAATAAACAGGAATATCAGATGAAAATTTACACAAAATATGTATACGAAAAATAAAAATATATATAAAAAATTAGAATAAAAATATATTGAAAATTAAAATAAAAAGGTCAAATATATGGAAAATTAAAATTACAAATTTAAAAAAAATTATAATATAAATAAAAATTATTAAAATAAAAAAGTCAAATATAAGGAAATAAAAAAGGTAAATTTGAAGGAAATATAAAATTTTGCAAGCCAGTTAGTGAATAAATTTTTCCATAAAAGAAAGCTTGGAGGAGGTGGCCCGTTTGGTATATAAACTGGTTGCCAATCAGTCAATCCATCAATCATATATCATACTTTCCAGAGTCACAAATCCTACCGGGTCTGTGCTGCCTTTGCAAACGAAAATACCCTCTTCTGCAGAGTGTATCTATGTATAAAAATACTTGAAAAGTATATAAGAGCTAGGCGCAAGAGGGAGAGGGAGAGCTATAGCTAGAGATAGAGAGAGACAACAGGTTGCAATGCTGCCACAGTCAATACGCTTTTAATTACAACCTACGCTACGCGAGCCGCCATGCCCCCCAGCCCTGCCCTGCTCCGCCCCGCCCTCCCCGTGGCTGTAACTCAAAAGTTGCCCTAACAAAACACAAAAACTTTTCACCATTTATGGCAACAGACACGGACCTTGGCTAAAAGACAGAGACACAAACCCCAGAGAGGGAGAGGGAGAGAGGGAGAGAAAGAGAGACAGACAAAGTGGAACTCTGGTTTGGCATTGATGCGCCCCTCTCGAATGTTTGTCTTGTTGTATGTATCTGTGTATCTGTGGCTAGGCGCGTGCCATGTGTCATCTGACTTGCGACTTGCGACTATCTAACGCCTCTGCCTCATCAACAGGCAACAGTCGTCTGCGGTCTGGTCTCCCCATTGACCCACGCATTGGCTCTGGCAACGTTCTCAATGAGATAACAACACACGGCCTGAGGAAACCCACACAAGATACAGCAAACACACCAAACACACACACAAACACACACAGATACAATTGGCATATAGACAGATATAGAGATATCAATACATTAATGGATATTCATATAGATCTAAGGCCCCAAGAAAAAACAGAACAAATGAGGTTAAAAGCAGATTTTATTGGCTTTTTGGTGGATTTTCCAAAGAAAAAGTATCTTTTGAGTGTATCTGAGGGGTTTCTAAGGAAAATACTATACCAAAACCCTCTTTAAAGGTTCGAAAATAGTTTTTGGGTTGAAAAAACTCATCCAAATCTATCTTTTAAGAGCAAACACACAACTTACAAGGAAAAAGATTCAATTTTTGTACATTTTTCATCTTTAAGTGGGTCAATGTAGACCATATATATCCCTAAATTGTATCTAAAGCTATTACAGAGGCAAATGCACGTAAAAAAGCCTCCAAAACACCTCTAAAAAGGTGCAGAATGATGCTCTAGAGCTGATCTCGTAAATTTGAGTGCCATATTTTAGAGATAGATGTCAATTAGGGGACAAAAATACCTCCAAAAAGGTGTACAATTATTCTGTAGAGCATATCTTATAAATTTGCAGACATTTGAGTGCCATATCTTAGAGATATATGTCAATTAGGGGACACAAATACCTCTAAAACGGTGTACAAGGATTCTCCAGAGCTTATCTCATAAGTTTACAGACATTTGAGTGCCACATCTTAAAGCTATATGTCAATTAGGGGCATATATTTCCACCTTTTCTTCAAAAATACAAATAAAAAGCTACAATTTCAAAGATATATTGTTTAGTATTCCCCAAGATTCCACTCCTTAAAGGTACTTCCTCCATCTATCTATTCTGTACCTCATTTATGCCGTTCTTAAACCCCTCACCATCATCGTACCTTCGTTTTTTCCGTCAATTACTTTGCAACAGCCACAAATGTAAGCAAATTTAATGCCCTGCCTGTCTTGGGTGTGCTGCCTGTGCTACCAAATTGAGGAAGAGGTGCAGTCAGAGACAGCTTCCAGTCATCACCTGCGGATCTTAAGTCCACCCTCGATCCAACCCCGTTCATGTCCATCTTTGGCTGAAAGACAGCCAGCCAGTCGGCCAATAATTGGCCCACTGCTAGTAAAAATGTATTTATAAAATTGTTTTCAACTATTTTTGTGGGTGTTTCGTCAGGGGCTGGGCCTCCTCTCACACGTCACACAAGAACAACAGAATCGTTGATGAAAATCGTTACGCGAATATATCTATTTATAGGCTAATGAGTTTTCCTTCAGGTCTACAGGTGGCAGACGGCAGACCATTCTCTCGATCGCACCTCAAACCCTTGGACACTGTATAATTATCGAGTATTTTTGTGAGGGCTAAAAATATACATATATACCCACAGCTAGTCGTTTTCCTTTTTTGTTTGGCTAAAACTTGCACGAAAATGAGGCAAAGTTCTATTTTTTGGCTGTGGCTGTGAATCTGTATCTGACGTTTCCCAGGTGTTTATTTTTAGGTCATGGCGTGTGCTGTTCCCACCTCAAAAAAAACCGTGTCTGGGTTATGTATCTGTATCTCGATCATCTGACCGATGAACCACGCGTGCCGTATGCCCCAATACACCCTCCTTCTCTCTTTTTCGCACACAATCTCTCTTTTGTTTATGTTTCGTATCTGTATGTGCAACCTTGTCCTTAACCTCCAGAAAAACTACTGTCTGTCTGTCTGTCTGTCTGTCTGCTGTTTCCATTTACAATGTGCGCCCCGAATAATAAACATACGAGTACGTCTATGAAATTCCAAAAATTCCTCAAAATGCTGTCAAAATGCAGTTTTTCGACGGAAAATTGGCATTTAGACAAATGCAAAATGCGGTTTCTGGCCAACAAGGAAGCTATATTTTTGGCATAATTCTAGAGCATATTTTTCAGTTTTCAGATTATGAGCGTGAAAAATGATGATCCGAAAAAGTAGATCATAAAAAAAGGAAGGCCAAAGCTTAGAAGTCTTTTACGAGTGCTCGTAGTGTAGATTTTCAAGGGGAAAATATTAAAGGTATGGAGCAAAAAGGCATTACAAATTATGGTTTGCGGAAGTGCTTTTTTCGGTAAAGGAATATCTGTTTGAAAATTAAAAATACAGGTAAAAATACAAATATATAGATCGAAATATTAAAGGCATATAGCAAAAAGGCACTAAAAATTTGTAAAATTAAAATTATAATTTTCGGTAAAGGAATATCTGTGGAAAAATGAATAATTTTTTTTGGATGATTAAAATATATATTTTTATGGTTCCCGATCATATAGAAATTGTTTACAAATTTGTAAAATTCAAATTATAATTATGGTTTTGCGGAAGTGCTTTTTTGATAAAGGAATATCTTTTTAAAAATTGAAAACACAGGTTTAAAAGGCATACATTTTTTTCTATGATTAAAATATATATTTTATGGGTCAAGATCATATAGAAATTGTTTAAAATAAAAGTTTTGGGTTCTATTTCAAAACATTTAAACACAAACCATCAGAATATCTTCGTTGCTGAATATCAAACCGGTAAGGGGGTCTCAGAGGTGGAAAGTTCAATCAATTTGGGACTTAATGAACCACAACAATTCAATAATATTCAAGACCTTTTATGTGCACTGAACCCGCGCTTAATTTTGGCTCTGTTTTTGTTCTTTTTTTGTAACAATTTCCCACGCAACTCATTCGGCGGAACATTGACTGAATCACACCAAAACAAGGCCCTAAAAATCCCAGATTTTTCTGGTATCTCAAGCGGAAAACGAAACTTAAGCTTGTATATCTTTTAATCGAATTTTTAGAGAGGCAAATTCTTGGTCACTCCAAGCCACATACCACCTAAAAAGGTGCCCAAACCTCCCCCCAAAACACCTTAAATCAAACAAAAAAGTACAGCAACAAGTTCCCAACAAATGCCTTCTTTAAGCTCACTATAAGTATCTGCTAGATACATAACACCCAAAAATCAACTAAAACAGACTTCAAACATGGAAAATGTACCTCAACACTTGAAAAAATCAACTAAAACTAAGTTAAAACATGGAAAATGTATAAAAACAGCCAAGAGTGAAACATATGACGACGTTTCGTGGCCTTGAACCTTTAAATTCAGCGCCAAAATCAACAGAAAATACCCAGCGAAAGCCAAGGCCCTCAATTAGCACAAAATCCACCAACTAAAAGCCACTTCACACATCAAGGAACTCTTCAACAACTCTGGGTCAACATTTGGTCCTACCCTAACCCCGGTAGTGCGACCTCTAGACCTCCAGACCTCTAGACAGCCTGCTGCCTGCCAGAAAACCGTGTCCATAAATGGTCAAGTGAATCACTATTGTTTAAATAACCCTGTGCCGCTGTCTGGGAGCCGAATGCAAAAACACAATTCTTCGATGATTTTTTTTTTTTTTTTTTTTTTTGGGTGTTTACGTCGATGCAGAAATTGTGCTGCCGTGTGTCTAATGGGCCGCAGTGATGACGTATTTTGGGAAATCATAACATTTGCCAGCCGCCAAAAAATACAGATACTCCTGTGTGTGTGTGTGTGTGTGTGGGGGTGGGGAGGGGGTACCTGTTGTTTTATTTTTACCTCAAAAGCCAAGCGTAAGAGAGAGACAGCTAGGCAGCGTGCTGCTGGTTTTTCGAACTCGAAAATTCACCACGCACAAAAGTCCACCACAGAAAGAGAGCGGGAGAGCGGGAGAGCGGAAGAGTGCGAGAGAGCGACAGAGCGGGCCTGGCAAACTGTTGATTGGCTGTTCTGCGCCTGCGCAATGAAAAATGGCTGCAACAAAAGGGAGGCAACCAGACCTACGATTGGATCCGGCACCGAAAACCGGCCGGCTGGCTCTATATGTATTTACAATGACGTCGGTCGAGCCGACGGTTGCTCTGGCTCTCTCCCGTTTCGAGTTCGATTTTTGTTTTGTGGGGCGCGTGCCGCCAGTAGGGGCAGGCAGGCATACCACGTACCACGTACCACGTACGTTGTTTGTTGAGTTTTTCATTCATAAAAACCGAAAGAGGGCTCATCTCGTGCCTCAGTTGTGTTCGAACAAGCAAACGCGACGGTTGGGAATACCAAAAAAAAGAAACAAAACAAAAAAAAGCTCCATCAAGAAAAATCCAACGGAAAATCATATCTAAAAAAAAAGCCCCACAAATAATAAAATATCCAATAAAATAAAATCAAATAAAATCTCTTTGTGCAGTGAAAGCAAAAAAAAGTGTCTCTCGCAAAAAAAAATATATATATATAAAAAGAGAGAGAAAATTGTCGTTATCAAAAGTAAAAGTGAAAGGATAATTTCCATGAATGAAAATATGTTTAGATGTGCAATATTTTATTGATTTCTTGGCCCGCCTCCTCGTGTGTGTCGTGTGAGAGAATTGAGAACCTTTTGGGCCTAGGCAACTAAAAGCAACAAAGAAAAGCCAAGGAAAAGCGAAAGCCTAAGAAAAGCTGTAGGAAAGCCGCTTGTCAAGAGGGCAAGACAAAAAACAAACAAAAAAACCCTTTGAATTCTTCTGCAAGTGCCATTGCGATCCAGGTGGGTTTTCCTTTGTCTAAAACAATATTTTCCATTGAATTATGAGGAAAAACAAATTAAATTTATGGAAATTCAAAGGCCACATAAATTTTATGTGTGATGTGTGTGTGTTTTATGGAATAAAACTGATGGAAAGATAATTTTTTGGTAGATTGTAGGGAAAATGATTTTTCGGTGGCAAGTTGTTGGTGGAAAAGTGTTACTATGAGAAATATATGTGTGTTTGAAGGTTTAAAAAATATAATAAAAAGTGTTAGATTTTTTAGGAATTTATCTGTGCTATAGATACATTTTTGATGTGATTTTTCGTATAGAAAAAAATCTGATATTTATTTTACTTTGTAAAAAAAAATTATTAAAATTTCTAGACCATTTTCCATAAATTTTAAAAATTTTGTTGCCTTCCATTTCGAAAAAAAAATCTCATAATATTTGTATCTAACCATTGCCACTGCTCTTTTCCTCTTGTGTATCTTTATTTTCTGCTTAGATTTTGTGTCGCTGAAAGATATATAAAAATTCATTTAACGCATAATAAAAATATCTGCACCTGAGAGACAGACAGACAGACAGCTTTATGGCCTGCAACTATGTATCTAAAGTGCAGTGCAGAATTTTTGTAATTAAATTATTGTCGTACAAGTTGACGCTCAATTAAAGACAGAGAGCAAATCTCTGCTGCTCGTTTCAGCTGCTTTTACAATTTAATGGCAAATAATGCAGTGTTCCGTGTCCCGTATTCGTATTTGTATCTTTTATATGCCTTACCGTGCCCCCCCCCCCCCTTTCCCGTTCGAGCAACTAATGGATTTCGTACTCCTTCTTTGGTTTGGAAAATGGAAAAACAATTAGCAAAATGATTTACATGCCAGCTCTGGCCCATAACCGAACGAAAAAGGAAGAAAACCTTGTTTTTACCGCAATATTTAACAAAATAATTATGAGATCAAAACGAAAAATGCCGACACATCAGAGTGTGGCGCGTGGAGTGGGGGGAGTGGCCACCAGAGTTCATTTAACACTTGTTGCCGCACCGCCGCAGGTTGCGCCAAATGGCACTTTGACATGCCCCCAACCACCCCACGCCTCTCCCCCGCTCCACCGCTAAGTGGCCAGGCTTTAAGCTTTGGGCCGTCGGGAGTTTCCGTCTGCTGCCAAGTCAAACAGAAGACAATTTTCATTTAAGTGCCCACTAAAATGATTTTCAACAAGCGAAAGACACAACTTTATAAAAATATACATAGAATCCCTCATGGAATACTCTCCAGAGAGAGGGGGTCTAACGTTTTGTGACTAAACTTCAAAGATACTCTTGTTTTGCCACAAAAGATACACCATAAGGCATGTGTATTGGTATAATCGAACAAAAATCAATTAAATGGGAATACTTTGTGGTGAAAAATTGGTAGTTCCAAAAGATATTCCCTTAAAACTCAACAATCTGTTGGAGTTTCAGGTGTTTTTGACTTATTTTCTACAAAAGAAAATCTATGAAAATAGAATACTTTCTGGTGAAAGCTTTGCTGTTCCTAAAGATATTCCAATAGAACTCAACAATCTGTTGGAATTTCAGGTGTTTTTGACTTATTTTCTACAAAAGATACATTTTATCGGAAAAATTCTGCAAAAATCAATTAAAAAAGTACCCTTTACGGTGAAAACTTTGTTGTTCTTAAAGACATTCCCTTAAAACTCAACAATCTGTTGGAGTTTCAGTTGTTTTTCACATTTCTTCCACAAAAGATACATTTTCCTGTGTATCTATAGCGGCATTTTACTCTTTTTTTGCATATTTAATGTATCTTTCAAGTGTATCTCTGGCTTCGGTGCTTCGTTTCGCCTTAGATACTCTTCATCTGTTGGTTTTTTTCGTGTCTGGGCCTGCGGCTGTTTATTTTCATTAATTGTTCTCATGAGGAAAACAGCAACAAGCGACGAACCCGAACCCGTAGTCGCGGCCGCCGCCGCCGCCGAACCAGGGCCGTGTTGTTGGCA
Organism: Drosophila miranda; assembly: GCF_003369915.1. Classification (NCBI taxonomy): domain Eukaryota; kingdom Metazoa; phylum Arthropoda; class Insecta; order Diptera; family Drosophilidae; genus Drosophila; species Drosophila miranda. Next base: position 31,412,573 of record NC_046675.1, read on the forward strand.
TGAAAAGTGTGACAAAGTGTTACGCATGCAAAAGATACATTTTCATCGTATGGTTTTTGTTGTTCTCCATGTTAACTTGTTGGACTCTCGGAGCAGGGGGAAGGGGGAGATGCATGAGGGGTATCCCGCTGTGTGAATGATGGACTTTGTTGCCGCCTCCGTCTCCTGCTTCTCCTCTCATTCCATCATCGTTTTTTTTTTCGTGTCGCATGCAACTTGCATGTTTTCTATCTATGTATCTGCAAGATACTTTTACCCCCAACACACAGATACACATACAATTTGACTAATGATCTTCTCTCTCCCTCTGTTTCTCAAATTTCTTTTTCTTTATTTTATTTTTTATTTTTTAATATTAAAAAATTCTCAAGGTTGCCAAAATCCACCAAATATGGCATAACACAGCAAAATAAATAATAGTTTGTAGTTTATTTTTGGAGCCGTTAAGTAGCCAAAGGTCGCGGCATCTTGACGCGTCTTTAATCCCCCAATGGAGGGGGGGTCCCAATGAAAACACAACACCGTCTTTGCAGCTTCTTGGGTGTCGGTAAGGGGAGATCTCTGGGTCACACAGAGCAGCTGTGGCCTCACAGATACGTGCCTGTACTCTTGGAGATACTCCTCTCCCCTGAAAGATACTCCTCTCCTCTGAAAGATGCTCCTCTCCCCTGAAAGATACTCCTCTCCCCTGAAAGATACTCCCTACCTCGGCTGAGATACCTCTCCTCTCATTTGCCAAAGCAAACAAATTGGCGCCCCATCTATCGGATTGTTAACACTCTCGGCCGTACCATAGAACCCCAGCGCGTAACTACAGATATTTCTGGCCCCAAGAGTCGCCGTAGCCGTAGCCGTCGCCGTGGCAACCGGTTCCGCAGAAACTTAATTAAAATAATATCAACATAAAAATTTTTGTTGTTTTTTCTTCTTCCTCATCGGAGCCGTTAAATGTATCTACACATCCATCTATCTCGCTGTTCCCTCGCTCTGTCTCTGCCAATATTCATTCATGGGCAAAAGATCTTGACGTCCGTCCGTTCTACTACACAAAAATAAAGAAAAATGCTATGCAAAAATATGCAGAGTGAAAGAAAAGACACGACAGAGTCGGTCTCCGGAGAGGGGGGGAGGGCTGGGGGGCGACACACACAAGATTTACAATATACATAAACGTAAATACGGATTCAGCTTCGGCTTCAGACACAGACAGTGGCAAGTGGCTAAAGGGGAAGGCGGCATTTAGATTTGAGAGCAAGATCCGGATTATAAAACATAAAGATCGAAAGAGAAAATGTTGCCAGATGAAAAGAAGTGGGGCTGGAAGGGAGAAAAAGGTCTGATGAGGGGTCTAGACGATCATCTTTGAATTATCTATAGTTTTAGACGCTTGAAGATCGCTTGAGTGAGAGTTTGCAGGCACAAATCAGTGCAAATATCGCAGCACACGTGGTGCAACCTCAAGATAACCCAAAAAATATGATTCTGAACAGGAAAATACATACTCTAAAAGGTCTTAAACGATTCCAAGCCCAACCTACACTTCTTGTGGTCTTAGAGGCCACTTTAGATACTCTTTAGAGCAGATACTCTTACTCCATTTCCCTCTTAGCCAATTCCCACTGTGGCATCTACACAGCTTTGGTTTATATACAGAGGTTCTCTGTTTTCTGTTCATTTCATTTAAGGGAGTGTCAATTGTTAGCCAAGTTATTAAGCGGCCCAGCGGCCCAGAGACCCGGAGAGTTTCGACCAAGACAAAGACCAAGAAAAAACCCAGAAACCAGCAGGAGAAGGAGTTTAGAATCTCCCACAACCAGTTTTCAGTCTCTGTTTTCGGCGTTTCGGGCTGGATGATTCATGTGGCAGGAGGCACAGATACAAATCTTTGATCGACTGTAAAAATTATTGACTCCAGCGCATAATTTTATGAATGAACTCGAGAGCCGCACAAAAGATACGGCACAGCACGCGCTGGGCTTAACACAAATGTATCTACGTATCTGCGGGTGTCTGTGTATCTGTGTCTCTGTGTCTCTGTATCTCTGTCTGTGGCTTTAGCTTTTTTTGAATGTAATTTCACTCGGACGCTGTGTGTCTCGAGTGCACTCTTTGCCATGGAAATTATGCGTGAAATCAAATGTAAATAAAAAAAGGAAAAGTGCCAAAAGCTTTAGAGGCTGCCCCATACCCTGTACAGAGGTGGCAGTGCACCTCTGGTGACCTTCTTCAATGGGTATCTGCCTTGTCTGCATCTTCTTCGTCGCTGTGGCACGGTAGTTATTTTGGCGCATAGCTGCCTGTCAACACAAGTGCACTTGTAATGCAAATCAACGCGGTCAAGCCTTTTGCCTTCGCCAAACAACACTCGAGAGCGGCGCGGTCTCCTCCGACGATGACGCCACACATCCATGGACAGAGTGAGGAGCTGGCCGACTCGTTTCACAGAGATCTTTCGGTTAGTTTATTTGTGATAAACATCCATAAGATACAACAATTATAAGCCAAGTTTATGGAGACATTTCATACGATAAATGATCAGCCTCTCTAATTAAGTTGGAGTTTTGGCGATTGCATAAGCAGGGGGTGGGGTGGGGGGGATTGCATAAGGTCATACGCAGCGAATGACCCATAGATGACCCACTTTTACCCCCGGAGTCGCCCTGTGGGAGATTGTGGGAAAGCCACAACTGTTCTACTTCTCAGGCCCGGGGCAAGTGCTTAATCGATTTTAATTTAATTGCTGCCCGACCGTGGGTGACAGTACGTATCTTTTTTTTTTCCAATTGCTAGACGATCGTTTTTTTTTGCTGTTATGCAATTGAACAGCTGTCATGGCAAATCAATTGATTTCTTTGCCATCTCCTTAACTAATCAATGGTTTTCCTTTCCCTTTCTTTTTAGGCGGCGTAGCCCCTGGAACTCCATCAGCGGCCATGATCATGGAAGGGCTTGAAACCCTGGTGACGCCAACCCATCACTGCTCATTCCTGCTCACCGAATCGGCCGCTGCGGCCCATTTTAATGTCTTGAGCTTCGACACGTGCCTCTACAAGACGACCACTGCCGCCCAGAGTAGCAGTCCATCGGCAGGTGGTGCGGGCACTGCCTCAGCCTCGTATCTGAGTCCGGCCCAGTTTGGACAGACCTCGGCAGCGGCCTCCACATCATCATCATCGTCATCGTCGTCGCTGTTGCAACACTATACCACAGCTTCGGCGGCGGCTGTTGCAGCTGCAGCTGCCCATCATCATCATCAACAGCACAACAGTAGTCCCAACAATTCCGTTCTACGGGCTCGCAATCAAACGGCCACACCCACGCAGGGCGGCAGTCCCAGCAACGTGGCCGTGCAACCGAGTGCCACGGCCAGCAGTGGTCGCAACTCGGCCTCGCATCTGAGCCTGCTGAATACCAGCCAACACGGCGGCAGTCCTGTCACAGCCACCACGGGCGATCACACGGAGGGGCACAAGCATCTGATCGAGGCACTGCCGGGCGATCTGAACACCCCGGTGACCACATCCAGCGATATACCCTCGTTCTTTGGGCCATCCACAGTGGCGGAGCCGCCTCCAATAACCGGTAAGTGTTAGCCCAAGACAGGGAGAGAAAGGAGTGCCTTTGAAGCCAAGGAACCCCCCCCCCCCCCCCCCAAAAGGGCTATCTTTAGGCCAATTTTTAGGGCTTCTAATGTTGAGTGCCCCGATAGGCAGTGCTTGCAAAGTCTAGGTCCTACAAACAAACTTCAAAGCTTCACTTGAAGGCTCCCAAAACCATAGTTTTTCTCAGCTGAGAGATTCCTTCTTTTTGGCCAAACTTTCGCCCATAAAATAGTTTAAACAGATATTACCTATAGGCTATATATATACCCTAATCTGTAAGCATAAATCTTCAGCGAAAAAACCCTCGAAAACATTTATAGACCCTCCTTTTTTGTTTGTTTCGCCTTGAAGTTCGTTTCTTTATCGGCCTGCTAATGGATGCTGTTGCAGCAGCAGCAGCAGCTGCCACATGTGGCAGTGGCACAGCCAGTTGCAGTTGCAGTTCCTGCTGCTGGGAGTCTAGAGTCCACCAACTAATCCGTTGTCAGTCTTAAGACTCAACATAAATCAGCCTCAAATGGAAGTATGCAAAAAAAAAAGAGAAGCAAAATTGTCGTATCTTTCGGCTTGAATTCTCTTTCTCTTGGCTTTTCCTTTCTTTCCTCCGCCCCGCAAAAACAAGTTCAAAATCTAAAGCAAACATTTCAAAATTTCAGTCAAGTACCAATTTTCGAGATTTTTTTTGTTTTCGATTTATTTGATTTATTTATTTTTTCATTTTTTGTTGGTTTTTTTTCTCTTTTATTTTTGTGTTAATAATTTTGTTGTTGTTATTATTAAATTATGGGGCATGTTAAGAGGTCTCCGGTCTCCAAGAGTCTTATACATCGTTTCTTTCCATTTTGATTACGCGGCCGTAAATATAAATTAATAAAAATGTTGACATCCCAAATGGCTATATCTCTATATAGACTATAGTGAATTTATGTCATAAATGTCTCGGGATACACTTTCAATAGAGGGTATTGTGGCTTGAAGACGACTTTTGTAGGGATATGAATATGAAAAAAAATTTAATTATAAAAAAAAAAAACAATATAAAAAAAAAAAATTATTAAAAAAAAAAATAAATTAAAAAAAAAATTATTTAACTAAAATAATAAATTACATACATATATAACAAAAAATGAAAAAATGTAATACAAAAAAAATATATATATAAAACAAATAAAAAATCATATAAAAATATACAATTATTTAACAAATATAAAAAATTATAATCAATAATACAATTTTTACAAAAAAAAAAAAAGTTTATAATAAAATACAAAGTTATGTAAAAAACAAAAAAATTATTATAAAAAAAATGTTTTTAAGTATAAAAAAAATGTCCAAAAAGACGAAAATAGCAACAACAAATCTTTACAAAAACTCGAAAAAAATTCCGTGAAAACTAAGAAAAAAACAACAATTAAAAAAATAATAATACAAAAAATAAAACTAAATTAATTTTATATACAAAAATTATGAGAAAATTCCAGAATAGTTTCCTTTCACTTTGAAGAGCTTTCAAACCCAAATTTGTCCCTCTTTTCATAGTACATAGACTGGAACCCATAAGATCATAAATGCCCATATATTTTAGTGTATGAAAACCGTTTAATCTCCCCTAAAGTTAGTCTCTATTCCTTTCTCTTTTAATCATTTTATAATTTATCTTACTTTTGTTTGCACTTTTTATTGCATTTTGTTTTTTCCCTCATTCTCATCGCTCAGATATTTCTTATAGATGGGACTGCATAGTAATAGGAACAACCAATTTTAATTAATCTCTAGAACAGCAATAAAAGCAAAAAGGCAATAGCAACAATAGCAGCGCATGTATTAAACATTTCCGTTCAGTGTCAATGTTTCGAGAGCAATTTTCTCACTCGCGCGAAACGCGACTCAAGATACGAGGGATATCGCACACACACACGACTATATGTATATATGTACATATGTATCTTTCCAGAGACATATATGTCGCTGCATTTCTAATTGAATTAAGGCAAAGCAAATAAAGTATACTAGATTTGCTGCTGCTATCAAAAACAATTGGGTTTAATTGTTCTCTCTTTCGTTCGTACGAAGATACATTCTTTGCCAGACAGATTTTCACTTTGGAGATACATTTTTTCATGACAGACTTAGAGATTAACTTTAAAGACACAATTTTCTAGCCTGGTTACTCCAAAGATAAATTTTTGTAGTTAGATTTAGTCTAAAATAATTTGTATCTAGACAGATTTACTGTGGAGATAAGCTTTCATTGGGGATGTATATTTTAAGATAGATTTACTCTAAAGATACACTTTTCTAGACAAATTTACTCTGAAGATACATTTTTATAGATAAATTAACAGTAAAGATACATTTTTCTATACAAATTTACTCTAAAGATACACTTTTCTAGACAAATTTACTCTAAAGAAACATTCTTCTATACTAATTCACTCTAAAGATACAGTTTTCTAGACAAATTACCTCTAAAGATACATTTGTCTCGACAAATGTTCTCTTAAAATACATTTTTCTAGATAAATTTACTCTAAAGATACACTTTTCTAGACAAATTTACTCTAAAGATACAGTTTTCTATACAGTCAACTCCTTAGATACATTTTTCTATACAGATTTTCTTGCATCAATTGAAAATGCATAAAATCGCATATATCTTTCGTATGTTTTTTCGAAATAAAATAAGTTTTTGGTTATAAAGACAGAAGCCAAAAAAATGTCACTCATAAATTCTGTGCCCCCACGCACAAAAAAAAAACAAACGCTGACCAAAGCCAAAACAAAAAAAAACACAACTAAAGAGAAACAAAAATAAAACAGAGACAGAAATCATAGACATGGTTGAGTTTTCAAATGAAAATCCATTAAACAATTTGCATGACAATGACAGAGCGGCTTTTAATCGCCAAAATTGGCAAGAGATTTGGGGACTTGAAACAGAAGAGGGCATTAGTTAGTCATGTGTCCAAAAAAGAGAGATGTATAGATCGCTCTCTGCCCCTAGAGAGACAGAGAGATGTGAGGGAAAGTCTGGCTCCAGAAATCTTTCTTTCTTTAGTTTTTTTTTTGGGACAATAATAATTTGCCCTGACAGCATTAATGAGGCTTGCAATATATATTGTTGTGCTCGTAAAACAATAGGATGATTTTGTTATCGCTAAAAATTCTGTGAATTCAAGCGCACATACAATGCCCCCAGCCGGCCCCCCAGTGCCCCCTCTAAGTCCCCCCGGACTGCAAGCAGATTGATGTCGCTGCACATTAGGCGCACTGCGCACTGCACACTGCAACTCAATCAATATCCAGGCTAAAGCCGCACAGTCCACAGGCGGCATTAATGACAAGAATCGTGAAGCACAGAAGAAAAAAAGGAAAAACAAAAAAAAACTGTGCTGGGCAGTCGCGTAATTAGTCTTCTCGCCCGACACTTTTGCCTTGCCCCAAGTGCAACATTTTCTGTGTCTCTCTTTGGCTTCTTCTTGTGGCCAAGATGCTGCTGCTGCTGCACGATGAGCGATGAGCGATGATGCCGACCTCCCGTGTTGTTCGATTTCCGCGAAATCAAAGCGCAGCCCAGCTGCAAAGTACTCCCCGAGTATTCCAGTAGCTACCCAATGCCAATGCCATTCAAGCGAACTGTGATTGATATCGCACCCATGCAATCCAGCAGCAGAAACAGCAGTGGCAGTGGCGGGCAGGCCCCGGGGGCAGGGGTAATGGTAAGAGGAGTAGCCGCCAATCCATCCATTCCAAAAAAGATTGTCAAGGAAGTGTTTTTCTTAAAATATATATACAAAAACAAACAAAACTAATTCGTTTCTTGCACTTCTGTATCCATTTTGCAGGCTCTATTGCTTCAGAGGATCTCTCGCTGGAACCTCAAGTGGCGCTATCGGTGGGGAGTCCTGTTTTATCATCCGTTTGTAGTCCGTTGAAGGAGGAGCGTAGTACGCCGCCAGCATTGACTATCGTTAAGGAAGAATCAAGTAATAATAGTTGTAATATGTATCCACAACACAACAACAACAACAACAACAACACATCATCCGCAACAACAACAACTACAACAAAACAGACAACAAGCGAAAGCAACAACAACAACCACACAACAACAGAGAGCGTTGGTTCGCCAGTTAACACTCAACAACACCAACAACAACAACAACAGCTGCATCATAGCAACAACAACAACTCTCACCAACAACAACAACAACAGCCACAACACAGCAGCTCCCCGCCGCAGCATCAGCAACATCAATTCCAACAACAACACCAAATATTACACCAACAACAAAATCAACAACAACAATTGCCACATCATCACCACCATCACCACCATCATCATCATCATAATAGTCATCTACAGCAACAACAACAAACTCAACAACAACACCAACAATCTCAACAACAGCTGCAACAACAGCAACAACAGCAACACCAACATCAACAGCAACAGCTGCAACACCAACAACAACAGCAACTCCAACAACACCAACACTTTCAACAACAAGTACAACAACAACAACAAACTGGCAAAATCTCATATCGTGGCATTTTCACCACAACAGGAAACGCAATGAATGCCGCAGCAGCAGCCGCGGCTGCCCAACAGCAGCAACAGCAGCAGCATCAGGCGCAACAGCAGCAACAACAACAACAGCTTCCTTCCCCACAATTGAGTGTCCTACCCGGACAGATGTCGCCGCCATCAAATAGTTTGGGCAACAGTTGGGGCCTCCCCTCGCCGGACAAGTCGCTCTTCCAGCCACCGATGTTCGCACACTACGCCACCATGCAACAGCAACAACAACAACAGCAGCAGCAGCAGCAGCAACAGCAACAAGCTGCCGGAGCCACACCCTCGCCATACGATGATGGACGGGCAGCGGCAGCAGCTGCCGCCGCCCAGCATGCGGAACTCCTGGGCTTGTCCATGGATTGCACACCGTTGCTGCTGAAGCAACCGCCGCCCACATATGCGGGTCCCTCGGTGTCCACGGCGGGATTCGCCAGCCTGGCTGAGCTCCAGAGCAGCCACGACCAGCTGCAACAGCAGCAGCAGCAGTATGCCGTGCGCTCACAGCTCTCGAGCGTGTCTACGCCGAAATATCAATGGCTGGACTCTCCGGCGGACTATGCGCCACAGCAACAGGTGCAGCAAGTGCAACAGGTGCAGCAACAGCAACAGAATCTTGTCCTGCCGGGGCCCACATCCTCGGCCAGCTCCAGCAATGCCGCCCTGGGTGTGCTCATCCCCAAGCAGGAGACCTATCCCGACATGCAGCCCAATTCCAATGGGACGGGCTACTCTGGGGCCTCTGGTGGATCCGCAGCTGCAGCTGCTGCCGCCGCCGCCGCAGCAGCGGCTGCTGCCGTGCAACTGGCCGAATATAGTCCCTCCACCAGCAAGGGGCACGAGATACTGTCCCAGGTTTATCAGCAGAGCACTGTGCCGCTTAAACTGGTGCCCGTCAAGCCGCGCAAGTACCCGAATCGGCCGAGCAAAACGCCCGTCCATGAGCGTCCCTATGCCTGTCCCGTGGAGAACTGCGACCGGAGGTTCTCGCGCTCGGACGAGCTCACCCGCCACATACGCATCCATACGGGCCAGAAGCCCTTCCAGTGCCGCATCTGCATGAGGAGCTTCAGCCGCAGCGATCACCTCACCACCCACATACGTACCCACACGGGCGAGAAGCCATTCAGCTGCGACATTTGTGGCAGAAAATTCGCCCGTTCCGACGAGAAGAAGCGCCATGCCAAGGTCCATCTCAAGCAGCGCATCAAGAAGGAGTCCAAGTCACGGGGCGAACAGCAGTCACAGCAGCAGCAGCAGCAACAGCAACAGCAGCAAACACAGCTCCAACAGCAGCAGCAACAGCAGCAACAACAGTTGCAACAGCAGCAGCAACAGCATCTCCACCAGCAGCAATACCAGCATCCGCATCATCATCTGTTGCATGCCGCCGATCTGGCGATTGTCACCTCAAGTGCGAGCATGTAGAGTCTAGAGAATTCAGCATCATCTATTGATCCGAAGCCACCAGCCGCCGGCTCGGGGAATCTACAGTCCCTGCAGCAGCCCCATCTCGATCTATCGCTGGCCATCGATGAGAGTGGATTCCCGTTTGAGTTGACCTCCGATTATGGCACCATATCGCCGCTATCGAGCCCCCTGAAATTCAATCATCTGTGGGCCAATCACGAGTACTACAAGGACAATCCATCCTCTGAGATCTGATCAATCAATCGCTGATACTGATGCTGAATAATCTTACTAGTTTGTAGTTGTAATCCAGGGGTTGTGCTAGATGGAGAAATCAATTTTCAAGACATTAAATCTTAAAGAAAAACCATATGCTACGATAAAACATACGATAGTTAATATATATCACACATCAATGGAAAAAAAAACACACACAGATTTACTAACCATACAAAAAAAAACACAAGCAAAATGCTGTTTAAAGTGATCGAAAGTTATCGATCAAAAATATCGATATCGATCGATATATCAAAATATCGAAAATACAGTACGTGGTGATCGAAAAAATAATTATTTCGATCGAAATGTTATCGAATATTATTTATTCGATGGATTTATGATGAAAAAGTGATCGATAAACTATCGAAAATAATCGAATTGATGAATAAACATATAAAAAATAATACAAAATATAAAATATACAAAAAAAAATGGGAAAATATTTAACTTATGTCTCTAATACTGTGATCTCATGTGTAATAATTATTAATTTTAATTTCCTTACATAACTAAAAAAAAAAACAAAAAACAAAAATCACACACAACACAAAATAATTTTAAAAATTATAATCCTTTCGCCTTTTGCCTTTAGCTAATGTTCATTTTTAAAAAATGCTAACACACAAAAACACACACTAATTTATTGCATTTTAAAAATAATTATAAATACAAAATATATATCGATTATAATGATTAACTTATTGTCTTAAAGGTATAGATTTAGGTTTTAACACACGAACAAATAACTAAATAAAAAATCTTAGCATATCATTTTCTTTCCTCTAAGCATTATAAATTTAAAAGAAATTTACAAAATTAAAGCGAACATTGTTTGACATAATGTTGCCCATTGTACTTCCTAAAAAATGATTCGAAATCAATTTAAAAAAATTATCAGATATGATTATTTTATTTAATTTTATTATTATTATTTTTTAATTTATAAATGTTCAATATACTGTAGAAAACAATTTCTTATTAGTTGTTACAATTTTTTGGATCATAAGTTGAGTTAATTTTTATATACAATTTAGTTTTAAATTTAATTTTGACAAAATATATAACAATTTTTTAAAAAGCAATTAATTTTTGGTTTTTGCATTCTTTTTAAATATCGAAAAACTCCATAAGTGTTAGACAATAGGAATCTTTGATAAGTTTCTAGCTGAAAATGAAGCTGAGCCTGGTCAAGCGTTATGCAGCAGCGCACATCGGTAGCACACACGTATACACACATATATTTAGGATGTTGAATGTTCAGATTATTGTGAAAATAAGGCCTAACGAATACTACAAAAATGAAACTCTTGTGCTAAATATAAGATATAAGAGGGAGTGCTGAAATACGAATGTAACGAATGGTTTGAAATCTACATATATTTTTTAGGCAAAACAATTTATATTGAAAAATATATATACTTGCATAGCCGCTAACTGAAAGACACAAATTAGAAGGGGATTAAGTGTAGAATTTAAGGTATGTAGGATAATAGTATTTCTATAGAAATATGTGGATTTAAGGGCAGTGCCAAGATCTTGTTCTATATATATTTGTATTGAGAGTTTGTCGTTTCTGATACCCCTCATTCCCGCATACAAAAAAAATGCCTACAAACCAAACAAATAAATGTGTGAAACTTATGTGCCATTAAGAAATTACAAAAAAAAACCCAAGAAGCTTAAAAAAAATACACACACATAAGGATTTTGAAATTTTAAACGTTGTGATTACATACATACATATATAAAAAAATATATTTGTTAATTTAAGGCAGCGGTGGGACGACACGGGACCGACAATGCAAAAACAAAATAGGCAGAAAGATCTTAGGGACCCAGAATGCAGACCCACCGCTGATTTAATGCATGGTTCAGTGTTAAAAAAAAAATAAAAAAGAATAAAAACCGCTTAAAAGTTCCATTTAGATGTACATTTCAATGTGTGTGTTTACAACTTAAAGAAAGAAAAAAAACCCGTTGCTTATGGACAGTTTTTCTTCCATATTTATAGATAAATGTAATACTCAACACTTGGGATAAATGTATTTTATTGATGCATTCATTTAGCTAGAACAACAATTATTCGCTTAGCTAAGCAGAAAGCCAAACACAAAAAAAACACAAAAAAATATATTTCAAATGCTCAAAAAGTGTATTTTTTGGTGTGTGTTAAAAATTAGATAAAAGTGAATGTTTTTCTCATGTGTGTGCACATTAAATATACTATAAACGAAACGAATATTATATTCATTAAACATTAAGGCTCTCTCATTGTTTAAGACTGTCTTTGTGTTTAGATCGAATGTTGTTTGGGTTAGATGTAGGATCCTCTCTCTATATATACGATATATATCAGTTCTTTTTCTATATAATTATCTATATCCTGGAGTTAGCATAAGTTCGATATATACAATAATAATCGAATTATATACCACACACACACAAACACACACAATAATAATATATGCATAAATTTGGCAGAAAACACTTTTTGAAAGCAAATTAAATGAAAACTAAATTTAAAATTTAAACAAAAGATCTACTGTGTGTGTATTTCTGTTCTTGTTGGGGTCTGTTTGCTGGTCATATAAATTAGTTTGGCATTCGTTTGGGACCCATCGAAATGCAGACCCAATAAAAAGCGCAATAAAATTGAAAATAATAGCCACAGTGGCTCCAGAGGAGACGACGACGACGACGACGACGACATGGACAACGATGTGGACACGGACATGGCCATGGACATGGCCATGGACGATATATGCCAGCACTCAAAACTAATGAAATGTTCCCAAAGTCCACCACCACCGCCGCCAAGCGGAAAGTCGATTGACCAGAAAAGCCTCTCCTTTTCGCAGATCTCTTCTGTTTTCATTTAGGAGAGCTGCTGCTCTGCCGCTCACCTGCTGCTGCTGCTGCTGCTCTGGCACTGGGCTGCCAGCAGCGACAGGCGCATGTCGGGGTCTAAAAATTCTTCTAAAAGACGAGCAGCCAGCCAATGTCTCGGGGAAGCGCGCTGCCAAAGTTATGAGCGCAATTCTATCGTAAAAATGCAAAAAGGAAAATCAACTTGAAAGAAACTATGGAATGAGGAATGCTCTACAGCAGGCTCTCCAATGCTCCCGCTCGCCATGGCTAGGCGTAAGCTGCCCAAACAACATACATGTCATGTACATGACTAACTCTTTTTTCGTGAAATTTCAGTTCTTTCTTTGCCACCTTCCACTGGAACTTAAGGACTCTTCTTCTTTAGGGCGCGATGCCTTACAACATACATGTCATGTACATGACTAACTCTTTTTTCGTGAAATTTCAGTTCTTTCCTCGCCACCTTCCAGTGGAACTCAAAGACTCTTCTTCTTTAGGGCAAAAAAAAATGCAAAATGCTTTCATGCTCTGCCCCCGCCCCACCGCTCTGCCTCTTGCGGTTGGCTGCCACAGTTAAGGTTCGTTCTGCCTTGACCGAAACTAGAAATTCTTGTCTTTCGCAGGCAATCATCAACAGAGGAGCTCCAGCTCTAGCTCTAGCTCTAGCTCTAGCTGTAGCTGGAGGTACGGCTTGTGTGATTTGTGTGCTTGCGGTACAATTTGAGCCCCAAGCATGCCACAGTTGTTGTTGTAGTGTGTGTGTGCCCCAGTCTTCTTTCAGCAACGCTTATGACAGGCGCAAACAAAATTATTTTTGCATCCTTTAGGCCGCCAGGTGATGAACCGTCGACCGTCTCATGTGGCATCTGTGTAGATGTCGTCTTAAGTGCCACCGATTTGACATGTTTAGGTGTTTAGATGTGGCACGATCCCAGATATGCCACCAAATTGATTTCGTTTTGATAAGCGGCAACATTTCATTTTTTATCGCTAATATTTTGAGAGTCATTCGATTGCATTTGAGTTGTCATTCGATAGAGAGAGAGTCATTCGATTGCCCCACAGAAGAGACAGACAGACAGACAGACAGACAGACAGACAGACAGAGAGAGAGGGAGAGAGGGCGAGCGATAGAGAGAGAGAGAGGTGGCCTCTGGCTATCACCTGGCGAGAGGTGTCGCCGAACCGCGCCGTCACTCAGTTGTTGACTATCAAAAACCGGACTCTACAAAAGCCCCCCGAGAGTCGACTCCACTCCATGACCGCATGGAGCCAGCATAAAGGACTGCCAGCAGCCGATCGACGGCTACGCCGGGAATGTCATGCAGACAATCTCTCTAGTGCCTTGCGAGCAATATCTTTTTCTTTTTGGTTTTTTTTTCAGCTTTTTGCTTTTTTGCTTAACTGCTAATGAGTTGCCGTTAGTGTGATTTATTTCCTAAATAAATAGAATTGCCAGCAGTTAAGCCAAGTTCAAACTTTGCATGCCACATGGTACATGCAACACACAACACGACACGCGACAGCCAGAGCTCGTGCCCTGACACACTGATCCCACCCTCAAAAATCAAATTAAATATATCGCAGTACTGACGAAAGTTTTTTGCTGGTAATTCGTTTTCCGGTTTTTTTTTACGCGTTGCACAACGAAAAAAAAAAGAAAATAAATTGATCGTTTTCGTATGTAGAGGGTATGATGAAATTATATAATAATAAATAAATGAAATAAAAAAATTATTAAATAGCAAATTAATTAAAATAAAAAATTAATTCTATTAAAAATTTAAAAAAAAAATCGAATAATTAAAAAATTAATTCATAAGAAAACAGTAAAAAATGAAGAAAACAATAAAAAAATGGTTAATTAAAAAAAATTAATAAATTCATTAAAAAAAATAAGTTTTTAAATTAATATATGTACATATTTATGTACATATAAACTAAGAAATAAATTAATAAAAAATAAATATATTTATATATTTATATTTATATATTTAAAAATATATATAATATTAAAAAGTTTTGGGTCGTCTTGTGGGAGTGGACGAAGGGCTTGCTTCCTAGTTTCGAATAAAAAATAACAAAATTTATTACTAAAAAAATCCTTATAAACTTAAGATAAAATAAAACAAAAGATATATTTTATTTTATTGAATTTAAAACAAATATAATAATTAAATCTTTTAAACAAAAATATAGGAGCATTTTTTAATAAGTGCTAGATTTGTTTAAATCGAAATGAAACATGGAAAAAAAAATAAAAAACTTAAGTCCACAATGAAACTTCCCTTCGGAAGGTAATTTACCATCATTCCATCCAAATTCTTAGCTTCAAAGGCATTCCACAACTCTGGCAGTAACTTCCTGAGGTCAGGGACCTCTGTTCGTTGGTCAGTAGCCCGTTGGGCTATTAATAAACCCCGCCATATCGCACTGTCTATGACATTTTGACTAATTGAAAAGCCCTCGAAAATATATTATGGTCCGGCGATCAGCGAAAGTTCCGCTCAGGGGACTACTGGCTGGTGTCTGCTCTTCGCCCAGATCTGTGGCCCTAATCAAAACTAATACATCATGAGTGCTGCCGATGCATTAGTAGCAGAAGCAGTGGCATCATCAGAAGCAGCAACAGCCTGCCTGCTGCCTGCATAAGGGCCCTGCTTGCGGCTCTACCTTTACCTAAAAAAAAGAGAGATACTCCTCTCCAGAGTATGCGTATCTATGGCCACATATTTCATCCTCATCGTTGTCGTCTGGGTCTTCTTTTTTCCTGTAAAGGGGAAACAGGGGGGGTGGTGGTGGTGGATGCACAGAAGCTTTTCTTGGCCATAAAGAAACTAGATCAATTTAATTTGTTTTCGGTTCTTCTTTTTGTTCGAGACTCGTTCCAGAGCGAGCCACCGATCCACTTTGGAGACACATTTTTGCGGAAGCGTGCCACTTTGTCACGCCGGTCGCATTGTGCCGCGGGCGTTCGTTTCGCAAAGAGGCCCAAAGGCGCCGCTAGACACTCGATACTAGGATCGGGGATCGGAGATGGGTATGGGGATGGTCTGCAGTCCCGACTCTTTGGTATGCCTGATTAATGCTTTGGGGCTGGACTCGGCCTCGGCTTCGGCTACGGCCTCTCCTCTTATCAGTGTTTGTAATTAGCGCATTTGCATTAAAAATAGCAATAATTTCCCATAAAAGAAATGCCCCAACATTGAGATATATCGTATATATTTGTGGGGCTGCTGCTGCTCCTGCTGCAGCACGTTTGCGGCCTTCTCCTCTCTCCTTTGGGGTAATTATTGCACGGCGGACAGGAAGTGGCACAGAATTAAAATCGAAACATTAAATAGATAGCCGCGACATACCGCAAGTCGCGCGTCCACCCAGACATCAATTAAGTTTCGGTCTATCGGTTGTACGCTCCTCTCGCTCTGCCACCAGCCAGAGTCCCTCCCCTTCCATCACTCTGGCACTCCGCCATACCCCGCCATCACTCTACCACTCCACACCCCAGCAATTAACAATTCTCCTGCCGCCTGCCTCCCTCCTGCCTTCAGCCTGGTGATTTTTTCCTCCTCTAGCGCCATCTACAGTTGCCTTTTGGCGTTGGTTAGAGATGGGTGCGTGAGCCGGGGCTTAACTATAGCGATAGTTATGTCTCTTGGCGATGTTTAAAGATGGTTAAGGGGTTTAATATGCCTGAATCTTCTCAAAAAAGAATCATCAGCCTTTTGGCGATTGTTGCAGTTTGGTGGAAGTTTAACTATCGCAATAGTTGGGAAATATCGAATCATAGAATACATCCCTTCATGGATCCACAATAAAGGATGTTTTTAACACAGTATTTTCCATATTTGTGCATACATGTTTACTTTTTTATTTTGTGTTTAATTATTTTTTAATATTTAATATATTTAATATATGTTATATATTTATAAAATTTTTTTTATATATATATATTCATTTTAATATTTTTTTTATATTTAAATTTAATTATTTTTATGTTTTATATTTAATTTTTGTTATATTTTATATTTATTTTTTTTTTTTTTTTTATATTTAATTGTTTTTAATATTTTATAATAATAATATTTATTATTTTAATATAATATTTATAATAATATAATAACTTATTTATAATATAATATTTATATTTTTTTTTGCATATATTGTATGTTTTATATTTAATATTTTTATATACATATATATATATTGTATATTTTATATTTAATTTTTTTTTAAATTATTTATGCATCATATATATATTTTTTGTATGTATTCTATTTTATATTTTGTTGTGTTTTATATTTTTTTTTATATATATTACATTTATGTTTCATATTTTTCATTTTTTACATTTATTTTTAATTTTTTTTTATTTTTTACATATATTTGTTACCTTTTTTATTTTTTTAAATTATTGTTGTTATACTTTTTTTTATTTTTAGAACTATTTAATTTTGTTTTATTTTTTTTTATATATTTGATATTAATTTAAATTGTACACTCTTCCATCACTAAATTGTGGCATGTGCATTTTAATTGCGAAAATTTATGATCTGAGCGCCGGCCGTCCGACCGTCGAGACTTTCCCGAATGGCGTAGGGGAGGGGGGAAGAGGGGGGGTGAAATGGTTGTCACATTGAAAATCGTTTGCCATATCTTCATATTCCAATTAATCTTAAATCTGGCTGTGGCTCTGGTCTCTCTGTTGGGTCGCTCTCTGGTTGTGGCAATTATGGATCACTAATTAATGTTGTTTTAAACAAACTTGGCAACGCATTTTGCGCACATTTGAGCCAATTATCCAGCCATTGGGGCAACGGCAACGGGCCACGCCCCGGCCACGCAGGCGTGCATTTATTGATTCACAATTAATGTTCGATTATCGTGATTGCGGAGTCAGGAGTCGGGAGTCTGGACTCTCAGTGGCCGTCAATCGTTGAATGACACGCCCCAATTTTACAGATAGATAGATCCACAGCGATAGATGCCAGCAAGTTCATGCCTACCTCCTGGCCTGCTGCCTTTCTTGATCTCTCTCTCTCTCTCTCTCTCTGTGAAAAGATCGATGATGTTTCTTTTTTTTTCGTGGCGATCACAAATTCAGTAGCCGTTTTGACTGCCTAATGATGGCCCCCCCAATTTCCAACCCATGCCGGCCTCCTGCGAGGAGTAGCCAATGAATTATTACGCTAACCATCAGCCATGTTAGCACAATTGGCCCACAAGTCTATTATTATTTATCCTCTCTTCGATCGAAACCCCCAGAGACGGGGTCTCTGCGATCGGTAGCCGCCGCGCTGCGCCGTTAACTGAACTACGCGGCCATCAATCATGAAATTATTGCCGCTACATGGGCCATGGATTTGCATTCGGCCAAAGAGAGATGCCTGCAGAGAAAGAGCTCCACAAGTGATATTTCAGGCATCTCTCACCTTTTGCGAATTGAGATCAAAAAAAGATCAATCTTATGAAGGAATTAAAGAAGGTAACTAGAGAGCTCGAGATGGAAGAGGTACTCTTGAGATGAAAGGCAATCTAATCTGATGGATACAAAGCTTTAGGATACTTAAGTATTCCTTTCCAGGCAGCTTTGGATGCATTTCCTTCTGAAGAACTTCTATATTTGTATCCCCAAAAGAATAATTAAAAAGAATGTTATTTAGGATCCTCTAAAAGCCAGATCTTTGATCATTTTATCGCCATCTTATGTGTGTCTTCTGTTGAAGGTCTCTCCCTGAAATCCTCGCCACATCTTCTGCTTTTTGTGATGAAAATTAATTAATGGCTGATTCAATTAAAATTGCAACATGCCGTTGAACAAAGGTACATTGAAAAAGTGTTTGCTGCTGGAAGGAATCCTTGTCCCTTGTCCCTGTTCCTGCCACTTCTTTCAGTACCTTCTTTGGCTGGCTACCATGTACAACTTGTAGCTACAACTTGCGTGCGTCGTTCCTTGATGAGCAGCGGCAGCAACAGCCACTGCCACTGCAACACTTGCAACAGCAACTGGCAACATGTGTTGGTCAGTGCTAATCTGCCTCCGTCTCTCTCTCTCTCTCTGTTTGTCCTTAGGCGAAGAAACGTTCGAAATCTCGAGTGTAAAAATCAATTTACTCGTAGTATTTCCCCTTCCCTTCCCCTCCCTTCCATCTCGAGATGCCACACTCTCACGTCCTTGGCAATTTGTGTGGCAATGGAAATGGAAAATTGCTGTTGCAATTATTTGTAGCCATGTAAATTTGTTCTGTTGCGGCCACCAGGTGACAAGAATTCTAATAACTTGCTTAGCCTCCACTCCACTCCGATCGGCATCTGCATCTGCGTCTGGGTCTCTGGTTTTTGGGGTCCACAAGGTGGAGCATCCTCCTTTTTTCTCTTTGGAGCAACATCACCTCCTCTTCCATTTCCTTCTCCTTTGGGAGCATCTCCTCCTCTTCCACCTCCTTCTCTTCTGGGAGCATCGTTGCTTTTGCTTTAGCTTTAGCTACTTATATTTTTATCTACCATTTAGGCAGAAATTTATTTACGGAATTTGGTTTTCAAATACCCTGCGCTGAGAGGGTTTTATGATTTTTTAACAGAGATGAAAGCATTTCCCATTGTATTTTCTGTTTTAGTGCGAATCATGGTGCCTCCGCTGATATCTCTTATTTTTTATCGTTCGCTTTAAATAAATCTTTGGACTATTTGCTGAAAATATTTACAATTTCCCTACCAAATGTCAAATTTCCCACTGATACATATAAGAAGATTTGTATTTAAATTCCAAAAAACTTACTTCAAATTAAGAAAAAATGTTGTGTTTTTTTTTTAATTTTTGGCTAAAGTCTAGACCTCTAGTATTTTTAGTATTTTTTTTAAACCTATGGAAAAACGGTATTTAAAAGAATTTGTTCTTGTAATATGCAATTTTAAATTTTATTTTTGGTATTTTTTAGTATTTTACGGGAAAATTTTATGGGAAAAACGGTATTTTATAAACTTTATTTTTCTAATATAAATTAAAAAAGATTATTCAGTATTTTTGGTATTTTGTAGTACTTTTGAGTATTTATTTAATGGGAAAATTGTATCGAAAATCGGTATTTTAAATATTATATATTTTAAATTATTATTTTGTATTTTTTGTGTTTTTAGATTTTTTTGTATATTTAGTATTTTATGGGAAAGTTTTATATTTTAAAAAATGTATTACATATTTTTTGCATTTAGTTTTATTATTTTTATAGTATTTTTATAGTATTTTTTAGTATTTTATCAGAAAAATCCTAAACTCATTTTGAGAATTTTATGGAAACATTTTAAATTTTAAAAAATTATTACATTATTTTTGGTATATACTTGTGGTATTTTTTTAGTATTTTGTAGTATTTTATCAGAAAAATACTAAACACAATTTGAGCGAACATTTTCCATTCGACGAATGCTTAGTATGATTGTTTATGGGAAATTTCTACAGCAAACAATCGGTGGAAAGGCAGTATTTTCTTGAAAATACTTCATACAACAAATTTTAAACAACCTTTGGATTTGTATTTCCTTCTGCGTGGCTAAGCCAACAATCCTACTTACAGAGTACCAAAATCTTCGACTCTCAGTGCTTCCCTTTCTTTCGTGAAGTATTTCCAGCCATTTGAAACCAATTAGTTTTGTTCGGGGGACCACACACAGACGCTTTAAGGAAATTAACATTTCTTTACAAATTTCCCAACGGTATTTAATGTAAAAGCTCATAAGATAACAAAACTCATCTGCTCTTCTTCCCCCTAAAAAAAAAAAGCCTCAAACTCCACAAAGAAAATGAGTATTATCTAGAGAAATATAAATAAAAATAACTTGAGGTAATTATCACAACATACCAAAACAAAACGAAGGGTTCCCCAGCCGAAGAGGAATTAGCATTTAAATTGTCCAAGAGAGACCAAGTTTTTTTTTCGAATGGGGGAAATTGAGTTTTGGTTTTTCGATTGGGCGCGATAAGAAGCCGAAAATGGTGCACTTATTGACAACTTTAACGAGTTGTCGAAAGGTTTCCCCTCCACGGGTCGTATATATAAATGTTTTTGTGGGTCAACCAGCATAAACAGACTGACCAAACCCCAAAAACTAACCTGTATGTCGGGGGCCCGTCGTCATATCAATGTCAAAACTCAGGCAAATTGATGGACAGCCTTAAAGACAAAGACAAAAGACCACCCACTCAGCCCTCCCTCGACATTTCCCAGAGACTTTGATTAATTTCCAAATTAAACGCTTCATTAGCCACTGGGAACAGAAAAAAAACTAAACCAAATGCAACAAGTGGATCAAAAGGTTTTATTTATGATTCCATTGTCTTGAAGAATGATTTCTTTGAATAAACAAATATATTTAACGCTTCAATTGAGTTGTGCCTGGGCCTGTGTCTGGGCCTGGGCCTGAGAGGTACCAGTATTTTCCATCTACCGATCTTCAACCTCAAATTGGGCTTGAAGTCGGCTTGGGTCGTGGCCCACAGCATACTAAAAACTTTTATGCGCATTCCTTGACTTCAAGTTCAACTCCAACTCCGATTCTGAGAGACAGCTACACACAAAAAAAGAAATAAGAAAAGATCAAAACATGACAATAAAAATCAGGACTCTGAAACGGGTCGCTTGCGGATCTCTCTCGACGTCTCTCCCGGGGTTCGCTTTGGTTCGGTTCTGTCGTGTGCCTGTTTTAACGCCAAAAGTGTGACATATAATTTTGAAAATGACAAGCGGCATCTACAACACCAAGAAAACCAACAAGAAGAACACCAGCAACAACAGCAGGAGGAACACCAATAAGAATGGAGGCGATAGCTGGACCTTTTAATACCCTTCTTAATGCATTGTTCTTAAAGATCGTATACGAAATTAGTTCAAGAAATTCAGAAAATTCTTAAAATTTTAAATTTAATAATTAAAACAAACTAATATTCTACATTTTAAATATAAAATGGTAAAAAAAATTTTTTACAAAATACTTTAAAGAGATAATAATAAATAATAAATAATGTATTAAAAATTTATAAATTAAACACTACAAAATTAAAACTTAGGACTAAGAAATTAAAATGAAACACTAAAAAATTAAAATAAACTAAGAAGAAAATACTAGAAAATAATAAAAAAAAAATTAATGAAAAATTAAAAAATACTATACAAAAACTTAAACAAAATACAAAAATTTAAATAATCTACAATAAATTAACAAAAAAATAAAAATGTTTAAATAAAATTAAAAAAACTAAATAAATATCAAAAATTTAATAAAATAAAAAATGTAAATTAATAAAACCAATTTAAATAAAATGAAAAAAAAAAACATTAAAAAATACCATACAAAAATAATAAATAATAATAATTCTAATAAAAATTACCCTTAAACGCTAAAAAGTAATATAAACTAAAAAGAAAGTACTAAAAAATACTTTTAAAGTTAAAAAAAAAACTAAGTAAAATAAAAGTATCAAGTAAAATACCAAAAAAAAATACATATACAAAATTCTACTACACATTAAATATTACAAATAAAATGCTACAAATTAAAACTACTAAAAATAAAATACAATAAACAATAAATACAATAAAGAATAGAGAATAAAATTTCTAATTCCGCGTTGGGTAAAAAAGACAACCTCGAGAAATTTCCTCTAGATGGCTCTAAAAGTAGTGCTTCACTCTGCATAAGAACCATGCTCTTAAGAACAGTCGAAAATCCATCTCTTTCTTGATTCTAAACAACCACTGTGACCCCTTTTTTAGGGTATAACAAGAGGATCCGTCCGAACAGGCAAAAACCCATAACAACAATTCAACAGCGAGAATGTCACCAAAGCAACAGACACGCAAAAGGGTCGCCCCTCGCCGCTCCTCCTCCCTTCCAGCATCGATGCTGCTTGGCTGACGGGGAGGGGGGACCTACATTCTACAGTGGAAGCCCCTCCGCGGTCCCCCCACCCCTTTTGGGGCCCTGATCATTTACTTTACGACTGCCGTGTGCCGTTTTTGTTGGCTTGTTTTTGTTCCTTTTTCCTTTAATTTTATGCCTCGATTTCGAGTCTCATTTACAAATTTCTGAAGCAAAAGAAAAGAATAGAATAAAAGGTAAAGCAGGAGGCAGAGAAGAGGATAAAAGAGCGGCATAGAAGGAGCCAAGGAGTAGGAGAAGAGACTGCTGAAGAGAGGAGACAAGGAGTAGGAAAGGGAGGAATTTATATTTCCCTTAGAAATCACCCAAAAAAACCCACAAAAATGTACCCCAAAACGTGCTCTAAATACTCCCCAATGTTTCCCTTTTTTTCATTCCAATTTTCTCTTGGATTTTCGTATACCAATCATCATTCATAATCCTCAAAAATATAATCCCAAAATCGTAGATCTACATCCGCCAACTTCCTTTCTACCTTTTTTTTCTCTTGCTGATTGCTTCTCCTTCGGTTTGCCGATAAATAATGTTCTCCTTCAAAAGCAAGACCCAAGCGGAAATAGAAAAAGGGTTTGGCTGGGACAGGGACAGGGCCACACGACATGATGCTGCCGCTGCTGCTGCTGCTGCTGGATGTCGTTGCCTTCCTCTGGACCCCAAAGGCGTGACGCCAAAGGCAATAATCAGGCAACAGGCAAACGGCAACCCATCCCCCGGACACGTCACCAAAACTAAGACTAGCATCCAGACAGCATGCCTGATTCCAGCCTTCCTTTTAGCCAGTCTTCTTAGCCATTACGGGCCGCATCGAAAGCGTCTTGTGGGAGCCACACGCAACAGTTGTGCTTCGATCTCAATAGACAGAAATCAATTTCTGATTTTGTGATAAATATTTTGTAGAAATTCCTCGACAACGATTTAACGACAATCTGCCATATAGCGGCCCCCATGTGGTATGTCTAGTGTCCACGAGATTATTTACATTTACACCTGTTTCAGGCGTCGCTCCCCCTCCTTCTCTCTGGGTGCTCCACACTTCATGCCACGCTGCTGCCTTTGCTGCTCCACACTTCATGCCACGCTGCTGCTTTTGCTTTTGCTGCCGCTGCCTGCTAATGAGGCCGCTTTGCAGCCGAGTAGTTTGACATTTTGACCAGGGCCCTCAGAGCGTACGACGACCACCAGCCGAGTGTGTGATCATCTGTTGATTTCTTTTTACAATTCGGTGTTTCCTCTGCGATGCTTATCAGCGACAAGAGAGACAGAGAGAAGATGCCGCTGGCGATGCCGATGGCGATCCCTGATGCTGTTTTGTGTCCAAGAAGATCTCCTATCAGCCATCAAGTTGGCTGGTTTTTCTGTGGTACCGTTTCTCGTTTGCCTCAATTAATGAAAATTAAAATTTTCTCCAGGGCGACGATGCTTATCGCGCGAAAAGAAACAATCGATTAATGCAAATGCTGGCCGGGGCAGGGGCAGGGTCGGTGGGGCGAAAATAACTTACAATTATGTTAAAGTGTTGAAAACGATTTGATTGTTTGATTGTTTGATTGGTCTTCCGATTGGCAGACGTTTGATAAGAACCCTTCCGAAACCCATGAAATATTAATTTCTTTACACTTGACAAAAAGAAAGGAACGGCACAGGAAAAGCCTAGGAAAACCCCGGTGTAGAAATTAGTTTCCCTGTCTCTCCACCGGAAATTAAGCATTAATCTCCTCCGAATTTGTCAAGCCAAAAAGCTTCGACTATTCAGCCATTCATTCGCTCATTCATTCATGGGGTTTCTTTGAATGAAAATTGAAAAACTACATGGCCCTAGAGTGGGCTCTCGACTCGACTGCTGGGCCTTTGTCCGTTTGCTTGTTTATAAATAGAAGTAAATTAATAACATAAGTACCTAATCCAATCAATCAAACGGGGTAAATCAGAGATCCCTCTCCCCCACCAAACGCCAAAAGGCAACTCAAACAACAGCCACAGAGAGGCACAACAATCGGTGGAAACAACAAAAACCACTGTGACGGACTGACTACAAGATAAAAACATCAACGGCAACAGCCACAACAATCACAACACAGGCACAGGCACAACACAGGCACAGCAACTGCCACAGTCAGAGGCACAGCCTCACAGTCACAGCAGTCGTCCGTCCGTCCGTCTGTCCGTTAAGTTTTTAGCTGTAACAAAAATCGGATATGCCCATCCCTAAAAAAAAAACGCAAACAGATACAACGAAAAAAAAAAAGACACACAAAAATATGAAAGGAGAACCAAAAGATTTTAGAAGAGATCTTTGAATACCCTTAATGGGCGGCTTGGAGTTCTGGGATATGTACTCGGAAAATACCAGAAAATAATACTGAAAATTATTAACAAAAACTAAAAAATCATTTAAATCTGGTTATATTTATTTTTAAAGAATGGCAGATAAATTCTGGAAAAATACTAAAAACACCAGAAAATACTAGAAAATACCAGAAAGTAATAGAATACTATATACTAAAATACTAATACTAAATACTAAAATAATACTAGAAAAATACCAGAAAATATACTATACGTTATAAGCGAATACTAGAAAATCGCTCAAATCTGGATATATTTATTTATAAAAAATAGTAGGTAAATTCTAGAAAAATACTGGAAAATACCAGAAAATACTAGAAAGTTCCAGATTACTAGATACTAATTTACTAATACTAAATACTAGAAAATAACAGAAAAAATACTTCAAGTTATAAACCAAAATTAGAACATCTCTAATATCTGGATAGATTTATTTATAAAGAATGGCAGACAAATTCTAGAAAAATACTAGAATAATACTAGAAAATACAAGAAAATGACTAGAATAATACTAGCATATTATTAGAATATTAGAAAACATTAGAAAATAACAGAAACAAATACTGTCAAAATACCAGAATAGGACTAGAAAATATTATGAAAAATACTATACTACGCACTTAAAATAATGAACTACTTGGGAGATCTTCAACCAAACTTCGATCTTTCACTATCCAATCAAAGAACATGCCTATGCTTTCTGTGAGAGTATACCAAATAATATTATTAATACACGACACAAAAGTAGAAGAGTAGTCTTTTCATCTACATATATTTGCAGTCTTTCTGTTCTTTCCACAGTCTGCCAGTCTTCTATCTCTGTTCCTTCCACAGTCTTCAATCTTCCATCTCTGCTCTTTCTACAGTCTTCTATCTCTGTTCTTTCTACAGTCTTCCAGTCTTCAGTGCTGCTTTCTACAACGAGTATCGTACTATATGGAGGCTGATGTTTCAGTTGATGGTTGATGCTGTCGCCTGGCGACATTTGCGGAACTGGAACCAACATCGCGTTCCCTGTCCTCTACCTTCTGGAGGTCCGTTTGCTTTCGTTATGTTTCGTTCTTCCAGTCTTCAGTCCAGTTTCAAGCTTGATCTCTTTGGATTCTGGATTCTGATGCTGTCGCTCTGGCTCACATTCACGCCCTCAGCCTCCTCACTAACCCCTCCCCGCCCCCTGGGTCTGTGGAGGTCTGGGGGTCTGTGGCTCTAGAGGTCTGGGGGTCTGGGGG
Organism: Drosophila miranda; assembly: GCF_003369915.1. Classification (NCBI taxonomy): domain Eukaryota; kingdom Metazoa; phylum Arthropoda; class Insecta; order Diptera; family Drosophilidae; genus Drosophila; species Drosophila miranda. The sequence goes on from NC_046675.1 coordinate 31,438,819, forward strand.
TCTGGGGGTCTGGTGGCCAATCCTTACTTTTTTTTTTCTTTACTTTTTTTTTGGTCTCTTGCGGGTCTCGCGCTGTGGCTCTTTTTATGAATATGAATGGCTTAGCACGCGCCTTTTAAGCCACCAGCTGAGATGACTTGTGGCTTTTCAATTTCTTGTTGTGTTGTTGCGCGTTTTGCTCTTTTACTTGTCGACTTCCCTACTCTGTCCCCTGTCCTCTGTCCACCTCTATCTCCATCTCTACCTCTCTGCTCTATACGTAAGATGTCTCGTAGTGTCTCTTGTATTGATCAACGTTATACCCTTTTAAAGAGGGGGGGTATAATGATTGTCCCGTGGCAAAAAAATGGGACATCACTTTTCCATAGTCCATTTTGGACCCCTCTAGGAATCTTTTCATCCTTTGAAGAGACAGTATTTTTTCTGAATTCCATGATTTCTTATAATTTTTTGAGGAACAAATTTTTTTTTTATATATTTTATTATTATTATTATTATCTATAATTTTTCTATATTTTTTTTAGACTTTTTTATACTTTTTTATATTTTTGTATATTTTTGTATTTTTTTATATTTTTTCGAGAATACTTTCAAACTTTTTTCCATTTATATAATTAAGAGGCACAAAAACAGATTTTTTTTAATAATCCGAATTTCTTCCGTATAACCATCTTGTAGGGCATCCGCAGCTTCGTTCAACCAAAGCTATAAATCTTTCCGGCTTTTTTTCTACAATTTTTTTGTATGAATTATTGAGTACTTGACGATCTCTAGGCCTCTCTGTGTCTCTCCTTCCCCGTCCCTCCGTCTCTGGGTCTCTGTCCCCGTCTCTGGGTCCCTCCTCCTCCCCGTCTCTGGGTCTCTCCGTCTCTGGGCCTCTTTCGGCTTTAGCGTAATGACTGAGCGCAATTTCTTTTCTTTTTCTTACATATTTTTTGCTGCCATACTTGAGTTTCTTTTTGGTTTTTTTGGCTTAGAAAGATACACGTATCTAACGGATAAATAAAGTTGAAATACATTCCTTCAAAGGGTATCCACAAATCGAGTAAATCTTTGCTTTGCCAGGCGACCGGAAATGAGTAATCAAAGATCATGCGCGATTATTAGCGAATAGATATATTTTAGGGGAGCACAGTGATGGATGATGGATGATTGATGAGGTTAGGATCTGCCGAAAGAGAGAAAATGTTGCCTCCTTCTGTATAGGGAAAACCATTCCCCACATTCGCTGTCAAATATTATTGGAAATCCACTAAAATGTGAAATTATGAAGCAGGTGGAAATGGAAATTTATGGTAACTTTTATACGTTTTTCCTATGGAAAAACAGATCTCTGATCTGTGTGTATCGCTTACTCGTATCGATTTTCCACTGGCCGCAAAAACTGAACTTCAATCAAGTAATGACCAGGTTCGATCATCAGATCAGGCGGCCACAATTTCTTGTCTCTATGTGTGTGTCTGTGTGCTGGGTGTAACATGAGTAATGCCAGCCCAGATACAGATACAGATCAGTAGCCCGGTAGACAATAAAAGCCACAGACCCAGACATGGCCCGGGCACATTGACCATTAAAAACAAGAGGGAGACCCGACCCCCATTCCGTTCTCTGCGTTCCAAGCCCTTCCCTTCTAATTGGCGCGTCCCCGTAAAAAACAAGAGTGGAGTAAAAAGATCTCCAAGTGGGGCATAAAACTCAACATTTTATGTAATGTGTTCATTAGAGAACTGCTCCGCTCTGGGCTCCCCCCTCTTTCCATTCTCTAGGCGTCTGCCTCTGGGAATAATTGATCCAATAACACAGCAGGCCGTTGATTTTTTACAATCGAACGATAAAATTTACTATCGTTGATCGATATTGATCGCAAATTAGTTATTAATCGAGGTCCGGCCTTTGTCTTCGCTTTAGAATTTTTCTTTTGTTTTATGTCCAAGCCAAAAAAAAAAAAAAAAAAAAAAAATGTAAGGAATTTTTATAACGTATGTAAACGTTTTTCTGGTATTTTGTTATTGGTGAATTCCCCCCACACCCCAAAAAAATTAACGATTGAAAGCCCTATTGGACATGGCCCATAAAAATGGGTTTTTTTGTTTCGAAACCCATCAAAAATGGTAAATGCTACACAAATGAGATACGTTTTTTAGTTTTTATTTTTATTTTTTAAAGTCCACTTTTTGATGATGTCTATATACATATCTCTAAAACGATTTATAGGGTGGCAGAGGGGGGTATGTCTAGAAGTTCCATTAGAAATGTTCTGCAGTTTGGTTTTTATTCACACGAAGCTTTTTTCCCAACCGAGGGGCGCTGCTGCATGGCGCGTAAGTCTTAGAACCGACAGTTGTTACCCTAATACGTTTTTAGGGCAATAATTAAATTTTTTTTGTATATTAATCCCTGAAAATATATCTTTAATATGGATCTGGAGAAAAATTATATCATTTAAATATTCTTATATAAAAAAAGGAAGATTTCTACACATTTTCAGGTCTACAGCTTTTGAATTTTGGCGAAATTTAGCCCTTAGTCACTCTAGAGAATAGCAAACACTGATAGAGGGCTCTCTGATCTCTTTTTTCAAGTAAAGGTACTACAAATTAATGCTCTATTAATCAAAATGGATCGTTTAATAGCTCAAACCTTTTTCCAGGGCATCACCAAGTCTAGCAAGAGTTTTCTTCACTAGATTTCATTCCCAAATTAGTTAAAGCCTCAGAAAGGTATCCCATTTGATTGCAGTTTTTAGGTGTAAATGGCAATTAGCCTCAAGAGTAGGAAGATCAGAAGAGGGGAGAGTAGACATGCCTCAAGAGAAGGAGTAGAGAGGCCTCAAGAAAAGGAAGGCCTCAAGAGAAGGAAGATCAAGAAAGGGGAGAGAGTAGGGAAGCCCCAAACGAAGGAAGATCAGGAAAGGAGTAAGAGTAGGGGAGGACTAAAAGGAAGACCCTGTCCCGTGTCTTTCAGGGCAACATTGTCACCCAGTCTTAAGGCCTGTCATCTGTACGCCTGACAGTTGGACATAAATGCCACACGCAGACGCCTGCTAGACAATCCCCTACCGACTGTGGGGGCCGCCGCCGCCGCCGCCAGAGTCCGGTTTACCGAGTGTCTTCCTTTTGCACATAAAATCCATGGAGCTGCTATCATTATTATTATTATTGAATGTTGCTTTCGGCATAAACTAACGCAATTGAATGCCCAGCAATAATCGGGGGGATAAACATTCCTGCACAGAAATTGAGTGCATAAATCAAAACTTAACGAGGGGCATGGAATGAAGAGCAAACGAAATGTCCGTAGATACCACGTGATTGATAAGGAAAATGTGCGATCAAGTCTCAAGAAGTCATTGCCAAAAAAAAGGGTTCAATGACCAGAAAAAATGTCCTTAAAGTGGGTAGAAAATTCCACTAAATTCAGCTTAAGATTTCCTCTGCAAAAAATAAACATTTCGGCTGTAATTATCCCACATCTCAATCAGATTCTAGTTCTCTTAATTTTAACAAACCAAAAAACACACAATTCCCCCCAATCGTCCCCCATTCCTCCATTGAAGACACACTTCCATCGCTGCACCGATGGCTCGTCGGACAGTAGCTCAAAATTGTTGAATGCAGGTGGTAGCCCTGGGGGCCGTCAAATTACCGGGCATGGACCCGACTGAGCGACCGAGTGAGCGGTTGGGCCCCTGCTAATAAAGCCGTAAAATTAAACGCCAACAGAGCCAGCCAGGCCATCAAGAGAGGCCAGTGATAAACGCCCCAGAGATGTTTTGAATTGTTTATTTGCGTGCAAATAATTGCAGCCCCGAACGTCGACCGGCCAGAGGGATTCTCTGGGTGATTGGCTGCGCATTGTAATCAGCTTTTCCACTCCCTTGCCCCCTCAATCCCCCTCAATCGCAAACGAGGTGTCCCTTCTCTTTCCGCAAACGGATGCCACTTTGTGGGGGGCATGGAGGCGTCAATTGGCCGTACTAATGAGCCGCTAATGAGAAAGCATCGTTGCAGGTCCCTCCAAGAAGAAGAATGGCGTCACACGAGATGTTTTTTCATCGACAAATAAACCGAAGGCATTTTAGGGACAGAAAATTCAGTGAAACAGAATCGGTTCGTATTTAATTTATTCATTTTAATAATCTATCGTTGAAAAAGGTACAAAAATTAAAATCTTTTTAGTATTTTTATGAGAATTTTATAAATTTTTTTTGTATTAATTTAACTTAAATTTATATAATTATTTTTATGTTATATTTTTTTTAGCTTTTATTTAATTTTTTTAGTTGTTATTTATTATTTTTAGTTTTTATTTTTTTTTTTAGTTTTTTATTTATTTTGCTATTTAATTTGCATTCATTTTTTATTATTTTTCCTTTTATATTTTTAATGTAATTTTTATTTATTTGTAGTTCTTTTTTATCAATTTAATTTTCTATGAATTTTTATTAATTTAATTTATATTTATTTTTGTATTTTTCTATTTTGTATTTATATAAATATCTTTTATTTGTATTTATTTATTTTTTATTTGGAGAATTTTTTAATTGTTTTGGATCTTTTTTATTTTTATACTTTTTTAATTAATTATTTTGTTTTTAATATTATTTTTGTATTTAATATTATGATTTATTTGTTTCATTTATTATTAATTAATTAAGTACATTTTTTATTATTTTTTTATTATTATCTCAAGAGAGAATAAAGCTATCGTTTCTTCGAAAAAGTTCTGCAATCCTCAATCACATCAAGAACTTGTGAAATCTACAAGTATTTCAAGGGGCGTTTCCTCGCAAAAATAATTAAAATATTTACACAAATGCCAGGAAAAAAGGCAGAAAAATCAACCACAAGCAAAAACAAAAAAAAAAGACTTTCCGACATTTAAACGAGTTCAAAGCAAAAAGCAAGACACGAAAAAAAACGCAAATGTAAACGCCCCAAAATGCGGGCAGCAGGCAGCAAGACTATCCGTATCCGTATTCGTATCTGTATCTGTAGCTATGTATCTATGTTTATGCTGTTGTATCTGTGGCTATGTTTCTGCAGTTTAGTCCCACCCGACAAGGCCATAAATGTTTTTTGTTTCTGTTGAGAGTTGTAAAATGTAAAGCGCTTGTTGAATGGATATTTCCCAGGTTTCTATAAATCCCGCAAGCCGCTAGCCACTTCATTAGCGAAACATTTTGTCGCCTGTATTTCAAGTCAGAGATCCCCTCCATCCAAATCTAATCCCATCTACGTCTGGGATGTGGAACCACCCAATGGCCAAGCAAAGTGTCCAAAGTGTCAGCAAAAACCGAGACAAAAATTTAATTAACTGGCGTCCAGGCTGTTGAAAAATATTAATAAAACATTTCAATTTTCATATTTATTTTTTTAACTAGTTTTTCGTTGGTGAAACTTGTTTTTTTGTTGGTAATCTCTTAATTGATGCCAAAGCAAAATATTTTGGAAACAAAAGACCCGCGATACGAGCCATAAATAAGAACCCAAGCAACTTGGCGGCTCATTAGCAGAGAGCCAGCGAGAGAGAGGTTTGGTGGAAAGCCAGCGACAGAGAGAGCTTCAAGAAGTGCCGCAGCAGCACCTGGAAAAGCACCTGGAAGTGGATGGTGTCCCCGTCGATCAGTTCAGGTTCAGGTCGGGTGCGGGTTCGGGTTCGGGTTTGGAGGCGACCCCATGCCTGGGGTGCCATAAAACAAAATCAGTTTGAAATGAAAACATATCCATGGCTCGTTAGTTGCCTGATCGCAGCAGGGTGGTAAAAGCAATCCAATCCCCCCTCCCCACACACCTCCCCCCCTTTAGAACTACAACGATATATCGTACGAGTAGGGAAATTGTAGCAATAGACCAGATTGTCGGGCAGAATGTGAGTGTGGGGGGCACAGGATTTCGGCCTAGCTGATAGGCAATTTTGGGAATACAAACAATAAGAGACAAAAATTATTCACTAATATTGTTTATTATTAGTCAATAGAAAACAATATAAACTATTGGAAAACATTTAGTTTTTGTTGAAGAAATCGTTTTTATAATTTTACTGAATTTTTTTCCTTTGTTTGATCAAATTACTATTTGGAAATATATATCTTTTTTTTAATTTTATGAATATGACATCAAAAAAATTTAGTATTTACTTTTATTGGGAATTGATTAATGGACACAAAAAAAAAAAAAAATTAGACGAATCGGATTAGATTTTAGGAGAAGTAAAAAATGCATCAAATATCTGAGTGCGGGTTTTTTTTTTTGTATATACCACAATTTTGGTTGAAATTATTATCACATTTCATTGATTTCTTAGTGAAATTAAATGTTCTTTTGGTTTTCTAATCATTTTCTTAGAAAAATACTGGAAAATATTTGGAAAATCCTAGAAGATAACAGAAAAATATAAATTCTTAGTATTTTATTTGAAAAATACCAATTCTTAGAATTTTATTGGAAAAACACCAATTCTTAGTATTTTATTGAAAAAATACCAATTCATAGTATTTTTTTGAAAAATACCAATTAGAGTTTTATTTGAAAAATACCAACTCTTAGTATTTTATTTGAAAAGTACCAATTCTTAGAATTTGATTGGAAAAATACCAATTCTTAGTATTTTATTTTAAAAATAAAAATTGTTAGTATTTTATTGGAAAAAATACTGCTATATGCAGCTCTCACGAATAATATCGGTAGTATGGGAGACACAGAGACGTGTAGTTTTTAGGAGAGACCATTTCGATGTTATAAAATTGTAAAAAAAAGGGCCATAAAGTCACGTTTCAAAAAGGTAGACAATCTTATAGAAAATTGAATAATTTATCAGAAAATAGTATTTTTCTGTTGAAAATCGTCAAGGAAAAGCTATTAAAAACAGCAGTAAGCCGAAACTGCGGTACTCCAGAGGGAAAGGGTATTTTTCTTTTGAAAATCGTCAAGGAAAAGGCTCCTAAAAGACCGGCCTTGTAGATCGAGAGAGATGGAGATCAGCGAACGAAACCCAGTAAGCAATATATTTTCCACTCAAATACTGTGTTAATTCACATGATAATCAGGGTCTGGGGCAGTAGTACACACAAAAAACGTCACACTTGTTGTTGGTCCAAAGGATGGCACCGACTGGCACTAAACCAAAGTTTAAAAAAAGACTATCCAGCGAATCGACGACGGATCAACAGAAGCTGGCCGAGGTTCAGACGATCATCAAAAAGCTGGACGTCAGCAAGCAGGTGATCCTCGGGAGGGTCTACAAGAACGTGCCCGATGCGTGCAATGCGATCTGGAGGCGGCAATACCATTGTCTGGATCTGCAGAAGCTCGAACTGAAGATGCGTGGCTCTTCGCTGCAGACGTTTATACAGCAAATGTTTGAGGATTTTCGCAGTGCTCACTTTCGCAGCCAACAGCTGCAGCATGAGATGAATATCCTGGACCAGGCGGGCATCAGGGAGCTGCCGAGCGTCAAGCGTTGCCAGATAACGTGGGGCACGGCCGTGCAGCGCCGCACCACCACATTCCCCCAGTGGCCGTTTTATGCCCTGCCGGCGCTGATGAAAAATCTCCGCTCCCTGGAGATTCATTCGCCGCTGGAGGTCTGCTTCATTGAACAGTTCAAGATGCTGGAGGAGCTGCGCTTCCACGGCGAGGTAGAGACCTGGGTCCTAAAGGACATTCTGTCGAGTGACCTGCCCCTGAAGTTGCTACACTTTGTGGGCTCTCATTCGCCCGATCTCGTGGGCATCTCACAGTGCAAGCATATGGAAAACCTGATGGTGAATCAGTCTGTATTTCTGGACAACAAAGGGGAGATCTTTAGGCTGCCAAAGCTGCATATTCTGGAGATTAAGAAGCTCACCGAATCCAAGGACACAATGAAGACCCTGATGGACATCATTCGCCAGTGGGAGGACTATTTGCGTATCTTTCGCCTGAATTGTAGCTTCATCAACAGCGCCCAGGAGCTGATACCCTTGGAGCTATCGCGCTGTCGTTTCATGGACGGCCTGGAGCTGATCGATTGCAATTTTGGCAATCTGGAAATGTTAGATCTGGGACTGCCTGTGACCCACAAACATGCCGTATTCTGCCATTGTCCGAATCTGTTGAACGAACACGTCTTGGACTTTGTCCAGGCCAATGCCAAACTGAAGCAGCTCGTGTTCATCCATTGCCCCTATCTGACAGTAGAGCTACTCCAGAGTGTCTACAAGCTGCGACGCCGTGACAAGAGTTCATATCCTTTGAAGATCAAATTCAAGGGTTCCCCCGACATCTGGGAGGCATATAAGAAAAATGTGTGTGCCCCCAGCTTCTTTGGAGATTTCTGATGTGTATTTTCTTTGTAGTATCGCAACTTTTGGTCCGACCGCGGGAATGTCCTTCAGGTGGAGCTCTTCAAGACCGACTATCGACCATTGCAGCACGTTCAGTTCACGTTCAAGACGCCACCCATCGCCAGAACGGAATAAAGGAGCTTGGACCGTGTGCCTTGGGGGTATCATTTATCTTAAGTCTATCAGGTGGCACCACCGAAACCAGTCTCTCTCTCTCTCTCTCTCTCTCTTCTATGGAGTTGGTAATTCTCTTCTCTGGTTTGCTAATTGGCCGCCTGCCATGTGGCGATTTGTCATAGTCACCGACTCCACGCATGCGCCACGCCACGCCACGCCACGCCACGCACTCCCCACAAAAGCCACACACGCAACACACGGCTCTACACGATTTTCAACAACAAAATTTGTCATATGTGACGATGGACCCGGACGGACTATGTCCAAAAAAAAAACAAGATACGGCCTGGCGTCTAGGCTGCGTTTGGGTTTGGGCGGCGGAATGCCAAACAAATTTGTGAACACGATGCAGTTTACAGCTCCAATGTTGCGTCTATCGTTTGAGGGGGGGGAAGGGGGGAGGGGGGAGCCCACCCATTGTTATAATTATTCGGCGCCCATGTGCAAGTGACAATTTAACTCTGGTTCTCTCTGGTTTGGCATTTGTGGGGCACGACGCAGCGACATGTGTGTTGAAAGTTGCTCGAAGACAGCTGTTTCGGGCATATAAAAAAGAGTTGTGATCGAAGAGCGGCCATAAATTAATGGGCACAAATATTCGATTTGAAAAGTTGGGAAACAACTGGAAATTCGATCTTTTGGAGACTTATAATCGATGCCTATCAAGCGGTAAAAGAGTGTTGATTAACGTGAAGAGTTTAGGGATAGAAATTCCTGAAAATAGATCTGATGGTAGAGCGACAGTAAATCCCTGCGGAAATATTCGATATGAAAAGAATCTGTTATTGGATTCGATAACTTTACTAGTGGTAAAAGAGTGTTGAATAAGGTAGAAAGTTTAAGGATTGAAATTCCTGAAAAAACGAGAAATTCGAGCTTTGGAGACTTATAATCGATGCCTATCAAACTTGTTTCGGTGATTCGATAACTTAACGAGAAGTGAAAGAGTGTTGAATAACGTAGAGAGTTTAAGGATTGAAATTCCAGAAAACAACTGGAAATTCAATCTTTGGAGACTTTTCATCGATGCCTATCGGAATCTTTTCGATGATTCGGTGGATATTGCATCTTTAGACTTCTAAATAGTTTAAAGATTAAAATTCCTTGCCCCTCAATAAGAAATCTCTAGACACAAAACTTGAATAACGTTTGCGACCACTTTTTCTGGGCACTCGGCCCTCAATTTCCCCTTTATTGGGGCGCGCCTTTGCAGTTCCACTGAGCTCGGCCACTAATTCGTTTTCACACTTTTCATATATCGGACAGGTCGGGAATGGCTGGCGGCGCATTGGCAGCGCCTAATTTCATACGCCAGTCTTAGATCCCCTCCCCGTTGCAGCAACGTCTCCTTGTGGCAGCCGATTCCAGCCAGCTAATATTTATATTTGCCCTGCATTTCTCATTCGTTCGATTGCAAGCGATTTGATAAGCAAATGGAAATGCAGTTCGCAGTGGTTCGATGAGGAGCCAAGAAGGAGGGAAGAGGAAGTAGTGGAGAGTTGAGTTGAGGCCAGTCAGACGATGGCGGCGAAAGGTGCAAATAAATAATTTGCAGTAGCCGCGACGGCCACCAGGCGGCGGCCACTGGACGACCCACTGTTTGGCCTACCTCTTGTACTCGTACGATAGATACATACATATGTACATATATGCGGACCCAGTACCACTCTCATAGCAAACGGAAAGCGACGCCAGACAAATATTTTATTGCAAATATGCTGATATTGGACGACAGGCGGGCCACTGGAGCAGTTTGTACTGCTGCTGCTGCTGTAGCTGTTGTCCGGCTGTTTTGCATATTAAATTTATTTTATTGAATATAGGAATAGATTTACTTTGATATGCGAGGGGGGATTGTAAAGTTATTAAGTTAGTTTATATAAATTTATTAATTTCAAAAAAATGCATTAGCCCGCTTTATCTTGTGTTGATATTGAATTCTTGTACTTTACAGCACCGTTTGACAATCGATCAGTAAAAATACCACCCACGCATTATGCCAAAAAAAAGAAAATACCAAAATTCGCAACAAGTTGTCACCTCTAAATAAACGGTTCTTTCTCCTTCAATCAGTATGGGTGTGTGGCTGTGTAAGTTGTATATCCACCCTCTCGCTTGCACATACAATTTTCTAGCCTGCATTGTGTTACCGTTTCCTTGTGCTCGCAGCTTCTATGTGTGTCCCACTCTCTCCGCCGCTCTCACGACCTGGGCCGCATAATTGCCATGACGCGCCATGGAAGGAGGCCCCAGCGGGCGATGAATTATTAATTGCCGTTGATTTGCATTGAGATTTCTTTTTTGGCCGGGCGGGGATCATTACTGGGGGACTACACTAGCACCAGGCAGATCTTGGCCAGCGTTTTGCGGCCCCGCATAACTGCAAGCCAAGTGTAAACATAATAATCAACGGGCATTATATGCCGCCGATATACATATGTATGGCGATCAGCGGTGCAGTGGCCGCGGCAAAATGGCCGCCGGTCACGTTTCAGAGACCCACAATTGACACCTGAGAGCGCTGCCCGGGCCTATTATTGTTGCTGCGCCGCAATAATTGTTATTTATGCACTTGCATTTAACTGTATGTAATGGCGCATTTGCCGACTGCCATGCCCCTCCTGGCAGGGGCGTAACGCGAGCAATTTGCAGATTACATAAGATTTTGGGCTCTCCTAATTGTGAGAGCGAGGGGCGGGGAGGGCGCATTTAAATATTCTTAAGATTTGTGTGTTTTCAGACTTACATTTTTGGGCCTTCTTTCCTCTATTTTGGGGTTCACATTTTTGGGTTACGTTTAGTTCTAGGCCTAATTACACGCACAACATTTTCAAGATGGCCGTCGAACGCACTCACTAAATCACTCGAAAAAAAAACGACTTTGCGGCGAGGGACACATTCAGGGGCACACACGCGCTTAAGTTCAACTTGACGGCGGAGAAGTGACTACTGTGCAGGGAATGAAATGGGGGCAGGGGGGCTGGGCCCTCTCTCATTTGTGATCCCTGGAATTTTGACTGGGGGATAAAGGCAAAAACGAAAAAGCCTTTGTGGCTCTCCTCGGCAACCACTTAAACTCGCTTAACGCTGTTCGCTTGTCAAAATTGCAGCAGCCACTGTGTTCCTTTGCTGCCTGCAAGTGTGGCTTCTGTGTTTTTGGCCAAGATTAATTTACCCCAATGCGAAAATATTCGAATTTCGGAACAAATTTAAACGGATCGCCACGCGGACTACGCGCCCTTTTCAACAATACCAAAAATAGAACTGGTATTTAATTAGGGTGTAGTATTTCTAGGAATGCACAGCACTAGTTAATAAACAAGCAGAGCTTTAAGGGAAGAAAATATGAGCAAAAGCTTGTATGAAAGATCAAAAGCACGCCTTTTTGACAAGCCGTAAATAAATTAGGAAGAAAAATGGGCCAATATTAAGGTACAAGTGGACCTGGCACTGAAAATAGAATTGGTATTTGGTACAAAAGGCATTAGTACATTTCAACGATGTGCAGCGCTTGTAAGATGTCAACAACCGTTTCGGGACTAAAAATTACAAATGATACGAAAAAATATAAAGAAACTACTAGTAAAGCGTACGAAATATCATAAACAAGTCTTAATAAAGATTTCCCGTTGCAGATATCGATGATGGGGGACGATTCAATTCAGAAGATAAGCCTTGGCATACTAACATTTTGGCGCCAGTATTGTATGGACGTATATTTAAATGCTTACTCGACACTTGAGCTGAAGCACGGTGGAGAATTGCGCGTAAATTCGTTGCGGTCTCTCGCGTCATCAACATAATCGCCGTCAACAGCAGTCAACAGCATCAAACTGCCAAGAAAATGTTGCTACTGTTTCCAGCAAAACCACGACGGCAAACGGCAGCGCGGCACTTGGAGACAGACGCAACAACAGAAGCACCAAGAAGCAGCAGCAAATGTGAAGTGGGTTTTTTTTTATGATGAGCCCAGGCTGGCAGCACTTTCAAACTGAGACGAGACGGACCCACAAAACACAAAAGCGTGTCGTGTCGTGCCGTGTCGGACCCTGTCAAACATTCTGTGCGAGATCTGTCAGAGGAGTGCCCTGCAATACTGCCTATAGAAGTCGCTAGACGTACGATGCTGCGGCCAGTACTTTTCCTGTTCTATACCGTCGAGACGGTGGTCAACATAATACTGATGGGCTACCATATACGCGGCTTCATGTCGCTGGATCTGAGCTTCCTGCCACTGAAGGATCAGACCACATACTACATCTATACGGTGACCTTCTATGTCTTCACCGTGATCACAGCATTTGCCAGCATTAGTGCGAGCACTGGCCACAAGGCAGTCCTGCTGGAGGAGTTCCTACGCTCACTGGCCGGCTGTATATTGTTCTTGATTATGTCGCTGATGACACTAAAGGATGTGGAGAATGATTTCCATATGATGTACGTTGGCATGGGGGATCCCAATCTACCGGAGAAGCCTGTGCATCCATTTTTTGCCTATCTACGCGCTCAGGCGGTGTGTTCCCTGGTCAGTTGCATCATCTACTTGATGCACTGTCTCATTGTCATTGACGTTATGCTGTCGCATGAGGAGGCGGACTATGATTTGGAGGTGTATGACGCATCCGATGATTCAGAAGAGGGCTATATACCCGTACGTTTGTATTTTTGTTGTGCATATGTACAGGAGCGCCTCGAACGATATCGCTGGTTTCGTGAGTTCTCGAGTGGTGGACGCATGAGTCTCTAATCTCCTTCCATTGTATTTGTATGTACTTGTACTTGGATGGGGAGGTCCTCTTGCCCCTTTTTATACATGATTTTGTGTTCTTGCAGCTGTGCCCATGACGCGAGCCGCCTATTGACGACAAATCTGTCAGCGACAGACCTACCCAACCAGCTGTGGATGTGTCAGCAGGAGCAGCCAAGCAGACAAACATCCAAGGAGCATCAGAGCTGCCTTCCTTTGGGATGAAAGCTTGCCGTGCGATGTCTGTCAGGCCCTGTGTCTGGCCCATACAAATCGATCCACCATGCGACCTTTACTCTTCGTATTTTATACCGCCGAGACGGTGGCCAACATTTTTCTGATGGGCTTCCATATAAGTGGTTTCATGGTCCACGATCTGAGCTTCCTTCCGGTGATGGACCAAGTGACGCACTACTTCTACACGGTCATACTCTATGCCTTCACCGTGCTGGTACTCTTTGCCAGCATAAATATATGCACTGGAAACCCGGCCAGCGCTATCGAGGAAATCCTGCGGTCAATGGCCGGCTGCATACTGTACGTGACTATCTCGCTGCTGACGCTGAAGGATGCCGAAGAGGACTTCCACATGATGTATATTCACATGGATGATCCCAATATGCCAGAGAAGCCAGTGCATCCCTTCTTTGATTATCTGCGCGCTCAGGCGGTGTGCTCTCTGGTCTGCAGTGTCATCTTCCTGCTGCACTGCCTGATTGTTGTCGATGTCCTGCTATCGTATGAGGAGTACTCGGACGATGAAGCTGATCTGTATGATGACGAAAATGAGAATGACGACGATGAGCAGAACGACTTTATGCCCGTACACTTGTATGTGTTTGGGGAGTCGGTGCAGTTGCACCTCGAGCGCTATCACTGGTTCCGTGAATTCTCCCATGATCGCCGCATCCATATCTAATCTTAATGCCCACACCATTCATTTCTCTGTTCCTTTGTGTCTGATTAAAGCCTGCCTCCTTGCTCCTATGACGTCAGTGGAGAAGCAACAGTCTTTTTTGGGGGTGCATCGTGCAGAGAGGGCGCTCCATTGACGACAATGTGTCACAGATAAGCAGCTGGCTGGCTGGCTGGCTGGATGGCTGGCTGAAGCTGGAGCTGCCCCCAGTGCGCATGCCCCCTCCAAAAGAAAAATCAATAAATTATGGGGTAAAGCGGCAGTCAAGAGCAAGGTGAAGCATTGGGAGCGGTGCCTGCCTGGCCTTTCGTTCATTCATAAAACAACGCGTTCACTTTCCTTTGCTTGGGTTGTACTCTTCTTCTCCCTGCTCTTGACTTTCTCAAGGCTATTTTTAACGCATGCCAAGAAGCTGCCGGCTGCCGGCCGGATATTATTGAAGGTTCTCTTACTCTCTCTCTCTCTCTCCGGCTCTGGCTCTACCACAAAACTATGCTTATTGACCCAAGGCACACACTCACACATTTGATATGCAATCAAGACGTCAGGCGTCAAGTTTGCCAAAGTTTTTACAGCTCCTGGGGGAGCAGGATTTAAGAGAGTAAGCATATAGGATTATTAAACACATTTAAAGCTTTAAAATCTAAGAAATTATTAGATAATGAATTTTAGTTCTAGAGACAGTTATAGCAATCGAAAAATACAATATAGACGCTAAAAAGATGTTTAAAAATTATTTAAGTTGTACTTTTAAGGAAATTTTATATGAAATATTAAAAGCTGTAAAATCTAAGAAATTATTAACTAATGAATTGCAGTTCTAGAAACCGTTTATAGCAATCCAAAAAGCCAATATTGAAATTATTTAAGTTCTAATTTTCATAAGGTATTTTTGTACAGGCTTGTGCCTGAAGGTTAACACAATTTCTTGTCCATAATGAGGTACATAATGGCTTTTAAGCAGCTCTATGATGAGCTCTTATTCATAAGTACATAATTTCCATAGCTTCGGAGCATCTGAAAGAACTTGAAAAAGGATTAAATTATTGCCATGCTATTTGAAAACTTCCCACATCTTGTAAAAAAAATAATAAGCATCCGCCCTGTCAGCCAGAGAATAAATTCCTTTAGAAATGCCACCAAATTCCCTAACAAAGCAGATGCCCAAGCTACCCTACTCCGGGCCACAGCCGCCCCCCTAAGGATTATGCAAGAAATCCCACCTAATGACCACAATAATTCATTGGCAATTTGCTCAGGTTTTCAACCCACAGACCACAGGGCGCCCGACTTTAAATGCGAGGAAGCCCATAAAAAATGAAAATGTTACATTAAACCCGTGCGCCGCGGCGCACGGATCGCCTACGCAGAAAGCGAATGTGAAAAATGTGGAAATGCAAAAGGGAAAATCAATAAGGACGCCATCGTTGTGGGAGCGGCGTGTCCTTGAAGGCCAAAGAGAAACGGAGAGCGAGAGCCAGAGCCATTCATGAAAAGAAAGCAGGAGTTTTCATGAATGAATGAAAAAAAGCCTAGCCAGGGGATATCAGGGGAATTATTTTCGAGCGTTTTGGTGAGCATGCGCCTGGCCTGCAGGCAGTGGGGGGGCCGCTTTTCGAAAGTGTTCCCCTTTTTGTCAGGGCACTGACGCAACCGCGCGATGCGCTCATCCAAGGTCAGCGTAAAATTTCATTCATAAAAACGAAACGCCTCCCAGCTAGCTACGCTCTAGCCCATCGCCCTCTCCTCAGATGTATGGAGCGCCCTTGTGCGTGCACGCGCGTGTAATCTTTTGAAAGCCGGTGGGGACGGGGGGCTCGGGGGGTGCCCACCGTTCGCTCCCTTTTTTGCAGCTTGTTGATTTTTCTACGCGTGCAAACACAAACAACGCGAGAAACCATTTTCATTCATGAAAACCAAGACGAGCACCCAAACCCCCCCCCAACCGCACCATCACACAGAGAGCCATTTTTTTTTTAGCCAAATCCAGAAAACAATTTCTCGCTAAGCTGAAAGCAATTTTCGCCCTGAGGATTTCTGTGGGTAAACTTATCCATTTGTTGTTCAACGCCAGGCCAGTGGGTGGGAGTGGAGCTTAGTATAAGGCCAAAGGTTGCCAGGAATGCCAATCAAATATTAGCACAAAACTTTTCTGAGAGCCGTGAATAATTAAATTAATCGATATGGTACTCCTTTTGATGTTTTGCTTGGATATGAGAGGGTCGATTCTATAGTTCTAGAATGATTCGGGAATACCCGATTAAAAAGCTTTATCGAAAGCTTAGATATAAACGATAAATAAATCGATGTCTTCCTTTCTATGTAGACTCCTTTTGATTATTTTGAGAGTGTTTATTATCATAAACGATTAGAAAATCGATTAAATCTCTTTATTTCCTAGATAAGCGATAGTCAAAGGCCTATATAAAAACGATACATAAATCAGTGTCTTTCTTTGAAGTATTTATATTCCTTTTGATGTTTTACGTCTATGTTCCAGGGAAATTTCTATATTTTGTCAGATTTTATCATCAAATGATATAAGAATATCCAAAAAATGTATCCTAACCTTACAGACCAGCGAGGAAAATCGATAAACGCTTAACAATTCATTTTATTTATATCGGAAACCATTTATCAAATTCTTACGCTTAAACGATAAACAAATGGAAAAAAAAAGTTATTTCCTAAATAAGCGATAAGTGATATCGGAAGCCTTTCGTCGAAATCTTACGCTTAAACGATAAATAAATGGATAAACTCTTCAAGCTATTTCCTCGATAAGCGTTAAACGATATCAGAAACCTTTTAATCGAAAGCGTACACTCAAACGATAAATAAATCGAAACACTTTTTCAATTTATTATGTATAAATCGATACAGCATCGATATACCAAAAACAATCCCTATGCAGAAAAAATACAAATTTCCAGACCCAAAAAATGCTTTCATTTTAAAGTATGCCCTGCTTCTGATCACCAGACTTATCCACTTGCTTTTTATCATCTTTTCCAGTGGGAGGGCGTTCCTTAAAGCGCTCTTGAATCCTTCTGCTCATCCCCCTTGCAATCAGGCAGGGCCTCAAAAGATGACTGAAAAATTAGACCTAAATCGGATTTATCCAACAAACGGCAAGCCAGAAGCTCGAATGGATCGAATGGATCCATCAGGCAACGATATCTCGCAGTAGTCAATTTCAAATCCGCCTTAGGCAGTTCCAAAAACTCACTCGCCCAGAACAAGGCATTTATATATGTACTTTCTGGGAAAACTGGTTTAGGGAACAAATCCTGGGAACAAAAAATGTTTCTAGGGCGCCTTGTGTTGCTTCATCATATTTTTAATCATATTCAATCATATTTTCCTTAATAAAACTATAACTAAATCCATTTCTCTTATCCTTACGTATTCTATTACAAAACGGCAACTAAATTGTTTTACAAAAAAAATCAAAAACGCAATTAAACACACGATAAAATCAAAAGTTAATAATTTAGCATCGATTTATGGCTAGAGCTGTGTCGTTTGATTGTTGCCAGCCATCCCCCCAGAAGCTCCCGGCTTTTCGGCCAGACTCGGGATGAGCGGCTCCGATTCGGAGCGTTTGTGTGTGCGCTTGGGCGGACGCTTGGCCGCCTGCTTGGTGGCCATTGAGCTGCTGGCATCGCCGGACGATCCAGAATCGTTCAGCTGCTGCATATCCGGCTGGCTGCGTGCCAGATCCTGCTCCTGGTAGACTTCCTGGACGGCGGAACCGGCATTGGTGTTGGTCACTTGCTCGTTGAGGCACACATCGTCCAGATCAACATCGCTGTTGGAGAAGAGAACTGTGGCCCACAGCTCCAGTGAGTTGGTAACATCCAGCTCCTCCTCGCTGACGGCCTTCTTGGGTGTGGACGTGGACTGCACCGATGAACGCGAGAAATTAAGGCTCATGTCGTGCGGATGTGTGGCAGCATTTGGTGGGGTCAATGTAATGACGCTTGTCGTCGCGTTGGCTGACGCCGGCGGCTTGGTAGCAGTGCTGTTGTTGTTGTTGTTATTGTGATTCGGATGAGGGTGATGGAATGGCTGTCCAGTCACAGAATTGCCGCTGCCTGCACCGCCAACAAAAGGCATATTAGTCATACTGCTTGGCGTGGAACTATTGCGTTCCGTTTGATGCTCCTTCATCAGTTTGCAGGCCTTGCCCAGGGCACAGATCGTAAGGCAGATCCTCAGGCCCAGGGCAAACAGATAGGCCAGCAGGAAGAGCAGCCACGCAGCCAGATTGTGAAACGATACGGCCGTATAGATGGCCTTGATGAGCACCACAGACAACGGGAATGGTATGAAGCCCATCCGGCGTGCCACCAAGTCCGAATGGTCCGAGAAGGCGTGCTTCTGCCTCGTCTGGGTCATGTCATACGCGAGACTTGTCGTATACTCGCGATATATGCCCTCGGGCAGCTCGTTGAAACGCGTGATAAAGGCATGCTTCACCCAGTCAATGAGTATCTCCGTGAAGAGCACCGCTATGCAGTCGGGCACCATCACATAGAACTGCGTGAAGCTCCAGTCGAACTCCTTCATGGTCTGAATAATCACGATAAACAGTAGAACGGATAGATGGAAACGCTCCCGGACATCGCTGCACGTCAATTGGAAGAGATTGTTCTTGTCGAACTTTTTGAAAACCGAACCCTTGAGCTCCACAAAATTATTCGATATCATAATGGTCAGCAGGCCCTTGTTGTTCGAATTGAGAGCCACATTCAGGCAGGTTGCCTATAAGAAACAAATCTATAAATATATATATAAGTAGAGCTGTGCAGAACCCACCTGAAACATGATTAGAACGCTGTGCAGAAGCACATAGGCGAGTGTCAATAGAACATGCGTGAAGGCACCAAAGTGTTCCCGCTTGGAGTTCTTTGGTTCAGTTGCCGTCCAGAAAAGAGAATCCATGGTATCCTGGCCAAAGGCCGACAGCAGACGATCGCCCACCTCCAGCATATTGTAGAATATATACAGTTTGATAATCGATTGCGATTTAATGATGTGATACACTCGATTCGTGTCCACGAGCAGCATGATTAGCGTCACTACTATCCAGATGGCACCCTTCAGCAGATCACAGATCTCGGCGGGTGACAATAAACGCTGTCCGCTGCTGCGTAGCCGGCAAATCCGTGCCGCTGTCCTTGTGACCAAAGCCCAGACGGCCAACAGGAAGCGGACGGGCAGAAATGTGTGTATGTAGAAAAAAGAATCGGCACACTGCATTATCCCATAGATCATGAAGCGTTCCAGGTCGCGCGGTATCCTCATGAAACTGTAGATCTTCTGGCGTCGAGCCGCATACCGCTCCTCGTCGTGTTCCAGCATGTATCCGCGTGTCATTTCCACTTTGAAAAAGTCCAGAAAGGTTGTCGTACCGGTCTCTGTGGGTCCTAAAACATCCACAAGGATCAGTTTGTATGAGAATTGCAAGAATATGAATGGTTTTTACCACTTTGGAGTCGCTGCTGGGCCGCCGACGACGCCGTCGCCGCTGCAACGTCATCCTGGGAGAGCGGCAGCTGCTTTGGTTTCTGTTGTCTATTCTCTTCTTGGAGC
The DNA here is from genome assembly GCF_003369915.1 of Drosophila miranda. NCBI lineage: Eukaryota > Metazoa > Arthropoda > Insecta > Diptera > Drosophilidae > Drosophila > Drosophila miranda. The sequence goes on from NC_046675.1 coordinate 31,458,583, forward strand.
TGATGGAGCTCCTCCACGCGACAGCTGGCACTGACATCGCCACGGAATCGCAGCTGTCGCTTGTTGCCTACCGAATTGATTGAATTTTGCATTAAGTACGAAGTATATCCATATATTTAATAATAACAACGAGCCAAGAACTGGGAGAATAATAGATGACAAAATACTCTAGCGCGTTTTTCAAAATACCAAAGAATACCACAACATTCAGTCTCTGTTTGAAAGCTATGTCAACGATACGTTACAGCTTATTGTCTTTTTACAGAAACCAATTATAGGTATCGGGATCGAGATATATTTACAAGACACTAATCATGAATATGTCTAAGACATATCAATTTGAGATAAGGTCTTAATATTAATATTAAATTAACGAAATAGGGTATACAATTGTCTATGTATAATAGAACTTGAATTCGTCAGTATATGTACGGTATATTTTGAAAATGAGACGGTATATTTTGGTATATTTCTGAGGGTCGGACGCGGTCACACTGCTCTAAAGACAGGCACAAAAAATATTACTTTTTTTAATTTTTAATTTTACTCACAAATATGGCGACCTCTGTAGAACTGAGCTCTTACCGTGATCAGCACTTTAAGGTGGGTTTTATTTGCGTTGCATGGAACCGTTTCTCACATATTTGGCCAATCCACAGGGCTCACGCTCAGAGCAGGAGCGTTCTCTGAAAGATTCTTGCACACTGTACGTGGGAAACTTGAGTTTCTACACAACTGAAGAACAAATCCACGAACTGTTTTCCCGCTGCGGCGATGTGCGGCTAATCGTAATGGGCCTGGACAAATACAAGAAGACACCGTGCGGCTTCTGTTTTGTGGAGTACTACATCCGAAGCGAAGCGGAGTCCGCCATGAGGTAGGCAGGCGTCTGTTGAAAACAACAACAAAAGAAATTGCATGGAATGAGTGTGTTTTCTCTTTCTTGCAGATTTGTGAATGGAACTCGCTTGGACGATCGCTTGATTCGTGTCGACTGGGATGCCGGCTTCATTGAGGGCCGTCAATATGGCCGCGGCAAAACCGGCGGCCAGGTGCGAGACGAATATCGCACAGACTACGACGCCGGACGTGGCGGTTATGGCAAGCTGCTCTCGCTAAAGATTGCACCCAACACCGACAACCGCTAGCCCTAAGATATAGAGATAAGACTAAGAGCCCCCCCCTCCCTAGATATTAAAGCAAACACTTTAGGATATAACTTGTCTAATCGCATATATTATATGTTCTACATAGTTCTTTCCAAGATAGAATTGATATCGTTTCCCCTAGGCCCAGAGTCCTACTAATTGAGTGATTTTTGCAAGTATTTTTGGAAGCGTTAATAGTTGGTTTTCCTCTCTCTCTGATTACTTCTTGCCGATATTGTTGGCCAGGGAGCAGCTGAGACCAGTGCCATCGGGCTCCACATTCAATTCGGTGACCTTGCCGTTTTCAACGACCAGCGAATAACGCTTGGAGCGAACACCGCCCAGTGGGGGCAGATCAATGGAAACATCTAGAGCCTTGGTGAAGCCACCGGCTGGGTCGGCCAGGAGGCGCACTTTGCCGCCAGCGCCGTGCTCCTTTCCCCAGGCAGACATCACAAACGGATCGTTCACCGACACGCAGACAATTTCGTCGACTCCCTGCTTGGATTTCAGCTCATCGGCGGAGCTCACATAGCCCGGCAAATGTGTCTGTGATTTAATGATATTGATTATTCGATGCTTGCCAATTTTCGGCAAAAGGCCAATGTGTTATTACCTTTGAGCAGCCGGGTGTAAATGCTCCGGGCACACCAAAGATGATCACCTTCTTGCCATTTACCAGGTCGCCGGTGTTGATTTTGTTGGCCGGGGAATCCTCAAACAGATCCACTGCGGGAAGAGCATCTCCAACCTAAAATAGCAGCCGCACACACACGCACATCGAGAGAAAGAAATGTTAGCGTGCGTAACCTTGAAGCGCAGCGCTGCACATTCGTGCAATTCTTGCTTCCGCATCGAATCAATATTTAAGGATAGGGTACTGCCTTATGTAATTGAACCCCGGCCCCACATCTGTGTGGGAAGAGGGATGATTTGATTGCGGCAACAACTTACTTTCACCATGGCTGGAAGATTTCTGGAAAAAGATCTCACTGGATTGACGGTGGACAGCGTGGAGTTAACAACTCTGCCAAGAAATTTGCACGACAGCACTCGCATTCTCTTTTCTGCTCTTCTTCGCTCTACCTTCGCACACTGCTGTCAATGGTTCCGCTGCAGGCCGGAATCAGGGTTGCCAGACGGGAGTAAAAACAAGGAAATATTCTTCTCAGTCAAGTGTTTTTACTGACACATTTGAAATAAATATACATGGGGTTTGAGGAATGGGGGGTCAAGTTTATGTTTCCACTTTGCCTATTGTGCTTTCGGCAAAACGCTCCAGGTCGTCTAGGCTGTGCTCCTTTAGTTTCCTTTCGAAATCGGCCATGAATTCGTTGGTCAGGCGCTCCGACTGCTGCTCGTTGTAGAATTTGCGAAAGCCGCGAAGGATGCAGTCGCGCAGGCTGGGCTTCATCACCACCAGATTGATCTTGGTGCCTTCCTTGATGTTTGCATACGAAGAAATTGTCAGATCATTGTTCAGGGGACGTCCCATCAGGAGTAGCTTCTGATTTGCCGCAGTTATTTTTAGTTCTGTCTCAATTTGTTGCTTCACCTCCAAAATGGTGTTAGTGGGCAAGACCTGTGCAAAAATTACGAAAAGTAGGGCAAATTCATGCGTACTCGTATTTATTATTCGTCACTCACCTCGAGCGTGCAGTCCTTGCCCGTAAGAACTTTAATTATTATCTGCATTTCAAAAGGTTTAATTAATTAAAACTTATTAATTAAAAATAAACACATCGCCTCCACAGCCAATAGCAACAATAATTTGACGGTGCTGCCAGCTGGTTTCACATTCAGAGTTGCCTCTGAGCAGCGGTTGTTGCCGCCCTGGTTTGATGGCAAAAACTAGTTAAATTATGTAAGTCTAATCACTGCAACTAGCTCGGGACATTTTTTAATGCATAGTATTATTTATGTGAAAGCTGGGAAAACAATTGACACGGATATTATCGAATTTTGTGACCCTCTGGCAGCCCGATCTAGAGTGCACAGCCCTGGCACCTCTATTTTCTATTGAGCAGGCTCGACAACGTTGCGTGAATAAAACAGTTTACATAAAATATTAAATATAGTTAAACAAGCCGTTGATGTTGTGTGTTCTTGAAGAAAAGGTGAACTTGACCCCGCTGCTGATAGTACGCCGTGCTGTGAAGTGCGATATTTCGCGAGAGAGCTTGTGAAATTCGCATGTGAAAATCACAATCAGAAGAAATTGCAGCGCACCAAATGAAAAAGTGAAGCGCAAATAATACATAGCCTCGAGTGAATTAACGCGAGAGTACCAGCAGCAGCAGCAAGTGTGTGTGTGCGTACGTGTGTTTGCGAGTGTGTGTGTGTGCGTGCGTTTTGTTAGAATTCGCATTTTTACGTAAAGAAACGGCTTTTATCAGCGATAAGTTTGATGTTCTCGAGCCTGAATCTCAGCAGGGGCAAATTGAACAAGTTCTTGCAGCTTCTGGCGGTAAATAGAGCCGATCCCCTGATTTCCTGCTCGTCCAAGAGCACCATACCATACCATCCCAAAAAAAACCCTTGACATTCACAATTTGAGTATATATTTCCCCCTCATTTGCTTTTTGCACCCATCTATTAATTGAGTTTCGAGTCTTGATGCAACACAAACTATTAATTATGCATAGTACACATTAATTTTATTTTTACTCTCTGGCGGCGCTCTCTCACTTGCTATCTCTCTCTCTCTCGCTCTGGGTTAAAGGGGGACCACTAAAAGTATGAGTATATGAAAACTTTGCGCTTAACAATATTTTTGTGTTAAAGAATGCCATCCCAGCACACCCCGACCCCCCCACCAACCCACAATCCCCCGCCCGCTATTCCGCACACCAACAGCACTACCACCACCACTACCACCCAAAAAATGCTCTTCACGCTCGTTCGCATGACAACTCTGTCTGGCAACTCTGATTCGACGACGGCCATTGCTTCGCAACTTGTTGCTCGTCCGTATCGCTCTCTGTTTCTCTGTTTTCTGATTCTCATTCTGACGTTTTGCCTGTGTGTTATGGAATTTTTGTTATTTATTTCCGTTTTGCTGTAAGTTGTGCAAAAAATTAAAATGTCTGTTCATTACTGTGTTGTTTGTGTTCGGAGAAGGGACAGAAGACAGAAGCTAATGATTCAGCTCTGCCCCGGAGGCGACACCTGCCCTCTTAGCCAGTGGAGAGCCAGCAGAGCCCTCTTTGGTGGAGTCGATTGGAGTGGAGTCTCGTCTCTTCCGGGGGCCAAGTGCATGTTGTGTGTGGAAGAAGCTTGAGAACATGTTTATTACCGTTTAGAACCGGATTTTTGTTTGCTAGAAAATCATAGCATGGCATGGCATGGGCATTAATTTGCGGCCACAGTGGGGACTTCTTGTGACAACTTTGGGTTCTGTTCTGTTCTGATCTGATTCGAAGCGGTTTTCCGCCATTTGTGCTGGACAGTGATCCAGTTAGCAGAGAAACTTTTGCGTTTCGAATAAGAAGTTCCAAAAACCGATTGCCATGATTCTTTATTGGTAATCAACCAAAAGCGTATGTATGTATGTGTATGCGTGTGTGTCATGAATTTTGTAGCATGATATTTTATTGTTTTTTTTCTGTCCGTTTCTTTTGGTTAATTGCTACGTTAATTTCTCTCTTTCCAACACTTCACAGTGCAAATATAATTTTCAGATAGCAATCAATTGATCCGGCCGGCCCAGCTGTCATATTTGTTTGTTATTTTATGTTTTTCGGTTGGTTTGGTTTTTGGTAAGAGCTATAAGGAATATCGGAAGAGCTAAAGCTGACACAGCAGCGTATTATGGATAACGAGGCGTTAGAAACAACAACAACGACAGCGGCAGCAGCATCGTCAGCAGCAACCACATCAGAGGCGGCAGCAGCGACAATAGCGGCAGCAGCAGCAGCATCGTCAGCAGAATCATCTGCAGCTACGCCGAAAGTCACAAATAACAATAACAACAGCAGCAGCGGCGGCGTCGTCGGCGTCGGTGTCAGCGCCGATAGCAGCGGTAGCATAGTCAAAGCGACATCGGCCACTAACGGTATCAAAGAGAATAACAGTAACTTTAGTACAACAGCAACAATAGCCACACCAACAGAAACAACAACAGCAGCAGCAGCACCAACACCAGCAGCAACAACAACAACAACTACAACGTCAGCCATACCCCTTGTGGTGACCAGCGGCGGTGTACCCATCAGCAGCGAGGTGAGTCGTGTCTAGCGAATGCATTGTCTACACCACCACCACCACCACCTACTCTCTGACTCTCTCTCTCTCTATTGCCTATCGCCTATCGTCACCTTACCTCTACGCATGCCTTGTGCCTAACAGTTATTTGACGTAAATTATAAAACATTATAAAATCAATGTAAATACATATATTATATATATATATATATATATATATATGGATGTGTTTGTGTACATATGTATGTGTTATGCCCACTCCATAAAGTACAATACTTCCTTGTGCCGCAAAGTCGAAAACCTTAACAAACTATATCTAATCTTATCGCTGAAAAATGATGTGTGTTAAGCCACCCCCTACCTCTTCCCGCCCACCGAACAAGCCAAATGACCAAGACACCAATTAGCCCTCTCAAAAGGTTGCCAATTGTGGAAATGCTGTTGGATAACAAATCAAAATCAAAATCGAATCTATCAAAAGCGCCATCAATCGCGGGGATCACAAATATTAATAATCGATTATAGAAACATGCATGGAAATCGATAGGGGGAAATTTTAGTTGCCTTAGAGTGGACCCTTGCGTGCTTTTAGATCATCAGTGGACACCCTCCTTACTACAATCCTGAAGAGTATATTTAGCATAATATCGGATTAAGAAGAAGCCACCTCTCCCCACATTTAAATAGAAAAGGTATCCTTAGAAGCAACGAAAATACTTTGTGACTGACTTCTAAATGTTTGTAAAAATAACACACAAATATGATCCTTACGTAGTACCGTGTTAGCTACCAGCAGCCAACCAATTTCCGACCCCCCAAACCCGTGTGCACATTTATCTGTTTGGCATTACTAAACTCAGAATAAAACACACCCACAGGCAGCGCGACTTAGGCGGCAAGGATTCGCGAAGACCAAGGTAAATGCTCTTAAAAAAAAAAAATGACGGTGATACGGTGACTTCAACGGATGATATCTACTCTAGGCGTACTCGTAATTTTTGCAAGTGCTATGTTAAGAATTAAATATTTAATATCTGATGCATTTTGCTTTCTTTTGTTACCTAGTTTTTTTTCTTTGTTTGTTTTATTCAGTAAGGAAACCAAATTACTACCAATATACCATACGATTTATGTAGCCACGATTTGCTAATGCTGTACACTCTTTCAGGCTAACAAAGACAGGGACAGTACGCCCCCGCGTGATGCGCCACCGCCAACGCAGATCACCAAGGGTCTAAACCTAACCACCGGCACGCCGCTGGTGCGCAAGGAGAAACGCCAAGGCAGCTCCCGTTACAATGTGTCCAAAAATTGTGAATTGACGCCACTCAGCTACCTAAACGAGAGTGAGTAAATTAAGGGCATAACTTAGTTTTAATTAGTGTTACTAGTGACACAGAGCTTGGAGATTTTTTTTTTGAGTTTTAACCTTGAAAAATATCCTGGGGATGTAGCATACTTTTATGGGCAGGTGCTGATTAAATGTATGCAGTCCAATGGAATTAGGTATCACATGTCCATACACATATCGCACACTGTAAATAAAGTTAGTCGTACTCTCTATAAAAGAAAAAAATCCAGCAAGTCTCTGGCCACCAGACTTCGGTCACACCGAAAACGAAACTCAGCTTTGTTATGGTTTTTTTTTGTTTCTCTTCTAATTGTTTTTGCTCAGCTGTTGCAATTGGTTTATTATTTATTAATCACGTACGTACCACGTTAAAGGTCAAGGGAGTGCCATTGCCGTCTGATTAGGTGGGTGGCAACACTGACGCACAACCACCCGCACACAGGCACACATACACGCATGTATAGAGCTTTTGCAGACAGCTCTCAATTACATCTCATCTCTCTTTGATGTGTGCGCGCCGCGCACTCCAGTGAATGTCTCCACGCTCTTGCTGCGCCAAGTCTCTCTCACTCTCTATAGCTCTCCTTTTCTGGTTGTCTCATGCTCTGCTTGCTCTGTGCGTGTGTGTGTGTCTGTCTGTCTTGTGCGTAGCCTTCATCAAATTGTTATTGACTTTACCTTTTTGCTAATTGCTTGGGCGGTTGTTGCCCGCCTGTTGACATACAAATCGTATAAACAAATTCGTGTGTGTTGGTTAATATTATTGTTTTCTGTGGTTGTTGTTGCTGTGCGCTGTTGTGGCAAAAGTGTTGTTCAGCGGCCACTGTTGCCATTGCCATTGCGTCGGTATCCCATTATACTCTCGCTCCGCTCCGCTCTGCTCCGTTCCGTCCCACCCACAAATTTATTGATTTTTCCGATAGCCCGGCAGCGCGCAGTCGACGAGCAGCTCTGCGTCGTGCCAGCCAGCCAGCAGTTTCCAAAAAAAAAAAGAAGATAATTTACGTTTCCAGACTTTCATCCGGCGAGCAGCAACAATTTTAGATATTAGTTGGATATATTTGTGTTTTTCTACGTTTTTTTTACTCTCTCCTCTGCCTCTCCTCTCCGCCCTGCTCTGCCCACCGGAGCACTGTAAGTGGTGTCTCAAAAAAAATAATAATTTCCCTGAAAATTGTCGGCGGTGGAGGCGTTGCCGCATTTCATTTTTTGTTTTTTTTTTTGACATGCACTTGGTTTTCATTTCCATTTTCATATTCATTTTGTGTGTGTGTGTGCGTGCGTGTTGTCTTGTGTTTGTCCCCCCCGGCCCCACACTCATAATCGATCGCACATGGCATTAATCCTTATCATTATCTATATTACAGTTCCATTACAGATGCTAAACATTCATGCTTAAAGTCCTCTTCACGTTCATATTTCATAGAGTGTGTAACAATTTGTGTGTGTTTTGTCGTTCGTTGTCGGTGTCGGTCTCTCAGCGGCAATTCGCGGGGGTAGACAAATGCGGTTCGATTGGGTGGCCATTAAACCAAGTGGGGCACTAATGAAATGGTATTCGGTGCTATGTTGCTGACGGGTAACCTCAACAGACCCAAGCAGAAGCAGCAGCAGCAGTCACAACAACAGCAGCAGCAGCAACAGCAGGAGGAATCATCCCAATCTGTTTCTGCTTCCTCCTCCAGCAAAGAGCAACCACAACAGAAGCAACAGGATCAGCCACCAGCCGCTGGATATTATGCCTTGGGCATACGCTTACCCAAGTCGCCATCGTTCCACAGCGGCCTAGACCAGCTGGCCGACGACGAGGAGGAGGACCAACAGTCGCTGGAATCGTCTGCGCAGGGTAGCAGTAAATTCAAATTCAGCAGCGTGGAGGAACTGAAGGCCAAGTTCGAGGGTCGAAAGATGCCCCTGTCGCCGCCAGAGGCAGCCGCAGTAGTAGTAACCACCACAACATCCTCGTCGCCATCGTCCTCGTCCACCAGCTCCAATTCGTCGGCATCGGCATTGTCCTCGCTCTCGCAGGCGGCCTCTTCCTCGTTGGCCTCGGCCGCTGCCAATTCCTCGGCCTCGTGCTCATCCTCAGCGGCCACCTATGGTGGTGGAGCCAATTCAGCAGCCGCCGCTCTGATAGCCTCGTCGCCGTTTGGCTCACAGTCCTCCACATCATCGTTGTCGCTGTCCTCAAATGCAGGGATGTCGAAGAACACGGCACCAGCAACAGCAACAACAGCAGCGGCAGCGGCAGGAAGCACAGCCAGTGGTGGAAATTCGCTTGTATCCACATTGGCGCAACACTTCTCGGCGGCCACATCGGCTGCAGCAGCAGCTGCGGCCACAGCAGCCGCCTCAGCAGCATCGTCCGCGTCCTCATCATCTGCTTCATCATCTGCCACCAATAATGCAGGCGGCTCAATTGCGGCCAGCAAGGTTTGCAGCGCTCCGTTATTACACACACACACACACATCCACACATATTCTGCACACCCACACAGATACATACAGAATCTGATTCACAAAACAAAAAATGTTAAAAAAAAATCAATCTACTCTCATTTCATCGCTACCTCATCTACCTCCAAGTCACCCGTGAGTGCGGCCGCAGCCATTAAGAACATATTGAATGCCACCAAGAGTGTGGGAAATAGTGCTGCAGCAGCAGCAGCGGCAGCAGCATCCTCGACCCTGCCATCGGCTGCCGCCGAAGGCCAGGAGGTGCCCTTGCCGCCAGCCGAGGAGCTGCGTCCAACGGTGGCACAGAATCTGGTGGGAGGCATAAGCATCTCCCTGGGCATTGGCCAGCGCAATGGCAGTGGAACAGCACCAGCAACAGTGACAGCAACAGTGACAGCAACAGCGACAGCAACAACCACATCCACATCTGCAGTTGTTATTCTGCCAACGACTACGCTGGGCATACATCAGAATGGTGATGTCACAGGCGGTGGCGGAATGGCTGGAATTATTGGTCATTCGTCGCAACATCATCATCATCAGGGCCTCACATCCCCACAAACGTTGCAACAGCTGACGGGCAGTCCAGGACGTGCACGCGATCGGAATCTGTTTCATTCGCCGCCCACTGCTTCGGTTGCCTTGGCACTGCCTGCACTGCGAGGTTGCTATCTCTCCAGCTCCAGCTAATTCCAAACCAATGGCCATGCGGCACGCAGATAAAGTGATAGAAGCACCTACCACATCTACCTGGTCGACATGGCCATTCGGTTTGGTGGCCCATAGAATTTGATCCTTTATCTGATCTTCATTGAATTTTTGATACATTTTGAGTTTCGCCTTGCCTTACTTTTTGTTGATCGATTTGCTGTTGATTTCTTTGACGTTTTTCGTAGGATTATAATATTTTTCATTATTATTCAATGTGTAGATAGAGCAGCATATATAACAAAAACGTAAAATATTTTGATAAATTTTATTGTGGATTTCGCAGAGACGGCCGCCAGTGAACGGGAAGAGCTTTTCATCCAAAAGATACGACAATGTTGCACGCTTTTCGATTTCTCCGAGCCGCTGAGCGACCTCAAATTCAAGGAGGTGAAGCGTGCGGCTCTGCACGAGATGGTCGATTTTCTCACAAACCAAAATGGCATCATTACCGAAATTATCTATCCGGAGGCGATCAATATGGTTAGTATTTAGGATACCATACCAAACTCTATCCTCTCCATAATAAATATATTTTTGTGTAGTTTTCTGTGAATCTATTCCGGACGCTGCCGCCATCATCAAATCCGAATGGTGCCGAATTTGATCCCGAAGAGGATGAGCCCACGCTCGAGTCGTCTTGGCCACACCTTCAATTGGTATACGAGCTGTTTTTGCGTTTCTTAGAGTCACCGGATTTCCAACCAAATATTGCTAAGCGTTATATTGATCATCAATTTGTATTACAATTATTGGATTTATTCGATTCGGAGGATCCACGTGAACGTGATTTCCTAAAGACTGTTTTACATCGCATCTATGGAAAATTCTTGGGTTTGAGAGCATTTATTAGAAAGCAGATCAACAATGTCTTTTACAGGTGATTCGCCCCCCGTATATCCGATCCTATCCCAATCCTCTCTAAACCATTGTCTTTTTTGTTTTATTTAGATTTATTTATGAGACGGAACATCATAATGGCATAGCCGAATTATTGGAGATATTGGGCAGCATTATCAATGGTTTTGCTCTACCGCTCAAAGAGGAGCATAAACAATTTTTACTTAAGGTATTGCTGCCATTGCACAAAGCCAAGAGCCTCTCGGTCTATCATCCACAGTTGACCTACTGTGTGGTGCAGTTCCTCGAGAAGGATCCCAGTTTGTCCGAGGCGGTCATCAAGTGAGTGTTGAGCCCAACTTCCGCACAACATGCCGTGAGCATGAGATGTAAAACACATTAAAATTGATTTATTGTCCCCATCCCATGCAGAAGTTTGCTTAAGTTCTGGCCGAAGACGCACAGTCCCAAGGAGGTGATGTTCTTGAATGAGGTGGAAGAGCTGCTGGATGTGATCGAGCCGGCCGAGTTCCAGAAGGTGATGGTGCCGCTGTTTCGTCAGATAGCCAAGTGTGTCTCCTCGCCGCACTTTCAGGTGGCCGAACGGGCGTTGTATTATTGGAACAACGAGTACATTATGTCCCTAATAGCGGACAATTCGGCGGTTATACTGCCAATAATGTTCCCAGCGTTGAATCGCAACTCCAAGACGCACTGGAACAAGACCATACACGGTCTCATTTACAATGCGCTCAAGCTGTTCATGGAGATGGATCAGCGGTTGTTCGACGAGTGCAGCAAGAACTACAAGCAAGATAAGCAGATGTACGGACAGCACACTACTACACCTCCTAATATTGTATATCTAATCATATGATTGTTGTTGTCTTTCGACAGGGAGCGGGAGAAGCTGTCGCACCGGGAGGAGCTTTGGCAGCAGGTGGAGAGCCTGGCCAGGACCAAACCAGGGTGGTCCAGGTCGAGCTATTTCAATAACAGCCGCCTGCAGCAGCAGCAGCAGCAGCAGCAGCTAACCGATAGTCAAAATCTGTACGATCAATACAATGAGAATGATCTAACGTACGATCAGCTACCGCAGCAGTCGCGCCAGCCACCGCCGCCGCTACCACCACAGAAACAGTCGTCGCTGCAGGAGCCCCGAGAGGTGAGACAGGCACTTGCCACACTAACCACACTAAACAACTACTAATCCCGCCAATGTGTGATCTGATCCATGGCGTCTGCTGTGAGCTGTGCCCAGCGAACACCTACTCTAATTTAACTCTAATTCTAATCGAACGAATGTCTGTTAAAATTAATCACACTCATGTCATTTAAACAACAAACAAACAAAAAAAAAACAAAATACATATTTGTATATCTTTAACTTTTGTCTATTTATTTATTATCTCTTATTGGTTCTCTCACTGTCTTTAAACTCGAATTCATAAGCACAACAAATACTCTTCTCACTCTCCTCTCTCGCTCTGTCTATACGGCTTTAATTCTGAGCAAACATATGTACGCACAGTGGTTCAGAAACTCATCGAAATTGGGCGGGAAAAATATACATAAATATTTAGCGAAGTGTAGTTCCATATTCAAACCAACATTTGTATAAATATCAAGCATTCAAATACTTCTGAACTGAAATGGAAACCATTTTAATATTCAACTACCATACCGGATTGAACCACTGTGCCTACGCTCTAACACACTAGAAACACAACCATACACACCCCCACCCCCACCCACACGATCTCGAATTGGACTTTGTAACATATGAAACCGAAAAGAGGAGTTTTCATCAGTTAGTGGGTGTACATTTCGTAGTTGTGTTGTTCCATCTGTAAGGGGGGCACCAAAAGCCAAAAACTTCTTCTACGCACTTCCTATATCGTTAACGTAACGTAACTCACTCGTAACGTCACACCAGTCACCATGTAACGTCACTTGTCCGTGTTGCGAAACACGTATGCTGTACCTGTTGTAGCGGGCACTTTACATATATTTTGGCCTACCCCACTTCCGTTACTCACAGATACGCGGCGAACGGAACAAGGAGAAGCCATTGCTGAGGCGAAAATCCGATCTGCCCACGGACAGCGGCACTGTGCGAGCCCTAATCGAGCACAAGCGACAAGATGAGTTCTTAACAACGCCGCCGCCAGACGGAAGCAATTACTGAGAAAACAGAAACAGATACAGAACAAACAAATACAAATCCCCTGGTCAAGAACACAACCAAAATCCACCACGAACAACAAATCTCAAAAAAACGCTGGCGTTGCACAAAGTTTTGAAGCAAAGCTTGAGGCTTTCGAGATGAACCCAAACAAGGTCCACGATCCACAAACACAATACACAAACACACACACACACACACACACACACGTACAAAGGCACAAAACGAGGAAAAGAAAAGGAAATCCTTTTTTGGGGCTTAGTGCGAGGGCGCGTGGACAAGATTAAATACATAATTTCTTTATATAAATACAATATAAAATACTTATCTATAATGAAAAATGCATAGTACCAATAAAGATCAGACAAATCCCAGAATATTTGATTGCGAATGATACAAATATGATTTCGAGCATGCCCGAAGGGAAGAAATGATTACTAGTTCTATACTGTTTTATTTTGCATGAATTTGCTGTTGTTGTTGTTGCTGTTTGCCTAGTGTTTAACAAACGGAACATATGCAATAATATTAGAATCCAATTTGTGCTCTTACCATTTCAGTGAAAACGTGAAACAAAAAAACGAAAACTAAGCAAAAAACATATATATAAATGTACAGTTGAATTGAATTGTCGTAAATTAAGGCGTAGCTGTGTTTACCACCATGATTGAGCATCTACTGCATATTTCGACCTACATATAGCTACATATGTAGCCATAATACCATACCACACAAACCATATACAAATATATACATACATACATATATCTTTAACTACAATGCATACATGGCGCATATAGCTCTGCTCTCTCCACAGCTAAAGTTTATAATATACGCGATTTATATGAGTAGCCTAGCAATTAGCAGCTTACCTATCCATACATACATGTACGATAAACACACACACCTAAAACAATGAAAGCCTAAAAAGAATGATGCGTTACATACATACATCATATATGTATATGTATGTAAATGAGTGTATTTTTGTATGTATTACATATATATATATATATATATATATATATATAGATGTTTAAATATACATATGTGGGGGTACGGGTATCCATAATCGTATTCCTATTGATCCCAGGAATGCCCAGAGATTTGGTGTAGTTTCTTTTTTGGGGGGAGGTATTTACTGTGACACCGCCGGATGCTCGGAGCAGGAGTGTAGAAAAGGAGGATCGGGAGAGCTGCCACCCAAAGATTGTGCCAATTTCTAAGCGTCCCAGGCACAGTGAATACCCTCTATATTATCATCCACATCGCAACATCAACATCATCATCTTCATCAACAACAACAACAACAGACTTGGACTATTGCTGGTCGTAGCTACTACTTCTATACTATATATCAATCTAAATATATAATACTGGATCCGTGTCAGCCATTTGTTTGGTTTAATAGTCATTGTCTCTAAAAAGCGGATGGACATTCTCAAATGATTCTTAATGAAATGAGAAGATATTGATTGCATGTTGCAGGGAGCTGCTGGATCAAAAAAAAGTTTTGCTACCACTACCAAGTGCTGTACACAGGCCAAGAAAACGAAAGGCTTCAGTTTAGCTATAGACACACATACGCATATATATATATATATGTATATATATATATATATATATATATATTATATAAAGAGATGTATTTACATATTTTTTGGCATTATAGATACATACACGATATGGGGAAAAGTTGCAAAACAATAATAATAATGGCAAGGTCTAGAAAAAAACTGGGGATTAAAGATTCATAAAAACTTGAAAGGCAGATTTTTTTCATACACGAGGAAATGGTGAAAAATCGAAACTTTCTAAATTTTAAGAATAATAAAATATTTATGTATAAAAAAAATTTAAAAAAATATAAAACAAACAATAAATACAAAGAGTTATACACCCTATGGAAAAAATTGTAAATGAAAGCATGTAATTTTTGTAAAATTATAAATAAAAGTTTGTCTTGTCGAGAGTTTTTGGAGATGTTAAAAACTAAGGCGGTGGCGGGTGTGGGAGGTGCGGTAACAACAAGGAGTCGAGGAACATTTACAGAGTCGCCTAAATTACAGTCTAAATACATGGGACACAGGACAGAAACACATTTAGAATCCAGTTTTGAAAAGCATAGGTGCGCGATTTGGTTGGCCTCTAAATAGCTTCAGGCTTCCACATTTACTGGAACTTTTCGGTGAGTCCGCGCAACTTGATGGCCATCTCCGACAGATGCTGTTGCAGCAGCCGCTTGTTCACCTTTTCCCTGTAAAGCAGAAGTCGTTTATAATCACTTTGCTGCATCAATGTTAAGGCCACACTCACTTGATAATCAAAGAAACATATCGCGACTTTTCTGCATCGTTTAACAGCGGTGTGGGGAAATGGGGGACGGACATCACGGTCTTTAGCCAGATGGCCAGCTCCGCAGGATACTTTTTGTTAAAGGCCAATATGATATCGGCAAACTTGTCCACCTGCGAGCGTGGCGTCAAATATCCCACACACATCATGATGAAGTACACGGTCTGTTCGCCAGTTTTCAACACGACCTCGGTGATGTGTTCGTGGTTGCGCGACTGAATCGTAAAGTGTGTCATGAACTGTATGCCGCAGCGTATGGCACCGCTTTCGGGCAGCGTCATGCAACGCTGGCCGTAGTAGACGAGGCGATCGTAGGCCAGTGTCTTGTCTTCCAATGCCTGAGGTATTTTCTTCACAATCTGAGCCAGGCAGCCGAAGAAGGCCTCCATGGTGTCCGATATATTCGAGAAGTTCTGCTGTGGCGTGTTCTCAAATAGCTTGAAGCTGTGCTTGATAAACTCCCGCAGAAGTTCTTGCATATAGGGCTTACAGCCCTCTTCCCTGTAAAACATGACAATAGTCTGCGGAAGAGAAAATTAAATTAAATGATTTCCAATAGAGAGATAGAGAGATTACGCACTGTCTTGGATATCTCTAGCGTTGGTGCACAGCAGCGTGTCTGGAAGCTGGCCACAATAAAGTAGCACAGATTCTGCAGCATGGGTCGGAAGCTGCTTCTTAGGTTCATAATGGCATGCTTCATGGCGCTACAGGCGGCCTATAAGTTAAGAACGAGTATGGTTTATAGCATGTGCATCCAGCATATGGGTTAAACCAATCTTTATACCTCTAAAACATCTAGCTCCTCCACCCACATCTTGGCAATGCGCCTAAAAATTGGCATTGTTCTTTGCATGACCAACAAAACGGGCTGGACAATCTGTATTTTTTTTTTTTTTTTTTTTTTACGCGCGGATCCCAGGCAAAACGCAGCCCTCCTCCCGCCCAACCGACCGAGGGGCGCTGCCGCATGACGCGCGGTGCGTAGCCGAACCAAACGCGAACATGCAAGAAAGATAGCTATTAGACTAACATTCGAGGAAAATTAGTACTAAACTTACTAAGAAACTAAGCATGCAATCAAAGTACAAATACCACTACAGTTACTAATTAATAGAAAGGTGTGTAAGGATTAATAATTTAATAAGAGGAAGAGAATTAGTGGTGGATATAATATGGTAGAGGGAATTATAATCCGAGCATAAGACCCTAAACGGTTCATGCAAGAAATAATTCGATCTACAAAGTGGAAGGAACAACGGTATAAAATTTCTAGTCAGTCTAATAGGAATCGTGAAGTTTATGCGGCTCAACAGATCAGGGCTGTCTATGTCACCCCTGATCAAGTTGTGCATAAATATCACACCAAGCATTTTTCTACGGTTAACTAAGGATGGGAGGTTTACTAATAGTAGTCTACTAGAGTAAGATGGGAGTCTTACACCCGCATCCCAGTTAAGGCCCCGCAGAGCAAAGAGTAAAAAGTTTTTCTGTACTGATTCTATACGGTCCTGGTGTACTTTGTACTGAGGGCACCATACACAGGAGCCGTATTCTAAGATCGGACGAACAAGCGAGGTATAGAGAGTCTTTGTTATATAGGGGTCGTCAAATTCCTTTGACCACCTCTTTATAAACCCAAGCACGCCCATGGCCTTATTTACCATGGTAGAAATGTGTTCGGAAAACTTTAACTTGGGGTCTAACATAACACCCAGATCATCCACCAGGGTAATTCTCTCAAGAGAACCACCAAATAGGGTGTAGGGAGCCAACAAAGGGCTAGAACGATGAAATGTCATAACTTTGCATTTCGAGGCATTAAGGTGTAACAAGTTTGCACAACACCATGACTGAAAGATATTGAGATCGGATTGCAAGCGAGAATGAAATGAAATGTCCTTGTACTGGACACAGAGTTTAACATCATCCGCATACATAAGTACTCGAGAGTATGTTAATACTGAAGGTAAGTCATTAATAAAGAGTGTGAAGAGTAAGGGGCCTAGATGGCTGCCTTGTGGTACTCCCGAAGAAACCTTTACTGGGAAAGAGAGGGAGTTTTTGAAGAGGACTCTTTGAGACCTAGAACAAAGATAGCTAGAAATCCATCTCAGGAGGTTGGGCGGAAACCCTAAAAGGTCAAGTTTATGCGCTAAAAGGGAATGGTTTACAGAGTCGAATGCTTTACTAAAGTCGGTGTAAATAACATCCGTCTGTAAGTTACCTTGAAAGCCTTTAACAATGAAAGAGGTAAGCTCTAACAAGTTCGTGGTGGTTGATCGCCGCCTTATAAATCCATGCTGAGTTGGAGATATAAGTGACTTGCAGAGATGTTGCAAGTGCGGAGTTAAAACCTTCTCAAACATTTTAGGAATAGCGGATAACTTTGCTATACCTCTATAATTTTTTGCATCAGACTTGCTACCTTTTTTATGGAGAGGAATTATAAACGATTCCTTCCAGATCGGGGGGAAGCAAGAAGAATCAATGGATAGGGTGAATAGTTTAAGCAAAGGTCCACACAGAGCCTCGGCGCAGTACCTGAGTACACAACCTGGAACCCCGTCTGGACACGGTGAAAACACCGGCTTAACTAGTCGAAGATCATGAAGTAGGGAACATTCATTTAACAAGGGACTGAAAATGCCGTTCGACCTCGGTAAACCGTATGGGTACGGATGACCAGAGTAGCTTTCCTCAGAATAGGTGGTTTGGAAGAATTGGGCAAAAAGATCGGCAATTGCCTGATCATTATTTGCCGACGTATTACAAAATGATAGCGAGGATGGGTGTGCGGACGTTCTACGCTTACTGTTTACGAAGCTGTAAAACTGTTTAGGGTCCTGAGAAAAACGTATTCTGCATCGAGATAGGTAGTTCTTATAGCATTGAGCATTAAGAACTGAAAAGTTTGACCGAGCTAATACATAGCGAGAGTGAGAAGTAGGAGAACCCACTTCTTGAAATTTTTTATAAAGTCTTGATTTTAAGTTTTTTAGACTGGATAACTCTTTGGTAAACCAAGGGGGTTTTCCAGATCTAGTCGGACAAGAAAGCGGGACACAAGAATCGAAAAATGTGCCAAGAGCATTGTAAAAAATGTTTGTGCCTTTTATGATATCAGTGCACAAGTACAAAGCGGACCAATCAAAATCCCTAATGAGGTTATTAAGCTTCGCAAACTCGGCTTTACGAAAGCAGCGGACACGTTCGGGCAGCCTACTCGACCGATCCAATACAGTTGGTCCTATATCTAGCGACACCTCGAAAGTAGGGTGGTAGGCGTCTTCAGGTATAGTGAGCGGAAGGGCTCGGGTTAACAACACTATGGTCGGATCCAATACAAAGCACAGATCAAGCAATCGACCCAAGGAATTTTTCACATGGTTGACTTGAGACAGGGATAGGTCAAGCAAGCCGTCAACAAAGTCATGTCGTGACATGGGCACTAGGATACTAGACTCGTTTACCGAAGACCAAACAGTTCCTGGCAAGTTGAAGTCACCAAGAACTATCATACGATCTTTATCAGATAGCGCGGAAGAAACAGCGGTTAAAGCGGACAAGTGCTGCTCATAAATTGAAATATCCGAAGAAGGTGGGATATACGAGCAAGTAATGAATATAGCGAAAGCGGGAAGAATCAGTTTTACACACAGGAATTCCAGTTCCTGTTGAACTTGGACTGTGAAGTGTTCCGACGTGAAGTAAGAGTCCACTGCAATTAGAACCCCCCCTGCCCGTCGAGACGAACGGTCCTTTCTAAAAGTTGTGTACCGACCTGCCAAAACCTCGGAACTAAGAATGTCCGGCTTTAACCAGGTTTCAGTAAACACAATAACGTGGGAAGCAAATGCAACACTATCCCGGAAAAGAATGCTGAGCTTACTACGCAAGCCTCTTACATTCTGATAGGTTACTAAAAGAGAAGTTAGTTTTTTGGAAAGGTGGAAGCAAGACGGGAAGTTGAGGAAGAGGAAGTTGAGGTTGAGGTTGAGGGTGGCACACTGGAAAGGTTTGGAAGGGATATGGGGGGCCTATTCTTCTTCTTAGCCTTAAACTCCTTCACCACCAAATGCTCCGGCCAAAATTTGGCGGAGCAAATGGTGTCAAATTGAGTTGGGGAGATGCTTATCTTAAACGAGGCTATCTCCCTGGCATAAGAGAAGTTAAATTTCTCCACCTTTAAACCCACGGCTTTTATTTTGCTTTGAATAAAAGCAATTACATCATTAGATGTGAGGTCAGGGGCCAGCCGTGAAACAAAAACTTGTCGTTTTGGTGGGACTCCCACCAGTGGTTTAGTCACCACAGGCCTAGTACCTGTGGTGGCAATATCCGGAGGTCCGGAACGTCTATTTACTGGTGGGATCGGTATAGACGGGACAACTAGCGAACTTGCGGACACCACGGACACGGACGCTGCAGACGTACTTGGCTGCACATTCTCCGAGGCGATGAATTCGGCTACCGAATCTGCGTCGCCAGCAGCTGTCGTTGCCCTTGGAGTGGCAAACGAGATCAACTGCTGCACACTTGGAGTGGTCGGAGTCAGTTTTTCGGCGGCGCACGGCTGAGTGACGGTTGGCAATTGCAGATCCCGCGGAGTGACCTTTTTGCGCCTCGGAGACTCATTCAGCAGTTTTAAACCGCTAAACTGAGCCTCCATGGCTAGGAGCCGATCGTATTGGTTTTTAAAACCAACGGTCAGCTCCTTAAAGCCACTCCGCGTCTGCCTCATGAAAGCCACCATGTCTTTCTCCACCGCACGGCATGCCTCGCAACTGTAATGCAAGCCATTACGTTTGGCTATAGCATCACTCACGAGGCCAGAAAATCCAGCGCATTTTGCGTGCACTACGCTGTCGCAGAGCCAGCAGGGGACATTCGGCTGATCGTGGGTGATCTGCTTCTTACAGCTTTTTTTGGCACAGACCACAGCGTATTCCATTTTATTTTATTATTTATTTATATATATACTATTATTTGCAAAACAAATTGGTATCAGA
The DNA here is from genome assembly GCF_003369915.1 of Drosophila miranda. Lineage (NCBI taxonomy): Eukaryota > Metazoa > Arthropoda > Insecta > Diptera > Drosophilidae > Drosophila > Drosophila miranda. Next base: position 31,478,842 of record NC_046675.1, read on the forward strand.
CCAATGTGCCAGACAACGCTCAAAGCGGAATTGGTAAAAAAAAGAGAGCAGAGTGGAGAGCGGTTATAGCGAGAGCTACTAAGCAGAGAGCGCTATTGCTCAGAAAGTTTAAAGAGCGAGAGAGAAAGAACAGTTATTGAAGTTGAGGTGATAGCGAGAGAGTGATAAAACAACAAAAGCTACCAGACGAGAGCGGACTGCAATGCAATGTAATGCGTACTCACTCACTGCAACAACACAAACACAAGCACAAACACAAGCCGACGCCGAAAAATAAAAAGTTAAATAATGTTTTAACACAAATCAAAAGGCATGCACTCGCGTAATAGAATAGGTTTCCAGATTGTTGTCTGGTTAGGAAGTATAATAAGAATTTAGTTAGGAAAACACCGGCTGTTTATTCAAAACAAAAGGAAAAAATGCGGAGCGCAAAACAAAAACACGTCTGATCACTACGAAAGATACGAAAGATTGTCCTCTTCACTCAAATCGGTATTCAATGAAGAAAACAGAGTGGAGATCATGTTGAGACGGAAAATTGTGCGAATCCGTGCCGTGGGAGTTTTCTGTAGGAATGCGAATATGAGAAAACTTTTTGTAATCATACATTTCAGGGGCAGTTGATTTTGGTTGCACTTACCCCATCAGATTGGCAAATGGCCTGCAATTCCTCAAAGCATGGACTGACTATTATGTCCAAGTGCTTGGGTATACCATCGGGCGGCAAGAGGCTCATCAATTTGCCAATGCTAAACATCAGCCGGACCGAGTCCGAGTTCTTCATGCGCCCGGCGTTGAGCGAGGCATGGCACGCATTGAGCAGCGGCTCGGCGAATGGCTTCAATTGCAGCTGACAGTCGCGACACAGCTCCTTCAGACCGAGCGTGGCCTGGGCCGACATGGACGAGTTGAGGCCGCGCACCAGCAGATCTATGGCCGCCGGTATATAGGTGGGATTCTCCATTAACCAATTGCAATAGGAACCAATTGTCTCCAGGGCCGTGCCCAGCAGCTTAACGTTCATCTTCTCGTATGGTATCTCGTTCAGGACACGCATCAAATTTGGAATTTGTGGGGCACTAATGAAATGGTATTCGGTGCTATGTTGCTGACGGGTAACCTCAACGGACCCAAGCAGAAGCAGCAGCAGCAGTCACAACAACAGCAGCAGCAGCAACAGCAGGAGGAATCATCCCAATCTGTTTCTGCTTCCTCCTCCAGCAAAGAGCAACCACAACAGAAGCAACAGGATCAGCCACCAGCCGCTGGATATTATGCCTTGGGCATACGCTTACCCAAGTCGCCATCGTTCCACCAACAGTCGCTGGAATCGTCTGCGCAGGGTAGCAGTAAATTCAAATTCAGCAGCGTGGAGGAACTGAAGGCCAAGTTCGAGGGTCGAAAGATGCCCCTGTCGCCGCCAGAGGCAGCCGCAGTAGTAGTAACCACCACAACATCCTCGTCGCCATCGTCCTCGTCCACCAGCTCCAATTCGTCGGCATCGGCATTGTCCTCGCTCTCGCAGGCGGCCTCTTCCTCGTTGGCCTCGGCCGCTGCCAATTCCTCGGCCTCGTGCTCATCCTTAGCGGCCACCTATGGTGGTGGAGCCAATTCAGCAGCCGCCGCTCTGATAGCCTCGTCGCCGTTTGGCTCACAGTCCTCCACATCATCGTTGTCGCTGTCCTCAAATGCAGGGATGTCGAAGAACACGGCACCAGCACCAGCAACAACAGCAGCGGCAGCGGCAGCGGCAGGAAGCACAGCCAGTGGTGGAAATTCGCTTGTATCCACATTGGCGCAACACTTCTCGGCGGCCACATCGGCTGCAGCAGCAGCTGCGGCCACAGCAGCCGCCTCAGCAGCATCGTCCGCGTCCTCATCATCTGCTTCATCATCTGCCACCAATAATGCAGGCGGCTCAATTGCGGCCAGCAAGGTTTGCAGCGCTCCGTTATTACACACACACACACACATCCACACATATTCTGCACACCCACACAGATACATACAGAATCTGATTCACAAAACAAAAAATGTTAAAACAAAATCAATCTACTCTCATTTCATCGCTACCTCATCTACCTCCAAGTCACCCGTGAGTGCGGCCGCAGCCATTAAGAACATATTGAATGCCACCAAGAGTGTGGGAAATAGTGCTGCAGCAGCAGCAGCGGCAGCAGCATCCTCGACCCTGCCATCGGCTGCCGCCGAAGGCCAGGAGGTGCCCGTGCCGCCAGCCGAGGAGCTCCGTCCAACGGTGGCACAGAATCTGGTGGGAGGCATAAGCATCTCCCTGGGCATTGGCCAGCGCAATGGCAGTGGAACAGCACCAGCAACAGTGACAGCAACAGTGACAGCAACAGCGACAGCAACAACCACATCCACATCTGCAGTTGTTATTCTGCCAACGACTACGCTGGGCATACATCAGAATGGTGATGTCACAGGCGGTGGCGGAATGGCTGGAATTATTGGTCATTCGTCGCAACATCATCATCATCAGGGCCTCACATCCCCACAAACGTTGCAACAGCTGACGGGCAGTCCAGGACGTGCACGCGATCGGAATCTGTTTCATTCGCCGCCCACTGCTTCGGTTGCCTTGGCACTGCCTGCACTGCGAGGTTGCTATCTCTCCAGCTCCAGCTAATTCCAAGCCAATGGCCATGCGGCACGCAGATAAAGTGATAGAAGCACCTACCACATCTACCTGGTCGACATGGCCATTCGGTTTGGTGGCCCATAGAATTTGATCCTTTATCTGATCTTCATTGAATTTTTGATACATTTTGAGTTTCGCCTTGCCTTACTTTTTTTTGGATCGATTTGCTGTTGATTTCTTTGACGTTTTTCGTAGGATTATAATATTTTTCATTATTATTCAATGTGTAGATAGAGCAGCATATATAACAAAAACGTAAAATATTTTAATAAATTTAATTATGGATTTCGCAGAGACGGCCGTCAGTGAACGGGAAGAGCTTTTCATCCAAAAGATACGACAATGTTGCACGCTTTTCGATTTCTCCGAGCCGCTGAGCGACCTCAAATTCAAGGAGGTGAAGCGTGCGGCTCTGCACGAGATGGTCGATTTTCTCACAAACCAAAATGGCATCATTACCGAAATTATCTATCCGGAGGCGATCAATATGGTTAGTATTTAGGATACCATACCAAACTCTATCCTCTCCATAATAAATATATTTTTGTGTAGTTTTCTGTGAATCTATTCCGGACACTGCCGCCATCATCAAATCCGAATGGTGCCGAATTTGATCCCGAAAAGGATGAGCCAACGCTCGAGTCGTCTTGGCCACACCTTCAATTGGTATACGAGCTGTTTTTGCGTTTCTTGGAGTCACCGGATTTCCAACCAAATATTGCTAAGCGTTATATTGATCATCAATTTGTATTACAATTATTGGATTTATTCGATTCGGAGGATCCACGTGAACGTGATTTCCTATCGACTGTTTTACATCGCATCTATCGAAAATTCTTGGGTTTGAGAGCATTTATTAGAAAGCAGATCAACAATGTCTTTTACAGGTGATTCGCCCCCCGTATATCCTATCCTATCCCAATCCTCTCTAAACCATTCTGTTTTTTGTTTTATTTAGATTTATTTATGAGACGGAACATCATAATGGCATAGCCGAATTATTGGAGATATCGGGCAGCATTATCATTGGTTTTGCTCTACCGCTCAAAGAGAAGCATAAACAATTTTTACTTAAGGTATTGCTGCCATTGCACAAAGCCAAGAGCCTCTCGGTCTATCATCCACAGTTGACCTACTGTGTGGTGCAGTTCCTCGAGAAGGATCCCAGTTTGTTCGAGGCGGTCATCAAGTGAGTGTTGAGCCCAACTTCCGCACAACATGCCGTGAGCATGAGATGTAAAACACATTAAAATTGATTTATTGTCCCCATCCCATGCAGAAGTTTGCTTAAGTTCTGGCCGAAGACGCACAGTCCCAAGGAGGTGATGTTCTTGAATGAGGTGGAAGAGCTGCTGGATGTGATCGAGCCGGCCGAGTTCCAGAAGGTGATGGTGCCGCTGTTTCGTCAGATAGCCAAGTGTGTCTCCTCGCCGCACTTTCAGGTGGCCGAACGGGCGTTGTGTTATTGGAACAACGAGTACATTATGTCCCTAATAGCGGACAATTCGGCGGTTATACTGCCAATAATGTTCACAGCGTTGAATCGCAACTCCAAGACGCACTGGAACAAGACCATACACGGTCTCATTTACAATGCGCTCAAGCTGTTCATGGAGATGGATCAGCGGTTGTTCGACGAGTGCAGCAAGAACTACAAGCAAGATAAGCAGATGTACGGACAGCACACTACTACACCTCCTAATATTGTATATCTAATCATATGATTGTTGTTGTCTTTCGACAGGGAGCGGGAGAAGCTGTCGCACCGGGAGGAGCTTTGGCAGCAGGTGGAGAGCCTGGCCAGGACCAAACCAGGGTGGTCCAGGTCGAGCTATTTCAATAACAGCCGCCTGCAGCAGCAGCAGCAGCAGCAGCAGCTAACCGATAGTCAAAATCTGTACGATCAATACAATGAGAATGATCTAACGTACGATCAGCTACCGCAGCAGTCGCGCCAGCCACCGCCGCCGCTACCACCACAGAAACAGTCGTCGCTGCAGGAGCCCCGAGAGGTGAGACAGGCACTTGCCACACTAACCACACTAAACAACTACTAATCCCGCCAATGTGTGATCTGATCCATGGCGTCTGCTGTGAGCTGTGCCCAGCGAACACCTACTCTAATTTAACTCTAATTCTAATCGAACGAATGTCTGTTAAAATTAATCACACTCATGTCATTTAAACAACAAACAAACAAAAAAAAAACAAAATACATATTTGTATATCTTTAACTTTTGTCTATTTATTTATTATCTCTTATTGGTTCTCTCACTGTCTTTAAACTCGAATTCATAAGCACAACAAATACTCTTCTCACTCTCCTCTCTCGCTCTGTCTATACGGCTTTAATTCTGAGCAAACATATGTACGCACAGTGGTTCAGAAACTCATCGAAATTGGGCGGGAAAAATATACATAAATATTTAGCGAAGTGTAGTTCCATATTCAAACCAACATTTGTATAAATATCAAGCATTCAAATACTTCTGAACTGAAATGGAAACCATTTTAATATTCAACTACCATACCGGATTGAACCACTGTGCCTACGCTCTAACACACTAGAAACACAACCATACACACGCTTGGGGCTTAGTGCGAGGGCGCGGGGACAAGATTAAATACATAATTTCTTTATATAAATACAATATAAAATACTTATCTATAATGAAAAATGCATAGTACCAATAAAGATCAGACAAATCCCAGAATATTTGATTGCGAATGATACAAATATGATTTCGAGCATGCCCGAAGGGAAGAAATGATTACTAGTTCTATACTGTTTTATTTTGCATGAATTTGCTGTTGTTGTTGTTGCTGTTTGCCTAGTGTTTAACAAACGGAACATATACAATAATATTAGAATCCAATTTGTGCTCTTACCATTTCAGTGAAAACGTGAAACAAAAAAACGAAAACTAAGCAAAAAACATATATATAAATGTACAGTTGAATTGAATTGTCGTAAATTAAGGCGGAGCTGTGTTTACCACCATGATTGAGCATCTACTGCATATTTCGACCTACATATAGCTACATATGTAGCCATAATACCATACCACACAAACCATATACAAATATATACATACATACATACATATATCTTTAACTACAATGCATACATGGCGCATATAGCTCTGCTCTCTCCACAGCTAAAGTTTATAATATACGCGATTTATATGAGTAGCCTAGCAATTAGCAGCTTACCTATCCATACATACATGTACGATAAACACACACACCTAAAACAATGAAAGCCTAAAAAGAATGATGCGTTACATACATACATCATATATGTATATTTATGTAAATGAGTGTATTTTTGTATGTATTACATATATATATATATATATATATATATATATAGATGTTTAAATATACATATGTGGGGGTACGGGTATCCATAATCGTATTCCTATTGATCCCAGGAATGCCCAGAGATTTGGTGTAGTTTCTTTTTTGGGGGGAGGTATTTACTGTGACACCGCCGGATGCTCGGAGCAGGAGTGTAGAAAAGGAGGATCGGGAGAGCTGCCACCCAAAGATTGTGCCAATTTCTAAGCGTCCCAGGCACAGTGAATACCCTCTATATTATCATCCACATCGCAACATCAACATCATCATCTTCATCAACAACAACAACAACAGACTTGGACTATTGCTGGTCGTAGCTACTACTTCTATACTATATATCAATCTAAATATATAATACTGGATCCGTGTCAGCCATTTGTTTGGTTTAATAGTCATTGTCTCTAAAAAGCGGATGGACATTCTCAAATGATTCTTAATGAAATGAGAAGATATTGATTGCATGTTGCAGGGAGCTGCTGGATCAAAAAAAAGTTTTGCTACCACTACCAAGTGCTGTACACAGGCCAAGAAAACGAAAGGCTTCAGTTTAGCTATAGACACACATACGCATATATATATATATATATACATATATATATATGTATATATTATATATAAAGAGATATATTTACATATTTTTTGGCATTATAGATACATACACTATATGGGGAAAAGTTGCAAAACAATAATAATAATGGCAAGGTCTAGAAAAAAACTGGGGATTAAAGATTCATAAAAACTTGAAAGGCAGATTTTTTTCATACACGAGGAAATGGTGAAAAATCGAAACTTTCTAAATTTTAAGAATAATAAAATATTTATGTAAAAAAAAAATTTAAAAAAATATAAAACAAACAATAAATACAAATGAGTTATACACCCTATGGAAAAAATTGTAAATGAAAGCATGTAATTTTTGTAAAATTATAAATAAAAGTTTGTCTTGTCGAGAGTTTTTGGAGATGTTAAAAACTAAGGCGGTGGCGGGTGTGGGAGGTGCGGTAACAACAACTTAAGGTCGAGGAACATTTACAGAGTCGCCTAAATTACAGTCTAAATACATGGGACACAGGACAGAAACACATTTAGAATCCAGTTTTGAAAAGCATAGGTGCGCGATTTGGTTGGCCTCTAAATAGCTTCAGGCTTCCACATTTACTGGAACTTTTCGGTGAGTCCTCGCAACTTGATGGCCATCTCCGACAGATGCTGTTGCAGCAGCCGCTTGTTCACCTTTTCCCTGTAAAGCAGAAGTCGTTTATAATCACTTTGCTGCATCAATGTTAAGGCCACACTCACTTGATAATCAAAGAAACATATCGCGACTTTTCTGCATCGTTTAACAGCGGTGTGGGGAAATGGGGGACGGACATCACGGTCTTTAGCCAGATGGCCAGCTCCGCAGGATACTTTTTGTTAAGGGCCAATATGATATCGGCAAACTTGTCCACCTGCGAGCGTGGCGTCAAATATCCCACACACATCATGATGAAGTACACGGTCTGTTCGCCAGTTTTCAACACGACCTCGGTGATGTGTTCGTGGTTGCGCGACTGAATCGTAAAGTGTGTCATGAACTGTATGCCGCAGCGTATGGCACCGCTTTCGGGCAGCGTCATGCAACGCTGGCCGTAGTAGACGAGGCGATCGTAGGCCAGTGTCTTGTCTTCCAATGCCTGAGGTATTTTCTTCACAATCTGAGCCAGGCAGCCGAAGAAGGCCTCCATGGTGTCCGATATATTCGAGAAGTTCTGCTGTGGCGTGTTCTCAAATAGCTTGAAGCTGTGCTTGATAAACTCCCGCAGAAGTTCTTGCATATAGGGCTTACAGCCCTCTTCCCTGTAAAACATGACAATAGTCTGCGGAAGAGAAAATTAAAATAAATGATTTCCAATAGAGAGATAGAGAGATTACGCACTGTCTTGGATATCTCTAGCGTTGGTGCACAGCAGCGTGTCTGGAAGCTGGCCACAATAAAGTAGCACAGATCCTGCAGCATGGGTCGGAAGCTGCTTCTTAGGTTCATAATGGCATGCTTCATGGCGCTACAGGCGGCCTATAAGTTAAGAACGAGTATGGTTTATAGCATGTGCATCCAGCATATGGGTTAAACCAATCTTTATACCTCTAAAACATCTAGCTCCTCCACCCACATCTCGGCAATGCGCCTAAAAATTGGCATTGTTCTTTGCATGACCAAAAAAACGGGCTGGACAATCTGTATTTCCATGTCCTCTTCACTCAAATCGGTATTCAATGAAGAAAACAGAGTGGAGATCATGTTGAGACGGAAAATTGTGCGAATCCGTGCCGTGGGAGTTTTCTGTAGGAATGCGAATATGAGAAACCTTTTTGTAATCATACATTTCAGGGGCAGTTGATTTTGGTTGCACTTACCCCATCAGATTGGCAAATGGCCTGCAATTCCTCAAAGCATGGACTGACTATTATGTCCAAGTACTTGGGTATGCCATCGGGCGGCAAGAGGCTCATCAATTTGCCAATGCTAAACATCAGCCGGACCGAGTCCGAGTTCTTCATGCGCCCGGCGTTGAGCGAGGCATGGCACGCATTGAGCAGCGGCTCGGCGTATGGCTTCAATTGCAGCTGACAGTCGCGACACAGCTCCTTCAGGGCCGTGCCCAGCAGCTTAACGTTCATCTTCTCGTATGGTATCTCGTTCAGGACACGCATCAAATTTGGAATTTGTGGGGCACTAATGAAATGGTATTCGGTGCTATGTTGCTGACGGGTAACCTCAACGGACCCAAGCAGAAGCAGCAGCAGCAACAGCAGGAGGAATCATCCCAATCTGTTTCTGCTTCCTCCTCCAGCAAAGAGCAACCACAACAGAAGCAACATGATCAGCCACCAGCCGCTGGATATTATGCCTTGGGCATACGCTTACCCAAGTCGCCATCGTTCCACAGCGGCCTAGACCAGCTGGCCGACGACGAGGAGGAGGACCAACAGTCGCTGGAATCGTCTGCGCAGGGTAGCAGTAAATTCAAATTCAGCAGCGTGGAGGAACTGAAGGCCAAGTTCGAGGGTCGAAAGATGCCCCTGTCGCCGCCAGAGGCAGCCGCAGTAGTAGTAACCACCACAACATCCTCGTCGCCATCGTCCTCGTCCACCAGCTCCAATTCGTCGGCATCGGCATTGTCCTCGCTCTCGCAGGCGGCCTCTTCCTCGTTGGCCTCGGCCGGTGCCAATTCCTCGGCCTCGTGCTCATCCTCAGCGGCCACCTATGGTGGTGGAGCCGATTCAGCAGCCGCCGCTCTGATAGCCTCGTCGCCGTTTGGCTCACAGTCCTCCACATCATCGTTGTCGCTGTCCTCAAATGCAGGGATGTCGAAGAACACGGCACCAGCAACAGCAACAACAGCAGCGGCAGCGGCAGCGGCAGCGGCAGCGGCAGGAAGCACAGCCAGTGGTGGAAATTCGCTTGTATCCACATTGGCGCAACACTTCTCGGCGGCCACATCGGCTGCAGCAGCAGCTGCGGCCACAGCAGCCGCCTCAGCAGCATCGTCCGCGTCCTCATCATCTGCTTCATCATCTGCCACCAATAATGCAGGCGGCTCAATTGCGGCCAGCAAGGTTTGCAGCGCTCCGTTATTACACACACACACACACATCCACACATATTCTGCTATGTTAACATAGTAGAAACCCTATTTCCAGAGAAAGTGGCAGCCCAGAGGGTGATGGATAGAATACCGCCACCTGAAATAGAAGCCACCACGGGAGCAGAAGTCCTCGAAGCTCTACAACGGATCAAGAACGGCAAAGCACCAGGACCTGATGGGGTCCCAAATGCCGTTCTCCGCACGGCTATTGAGACCAATCCACAAATGTACGTGGATTTATTCAATGCGTGCATGTCCGAAGGGACCTTCCCCAGACCATAGAAGCGACAGCGGCTAGTCCTCTTACCCAAGGGGAACAAGCCGACCGAGGAGCCATCATCCTATAGACCACTCTGCATGCTCGACACAGTGGGTAAGATCCTCGAGCGCATAATCCACACCAGGCTGGAGAAGGCAGTAACGCGTCAGCTCTCACCGAGACAGCACGGGTTTCGCAAAGGCAGGTCCACGGTGGACGCAATCGGCGAGGTATGTGAGATAGCAAAGCGAGCTATCGATGGCACCCGATGGATGTACGGGACCAAAGAGTATTGCATAGTGGCAACACTCGATGTCCAAAATGCATTCAACTCTGCCAATTGGGATCACATACTAGAAGAATTGAGAAACTTTCAAATACCGCCGTATCTGCAGAATATCATCGCGGACTACCTAAGAGACCGAGTGCTAATATATGAGACGGATAAAGGGACACGTGAGCACCAAATCACTGGAGGAGTTCCCCAAGGATCGGTCCTCGGCCCGCTGCTGTGGAACATCATGTATGATGGAATCCTCAAGATGGATATGCCAATGGGCGCCACGGTGATAGGCTTTGCCGACGACATAGCAATAGTCGTAGTGGCAAAACAGAAAGAAGCGGCGGAAGAAATCTGCAACGACGCGGTAGAGAGAGCCAGAACATGGCTATCAGGGAGGGATCTCTCATTAGCCACCCACAAAACGGAGGCGGTGCTCATAAGCAGCAGGAAAGTAGTGGAGACGGCCACGATCCGAGTAGGAGACTGCACTATTAGCTCCAGTCCAAGCCTGAAGTACCTGGGGGTCATGATTGACCACAGACTCAGCTTCAAGCATCACATGGCGTATGCAAGCAGCAAAGCAGGAAAGACGGCAGTGGCCCTATCCCGCATCATGGCCAACACCGGAGGCCCGAAACAGCCAAGGCGAAAGCTACTAGCGAGCGTAGTTGGCTCAACGCTAATGTACGCTGCACCAATATGGGTTGATGCAATGAAGCATAAAACTTATGCCCGAGAATGCAACGCAGTCCAGAGGCTGTGTGCCCTGAGGGTGTGTTGCGCATTCAGAACGGTATCCCAAGACGCCGCACTTGTGGTAGCAGGAATGATTCCCATCCATCTGCTGGCAAGAGAAGCCGCAGGAATCAGGGCACAGCGAACCCTGGGGACTACGGACCAGGACACCAGAGGTGCCTTAAGGCAGCGCACAATCCTGCAATGGCAAGATTCGTGGGATAACAGCAGAAAAGGGAGATGGACCCATAGGCTAATCCCAGACCTGAAGAGTTGGCTGAACCGTAGCCATGGACAAGTGGAGTATCACCTGACACAACTGCTGACAGGACACGGTTGCTTTAAAGCCTACCTGCATAGGTTTAAGCACGAGGACGACCCCTTCTGCGTGGTCTGCGCAGGGGTCATCGAAGACGCAGAGCACTGCTTCTTCGAATGTCCAAGATTTCGGCAAGAACGAGAGGATCTAAGCAACAAGCTTGGAAGAATGCCAGCGGTGTCAAACCTGGCAGAATGCCTGCTGGAGTCGGAAGGAAACTGGGCCTCGATTAGATTCATGGCCGTAACTATGGCTACCAAACTGCGTCGCGAAGAAAGAGCACGCAATGCAAGGAGATAAAGGAGATTATTAAGAGAAGAGCCCTACGGGCATCTCCCCCCGGCGAAGTAATATCTCGCGACAGTACCGCCGGGATCCGGGATAGGTGTGGTTGGTTTTAGAGCGGTTAGAGTCCCTCACTTCGGCTTCGGCTGAGTCGGCATGAAGCTTTCATGTAGTCACACAACAACAAAAAAAAAAAAAAAAAAAAAAAAAAAAAACACATATTCTGCACACCCATTCCTACAGGCCCATCTGCCTTCTGGACTCCATGGGAAAAGTCTTCGAAAGGGTGAGATCGGTGCGAGGCTGAGCGCAGCCATCGAAGCAGCAGGCGGTCTCTCCCAGAACCAATACGGGTTCAGGAAAGGGAGGTCGACGCTGGACGCCATCTTGAGGGTCGTACAAACGGCGGAGGAAGCCATTGCTGGGACTAGGTGGAGAGGCGGAACCAAGTCCTATTGTCTGGTGGTGACACTGGACATAAGGAACGCCTTCAACTCGGCCGACTGGACCCGGACGCTGGAGGCACTGAGGTCCTTCAACATCCCGGGCTACCTACTGAATATAGCGCGCAGCTATTTCAGCAATAGGGTGCTGACAATGGACACATGTCAGGGCTCTAGGGCATACGAAGTCTCAGCCGGAGTCCCGCAGGGCTCCGTTTTGGGACCTCTGCAATGGAACGCCATGTACGACGGGGTCCTACGGCTCCCGATGCCAGCCAACACTAACCTGGTGGGTTTCGCTGACGACGTCGCAATAGTGGCGGTAGCGAAGGAACTTGCCGCAGTGGAGGAGCTTGCCAACGTCGCCAGGGCGGAGCTGGCGGGCCAAAAAACGGAGGCGGTCCTGATATCCAGCCGTAAAGTGGTCGAGACCGCCAGAGTGCAGGTTGGTGGGACCGCGATCGAATCGCAGAGGTCCATCAAGTACCTTGGAGTCCTCATCGACACGCGCCTGTCCTTCAAAGAGCATCTGGAATACGTCCACACGAAGGCCGGTGGGACCGCGGGAGCGCTATCCAGGATGCTGCTAAACACCAGAGGGCCAAAGCAGGCAAAGAGGAAACTGCTGACGAGCGTCGTGACGTCGCAGATGCTCTACGCCGCACCGGTGTGGGCAGAAGCCGCGAAGGTGAGGAGCTACATGCGAGGAGTGGAGGCAACGTACAGACTGTGCGCCATTAGGATCGCGTGCTCGTTCCGGACCATCTCAGAAGAAGCCGCGTTAGTCATTGCCGGGCAAGTTCCGCTCAGGGAGCTGATAAGGGAGAGGAAGGAGATCCATGATGCCATGACGGACAGTGCAGCCGAGGTACGCTCCAAAGCAGAAATTAAGGACGCCGCCAGAAGGACCAGCATAGACAGATGGCAGACTCGATGGGACCACTCACCCAAAGGCCGATGGACCCACACCCTCATCCCAAGCACGGCCAGGTGGATTTCTACCTTACCCAGGCACTGAGCGGACATGGCTGCTTCCGCGGCTACCTCAAGCGCTTCGGCCACGAGACAGAGGACTGGTGCCCCGAGTGTGGCACAGGCATAGAGGAGGACGCTCGCCACGTCCTCTTCGACTGCCACAGGTTTGACCTCGAGCGTCAGACATTGGAGACAGCAGCAGGGTCTAGGGTCAGCACCGAGACTCTGGTGCCGCTGATGCTGGCAGACCCGAAGGTGTGGGAAGCGGCCGCGGAGTTCGCCTCTAGCGTGATGCGAACGCTTAGGTCCTTGGAGAGAAGGCGGAAGGAGCAGACGGAGTAGGTGTCCACGCCACTGCGAAGCAATGCTTTGCGGCAGTACCGCAGTCCGCGGGGCCCCTAGTCCCAACATACTCTTGTCCGTTAAATTTAGTTAAATATAAATTGTATAGTATATATTATAGAGCAAATAAATAAGTATATGAATATAAAAAAAAAAAAAAATATTCTGCACACCCACACAGACACAAACAGAATCTGATTCACAAAACAAAAAATGTTTAAAAAAAATCAATCTACTCTCATTTCATCGCTACCTCATCTACCTCCAAGTCACCCGTAAGTGCGGCCGCAGCCATTAAGAACATATTGAATGCCACCAAGAGTGTGGGAAATAGTGCTGCAGCAGCAGCAGCGGCAGCAGCATCCTCGACCCTGCCATCGGCTGCCGCCGAAGGCCAGGAGGTGCCCTTGCCGCCAGCCGAGGAGCTGCGTCCAACGGTGGCACAGAATCTGGTGGGAGGCATAAGCATCTCCCTGGGCATTGGCCAGCGCAATGGCAGTGGAACAGCACCAGCAACAGCGACAGCAACAACCACATCCACATCTGCAGTTGTTATTCTGCCAACGACTACGCTGGGCATACATCAGAATGGTGATGTCACAGGCGGTGGCGGAATGGCTGGAATTATTGGTCATTCGTCGCAACATCATCATCATCAGGGCCTCACATCCCCACAAACGTTGCAACAGCTGACGGGCAGTCCAGGACGTGCACGCGATCGGAATCTGTTTCATTCGCCGCCCACTGCTTCGGTTGCCTTGGCACTGCCTGCACTGCGAGGTTGCTATCTCTCCAGCTCCAGCTAATTCCAAGCCAATGGCCATGCGGCACGCAGATAAAGTGATAGAAGCACCTACCACATCTACCTGGTCGACATGGCCATTCGGTTTGGTGGCCCATAGAATTTGATCCTTTATCTGATCTTCATTGAATTTTTGATACATTTTGAGTTTCGCCTTGCCTTACTTTTTTTTGGATCGATTTGCTGTTGATTTCTTTGACGTTTTTAGTAGGATTATAATATTTTTCATTATTATTCAATGTGTAGATAGAGCAGCATATATAACAAAAACGTAAAATATTTTAATAAATTTAATTATGGATTTCACAGAGACGGCCGTCAGTGAACGGGAAGAGCTTTTCATCCAAAAGATACGACAATGTTGCACGCTTTTCGATTTCTCCGAGCCGCTGAGCGACCTCAAATTCAAGGAGGTGAAGCGTGCGGCTCTGCACGAGATGGTCGATTTTCTCACAAACCAAAATGGCATCATTACCGAAATTATCTATCCGGAGGCGATCAATATGGTTAGTATTTAGGATACCATACCAAACTCTATCCTCTCCATAATAAATATATTTTTGTGTAGTTTTCTGTGAATCTATTCCGGACACTGCCGCCATCATCAAATCCGAATGGTGCCGAATTTGATCCCGAAAAGGATGAGCCAACGCTCGAGTCGTCTTGGCCACACCTTCAATTGGTATACGAGCTGTTTTTGCGTTTCTTGGAGTCACCGGATTTCCAACCAAATATTGCTAAGCGTTATATTGATCATCAATTTGTATTACAATTATTGGATTTATTCGATTCGGAGGATCCACGTGAACGTGATTTCCTATCGACTGTTTTACATCGCATCTATCGAAAATTCTTGGGTTTGAGAGCATTTATTAGAAAGCAGATCAACAATGTCTTTTACAGGTGATTCGCCCCCCGTATATCCGATCCTATCCCAATCCTCTCTAAACCATTGTCTTTTTTGTTTTATTTAGATTTATTTATGAGACGGAACATCATAATGGCATAGCCGAATTATTGGAGATATCGGGCAGCATTATCAATGGTTTTGCTCTACCGCTCAAAGAGAAGCATAAACAATTTTTACTTAAGGTATTGCTGCCATTGAACAAAGCCAAGAGCCTCTCGGTCTATCATCCACAGTTGACCTACTGTGTGGTGCAGTTCCTCGAGAAGGATCCCAGTTTGTCCGAGGCGGTCATCAAGTGAGTGTTGAGCCCAACTTCCGCACAACATGCCGTGAGCATGAGATGTAAAACACATTAAAATTGATTTATTGTCCCCATCCCATGCAGAAGTTTGCTTAAGTTCTGGCCGAAGACGCACAGTCCCAAGGAGGTGATGTTCTTGAATGAGGTGGAAGAGCTGCTGGATGTGATCGAGCCGGCCGAGTTCCAGAAGGTGATGGTGCCGCTGTTTCGTCAGATAGCCAAGTGTGTCTCCTCGCCGCACTTTCAGGTGGCCGAACGGGCGTTGTATTATTGGAACAACGAGTACATTATGTCCCTAATAGCGGACAATTCGGCGGTTATACTGCCAATAATGTTCCCAGCGTTGAATCGCAACTCCAAGACGCACTGGAACAAGACCATACACGGTCTCATTTACAATGCGCTCAAGCTGTTCATGGAGATGGATCAGCGGTTGTTCGACGAGTGCAGCAAGAACTACAAGCAAGATAAGCAGATGTACGGACAGCACACTACTACACCTCCTAATATTGTATATCTAATCATATCATTGTTGTTGTCTTTCGACAGGGAGCGGGAGAAGCTGTCGCACCGGGAGGAGCTTTGGCAGCAGGTGGAGAGCCTGGCCAGGACCAATCCAGGGTGGTCCAGGTCGAGCTATTTCAATAACAGCCGCCTGCAGCAGCAGCAGCAGCAGCAGCAGCTAACCGATAGTCAAAATCTGTACGATCAAAACAATGAGAATGATCCAACGTACGATCAGCTACCGCAGCAGTCGCGCCAGCCACCGCCGCCGCTACCACCACAGAAACAGTCGTCGCTGCAGGAGCCCCGAGAGGTGAGACAGGCACTTGCCACACTAACCACACTAAACAACTACTAATCCCGCCAATGTGTGATCTGATCCATGGCGTCTGCTGTGAGCTGTGCCCAGCGAACACCTACTCTAATTTAACTCTAATTCTAATCGAACGAATGTCTGTTAAAATTAATCACACTCATGTCATTTAAACAACAAGCAAACAATAAAAAAACAAAATACATATTTGTATATCTTTAACTTTTGTCTATTTATTTATTATCTCTTATTGGTTCTCTCACTGTCTTTAAACTCGAATTCATAAGCACAACAAATACTCTTCTCACTCTCCTCTCTCGCTCTGTCTATACGGCTTTAATTCTGAGCAAACATATGTACGCACAGTGGTTCAGAAACTCATCGAAATTGGGCGGGAAAAATATACATAAATATTTAGCGAAGTGTAGTTCCATATTCAAACCAACATTTGTATAAATATCAAGCATTCAAATACTTCTGAACTGAAATGGAAACCATTTTAATATTCAACTACCATACCGGATTGAACCACTGTGCCTACGCTCTAACACACTAGAAACACAACCATACACACGCTTGGGGCTTAGTGCGAGGGCGCGTGGACAAGATTAAATACATAATTTCTTTATATAAATACAATATAAAATACTTATCTATAATGAAAAATGCATAGTACCAATAAAGATCAGACAAATCCCAGAATATTTGATTGCGAATGATACAAATATTATTTCGAGCATGCCCGAAGGGAAGAAATGATTACTAGTTCTATACTGTTTTATTTTGCATGAATTTGCTGTTGTTGTTGTTGCTGTTTGCCTAGTGTTTAACAAACGGAACATATACAATAATATTAGAATCCAATTTGTGCTCTTACCATTTCAGTGAAAACGTGAAACAAAAAAACGAAAACTAAGCAAAAAACATATATATAAATGTACAGTTGAATTGAATTGTCGTAAATTAAGGCGTAGCTGTGTTTAACACCATGATTGAGCATCTACTGCATATTTCGACCTACATATAGCTACATATGTAGCCATAATACCATACCACACAAACCATATACAAATATATACATACATACATACATATATCTTTAACTACAATGCATACATGGCGCATATAGCTCTGCTCTCTCCACAGCTAAAGTTTATAATATACGCGATTTATATGAGTAGCCTAGCAATTAGCAGCTTACCTATCCATACATACATGTACGATAAACACACACACCTAAAACAATGAAAGCCTAAAAAGAATGAAGCGTTACATACATACATCATATATGTATATGTATGTAAATGAGTGTATTTTTGTATGTATTACATATATATATATATGTTTAAATATATGTTTAAATATACATATGTGGGGGTGCGGGTATCCATAATCGTATTCCTATTGATCCCAGGAATGCCCAGAGATTTGGTGTAGTTTCTTTTTTGGGGGGAGGTATTTACTGTGACACCGCCGGATGCTCGGAGCAGGAGTGTAGAAAAGGAGGATCGGGAGAGCTGCCACCCAAAGATTGTGCCAATTTCTAAGCGTCCCAGGCACAGTGAATACCCTCTATATTATTATCCACATCGCAACATCAACATCATCATCTTCATCAACAACAACAGACTTGGACTATTGCTGGTCGTAGCTACTACTTCTATACTATATATCAATCTAAATATATAATACTGGATCCGTGTCAGCCATTTGTTTGGTTTAATAGTCATTGTCTCTAAAAAGCGGATGGACATTCTCAAATGATTCTTAATGAAATGAGAAGATATTGATTGCATGTTGCAGGGAGCTGCTGGATCAAAAAAAAGTTTTGCTACCACTACCAAGTGCTGTACACAGGCCAAGAAAACGAAAGGCTTCAGTTTAGCTATAGACACACATACGCATATTGTTAGCTTATTGTTTATGTATCTATAATGCCAAAAAATATGTAAATACATCTCTTTATATATAATATATATATATATAATTATATAAATGAGTTATACACCCTATGGAAAAAATTGTAAATGAAAGCATGTAATTTTTGTAAAATTATAAATAAAAGTTTGTCTTGTCGAGAGTTTTTGGAGATGTTAAAAACAAAGGCGGTGGCGGGTGTGGGAGGTGCGGTAACAACAACTTAAGGTCGAGGAACATTTACAGAGTCGCCTAAATTACAGTCTAAATACATGGGACACAGGACAGAAACACATTTAGAATCCAGTTTTGAAAAGCAAAGGTGCGCGATTTGGTTGGCCTCTAAATAGCTTCAGGCTTCCACATTTACTGGAACTTTTCGGTGAGTCCGCGCAACTTGATGGCCATCTCCGACAGATGCTGTTGCAGCAGCCGCTTGTTCACCTTTTCCCTGTAAAGCAGAAGTCGTTTATAATCACTTTGCTGCATCAATGTTAAGGCCACACTCACTTGATAATCAAAGAAACATATCGCGACTTTTCTGCATCGTTTAACAGCGGTGTGGGGAAATGGGGGACGGACATCACGGTCTTTAGCCAGATGGCCAGCTCCGCAGGATACTTTTTGTTAAGGGCCAATATGATATCGGCAAACTTGTCCACCTGCGAGCGTGGCGTCAAATATCCCACACACATCATGATGAAGTACACGGTCTGTTCGCCAGTTTTCAACACGACCTCGGTGATGTGTTCGTGGTTGCGCGACTGAATCGTAAAGTGTGTCATGAACTGTATGCCGCAGCGTATGGCACCGCTTTCGGGCAGCGTCATGCAACGCTGGCCGTAGTAGACGAGGCGATCGTAGGCCAGTGTCTTGTCTTCCAATGCCTGAGGTATTTTCTTCACAATCTGAGCCAGGCAGCCGAAGAAGGCCTCCATGGTGTCCGATATATTCGAGAAGTTCTGCTGTGGCGTGTTCTCAAATAGCTTGAAGCTGTGCTTGATAAACTCCCGCAGAAGTTCTTGCATATAGGGCTTACAGCCCTCTTCCCTGTAAAACATGACAATAGTCTGCGGAAGAGAAAATTAAAATAAATGATTTCCAATAGAGAGATAGAGAGATTACGCACTGTCTTGGATATCTCTAGCGTTGGTGCACAGCAGCGTGTCTGGAAGCTGGCCACAATAAAGTAGCACAGATTCTGCAGCATGGGTCGGAAGCTGCTTCTTAGGTTCATAATGGCATGCTTCATGGCGCTACAGGCGGCCTATAAGTTAAGAACGAGTATGGTTTATAGCATGTGCATCCAGCATATGGGTTAAACCAATCTTTATACCTCTAAAACATCTAGCTCCTCCACCCACATCTTGGCAATGCGCCTAAAAATTGGCATTGTTCTTTGCATGACCAAAAAAACGGGCTGGACAATCTGTATTTCCATGTCCTCTTCACTCAAATCGGTATTCAATGAAGAAAACAGAGTGGAGATCATGTTGAGACGGAAAATTGTGCGAATCCGTGCCGTGGGAGTTTTCTGTAGGAATGCGAATATGAGAAACCTTTTTGTAATCATACATTTCAGGGGCAGTTGATTTTGGTTGCACTTACCCCATCAGATTGGCAAATGGCCTGCAATTCCTCAAAGCATGGACTGACTATTATGTCCAAGTACTTGGGTATGCCATCGGGCGGCAAGAGGCTCATCAATTTGCCAATGCTAAACATCAGCCGGACCGAGTCCGAGCTCTTCATGCGCCCGGCGTTGAGCGAGGCATGGCACGCATTGAGCAGCGGCTCGGCGAATGGCTTCAATTGCAGCTGACAGTCGCGACACAGCTCCTTCAGACCGAGCGTGGCCTGGGCCGACATGGACGAGTTGAGGCCGCGCACCAGCAGATCTATGGCCGCCGGTATATAGGTGGGATTCTCCATTAACCAATTGCAATAGGAACCAATTGTCTCCAGGGCCGTGCCCAGCAGCTTAACGTTCATCTTCTCGTATGGTATCTCGTTCAGGACACGCATCAAATTTGGAATTTGTGGGGCACTAATGAAATGGTATTCGGTGCTATGTTGCTGACGGGTAACCTCAACGGACCCAAGCAGAAGCAGCAGCAGCAGTCACAACAACAGCAGCAGCAGCAACAGCAGGAGGAATCATCCCAATCTGTTTCTGCTTCCTCCTCCAGCAAAGAGCAACCACAACAGAAGCAACAGGATCAGCCACCAGCCGCTGGATATTATGCCTTGGGCATACGCTTACCCAAGTCGCCATCGTTCCACAGCGGCCTAGACCAGCTGGCCGACGACGAGGAGGAGGACCAACAGTCGCTGGAATCGTCTGCGCAGGGTAGCAGTAAATTCAAATTCAGCAGCGTGGAGGAACTGAAGGCCAAGTTCGAGTGTCGAAAGATGCCCCTGTCGCCGCCAGAGGCAGCCGCAGTAGTAGTAACCACCACAACATCCTCGTCGCCATCGTCCTCGTCCACCAGCTCCAATTCGTCGGCATCGGCATTGTCCTCGCTCTCGCAGGCGTCCTCTTCCTCGTTGGCCTCGGCCGCTGCCAATTCCTCGGCCTCGTGCTCATCCTCAGCGGCCACCTATGGTGGTGGAGCCAATTCAGCAGCCGCCGCTCTGATAGCCTCGTCGCCGTTTGGCTCACAGTCCTCCACATCATCGTTGTCGCTGTCCTCAAATGCAGGGATGTCGAAGAACACGGCACCAGCAACAGCAACAACAGCAGCGGCAGCGGCAGGAAGCACAGCCAGTGGTGGAAATTCGCTTGTATCCACATTGGCGCAACACTTCTCGGCGGCCACATCGGCTGCAGCAGCAGCTGCGGCCACAGCAGCCGCCTCAGCAGCATCGTCCGCGTCCTCATCATCTGCTTCATCATCTGCCACCAATAATGCAGGCGGCTCAATTGCGGCCAGCAAGGTTTGCAGCGCTCCGTTATTACACACACACACACACATCCACACATATTCTGCACAAATTTTAAATTTTAAATTTCTAATTTCAAAATCGAGTATTTGGCAGTTACAAACAGGAAGAATGGAGGAGGAGGAAAAGCGGGTCTTTGAGAGGAGAACTAGCCTGCAGCGTTCCCCACCACAGTGGCAGACGCCCCGAGGCATTTGGCCCAGGGAGCAGGCAGTTGAGAAGCCGGCCCAGCTAAGCCTTGGTACCGGAACTCCACTTAAGGCGCCCCTTAGAGTGCTGCCAGCACTGACTGTGTCTGCACCAGCAGAAGTCCCTGTCAATCCCTTTGACTTCAGCAGTGCTTCCACAGACAAAAGCGGTACAGGACCAAAGGCCGACGGAGATCTGCGGTCGATCCTGGCTTCGCTGGTAGAAAAGTCGACGGAATTGTCGAAGATGCTGAGGGACGCCCGTTATCTCAACAAGGAGATGAAAGAGTTGGCGCAGAACGTGGTGAGGATGCAAAAGTCCGCGCTTCACAGCTTCGACGCAAAGTTTCAGAGGAAGGAGAGGGTGGAGCGGCGTGATCAGGAGACGCAGTGCTCCCCTCAACACGATGCGCCGAAAAGGAAGCTGGACAAGCCGACGAGGAGCTCGCCGAAGCGGAGAAACAATATGAGTGGCCATCCCACGTTGCAGTCCCGCGAACAACCGGCAAGGAAGACCGAATCAGCTGCACCTACCGAAGGTGAATGGGAGAAGGTTAAGAGCAGAGCGCACGCCCGGAAGCCAAGTCCCCGTCCGGATGTTATTATCATCGAGCCAAAAGGGGAAATGACTTACGCGGAGATCCTTAACCTCGTCACCCGCAACCAGAGCGAGAAGATGAAGAAGGTCGGCGAGAGTGTGAGCAGAGTGAAGCGAACAGCCAAAGGTGCTCTTCTATTGGAGCTCAAAGACGCCTCGAAGGAGACCGCGCAGCTGCTTCGCGAGGACATAGGCACTGTCCTAGGAGGCAAGGCGGAGGCGCGAGCACTCACCCAGCAGACGAGGCTAGAGATGCTCGACTTGGATGAGATGGCTACCTCGGAGGACGTGAGGAAGGCCTTCAGCGAGCAAATGGGGATTACACTCGATGTGGACGCCATTAAGAGTTTGCGCCCAGGCTTTGGTGGTACCCAGCGGGCTATTATTTGCCTGCCGGCGACCCTTGCGACGAAGGCGCTATCCGTTGGTAAGGTTAAAGTGGCATGGTCCGTCTGCCGCATACGGGAGCGAAATCTGCCGTTAAAGTGCTTCAGGTGCCTTGAGATCGGCCACGTTGCACTTAATTGCAAAAGCTCTGTAGACAGAAGCGGGTGGTGCTTCCGCTGTGGGTCTGAGGTGCACAAGATAAGCGACTGCCACAATGAGGCAAAATGCTTCCTTTGTGTCGGAAAGGGCAAGCCCCACTCACACGTAGCTGGTAGCCACAGGTGCCCCATGGCACCCAAAGAGAAGGCAAGTCAAAACGCTGGACATGGTTAGGTTTTACCAAATAAACCTAAACCATTGCGAGGCTGCCACAGATCTGCTCTCTCAGTCGGTGCGTGAAATGAGATCGGACGTTGCAATAATTAGCGAACCATACATTTCCCCCGAGGATGGATTCTGGGTCCAAAGCTCCTCAGGAAAAGCAGCAATATGGGCTTGCGGTAAGCCTCCTCTGCGGCCCTCAGTGTGCGCTGAGTTCCGACATTTCGTCAGGGCAAAACTGGGGAACTTATGGATTTACAGCTGCTATCTCCCCCAAGCTTGAGCCGTCATAGCTTCGCTGCGGCGATGGACGAATTGGCCGACGACGCCAGGCACCACAAACCAAATGTGATTGCTGGCGACTTCAATGCTTGGGCCCAGGAGTGGGGCAGTGACATCTCCAGAAGCAGCAGCTCGGACGCCATATACAAGGGACACGCACTGCTTGAGGCCTTCGCTGCGTTGGACGTAGCATTGTTGAATCAGGGGACCGCGAATACCTTCAACAGGGGTGGCTCTGGGTCAGTCATCGACCTTACATTCGCCTCTAGCAGCCTTTCCCCTCTGTCCACCTGGCGCCTGGGGAACCACTATACGGCCAGCGACCACGAGGCAGTGGTGTTCTCGATAGGCGGAGAAGGTGGTTGCAGACTGACCAGGGCAACGCAGACAAGCCGGAGAGCAGCCTACAATCCCGAATCAATGCGGATTCCAAGGTTCTTGGAGGCGCTGAGGAATATGGAGGTCGGAGGCTCAGCTCAACAGATGGTCAACCAGCTTCTGGAGTCCCTACTGCTCGCATGCGATGCCAGTATGAGTCGCAAGAGGCCATTCAAGGGTAAGCAATCGCCGACCTATTAGTGGAATGACGAGATCCAGGAGGCCAGACGCACTTGCCTGTCAGCTAGAAGGCGATATCAACGGGCTCGCAGAAGGAGTGGCACTAGCTGGCCAAGGCTACAGGCGGAGTACTGCGGAGCTAGAAAAGCCCTAAAGAACGCCATCAAGGAGAGCAAGAGGGAGTGCTTCCTGCAGCTTTGCGACTCAGCCGAGAAGGATCCGTGGGGACGTGCCTACAAGACGGTAATGAAGCGAATTCATGGCAGCAACGCGGGGTCGCCGTCTGACCCAGACCAGTTGCGGACGATTGTTGAGGCATTGTTCCCATCCGGGGCTCACGGTCTTGCCAGCGGTGCCGTCGCACACCAGCCTGCATACTCGGTCGAACCGGTCACGGAGGACGAAATCGTCGCCCTGGCCCAAAGCTTAAAGGCCAAGAAGGCTCCAGGCCCTGATGGAATCCCCAACCGTGCGGTAAAACTGGCGATGGCATACAACCCGCACGAGTTTGCTAAAGCATTCACGCAGTGCCTGCGGGAAGGACTATTTCCGCCGCAGTGGAAGTTGCAACACCTGGTGATCTTGCCAAAGCCAGGAAAGCCGCCGGACGATCCGTCCTCGTTTCGACCGATTTGCTTAATCGACCCGCTGGGGAAGACTCTGGAACAGATAATCCGTAGAAGACTAGACAACGCCGTCGAGGATGCTGGGGGACTTTCACCAAACCAATACGGCTTCAGGAGTGGGAGGTCAACGGTGGAAGCATAGCCTCCAAGGTAGTGGAGGGAACTCGATGGAAGGGCGGCAAGAAGGAATACTGCCTGATTGTCACCCTAGACATCAGGAACGCCTTCAATACGGTGAAGTGGGAGTGCATCCTGGACTCACTTAACCGGCGCGGTGTACCCCAATACCTTCAGGCAATCGTAAGGAGCTACTTCGCGGGGAGACTGCTGGAGTATAATACGGAGGCCGGCGCGCAGACTCACGGCATAACGGCAGGAGTTCCCCAAGGATCAGTGATGGGTCCCCTATTATGGAACATTGCCTACGATGGAGTCATGAGATTAGCTCTTCCAGGCGGATGTCAGCTAACCTGCTACGCAGATGATGTCGCCCTGACGGTGGTGGCCAAGCACCTGGACGTTGTCGAAGCAAATTGTGACACCGCAATCCAGCTGATTGCAGACTGGCTCCGCTCTGCGGGACTAGAGATAGCCGCTCATAAAACCGAGGCAGTATTGGTGAGCACCCGTTCGACTGTGGAGACCGCTCACATCAGGGTTGGCGACCAGAGACTATCGTCGAAACGAGCCATTCGGTATCTGGGCGTGATGATCGACACCAGGCTCAGTTTCCGTGAACACCTAAGCTACGTCCAGGAGAAAGCGGCAAACACGAGTCGGGCGCTGTTCCGAATACTGCTGAACACCCGTGGCCCGAAGCAGAAGAGGAGGATTCTGCTGACCAGTGTAGTCCGCTCAGCCATGACCTACGCAGCAGACGTATGGGCGGATGGAATTAAAGTTGCCAGCTACGCTAGGGGCGTAAAAGCCACTCATCGCCTCTGCGCGCTCCGGATCTGCTGCGGCTTTCGGACCATATCCGACGACGCTGCCCTAGTCCTGGCGGGTGTCCTTCCAATTGACCTTCTGGTGCTTGAGGAGAGGGCCGTGGCCGAGGCCATCCGGGCCGGCGCGGCAAGGAGAGACACGCGCAAGCAGGCCCGTGAAGGAAGCCTCAGAGCATGGCAAAGCCGCTGGGACGGCTCTGATAAAGGACGGTGGACACACCGCCTGATTCCGGATGTCCGATATTGGATCGGCAGGCGACACGGTGTGGTCAATTTCCATTCCACACAGCTTCTGAGCGGACACGGCTGCTTCAGCCATTACCTTTGGAGGTTCGGCCACGAGAACTCGCCGAACTGCTCGTGGTGCGGCGACGCCACTGAAGACGCTGAGCACATCATTTTTCAATGTGGGCGCTTCTCACTTATTAGGGAGGAGTTGTGGCGAGCCGCCGGCGGGCAGCTCACGCCGAACAACCTGATCGAGAAGATTGTGGAAGACCCCATGGTATGGTCGGCCTGGAGCAACTTTGCAGCCGGCGCCATGAAGGAGCTGCGTAGGTGCGAGCGCCGAAGGAACGAGAGTGGCTAGGAGGAACCATGGTCCCTGCGAAGCAATGCTTCGCGGCCGTCCCGCAGAGACCCGGAACTTCTTGCCGGTCTCTCCAACTCAATACAGCTCCCTGTCTAGCTTTAGTTAAGTCCCAGGCTTATAAAATTTAATAAAATTAAGAGACATATTCTGCACACCCATTCCTACAGGCCCATCTGCCTTCTGGACTCCATGGGAAAAGTCTTCGAAAGGGTGATCGGTGCGAGGCTGAGCGCAGCCATCGAAGCAGCAGGCGGTCTCTCCCAGAACCAATACGGGTTCAGGAAAGGGAGGTCGACGCTGGACGCCATCTTGAGGGTCGTACAAACGGCGGAGGAAGCCATTGCTGGGACTAGGTGGAGAGGCGGAACCAAGTCCTATTGTCTGGTGGTGACACTGGACATAAGGAACGCCTTCAACTCGGCCGACTGGACCCGGACGCTGGAGGCACTGAGGTCCTTCAACATCCCGGGCTACCTACTGAATATAGCGCGCAGCTATTTCAGCAATAGGGTGCTGACAATGGACACATGTCAGGGCTCTAGGCTACGGCTCCCGATGCCAGCCAACACTAACCTGGTGGGTTTCGCTGACGACGTCGCAATAGTGGCGGTAGCGAAGGAACTTGCCGCAGTGGAGGAGCTTGCCAACGTCGCCATACAAGCCGTCGAGGCGTGGCTAGCCGCCGCGTGGCTGGAGCGTGGCCCAAAAAACGGAGGCGGTCCTGATATCCAGCCGTAAAGTGGTCGAGACCGCCAGAGTGCAGGTTGGTGGGACCGCGATCGAATCGCAGAGGTCCATCAAGTACCTTGGAGTCCTCATCGACACGCGCCTGTCCTTCAAAGAGCATCTGGAATACGTCCACACGAAGGCCGGTGGGACCGCGGGAGCGCTATCCAGGGTGCTGCTAAACACCAGAGGGCCAAAGCAGGCAAAGAGGAAACTGCTGACGAACGTCGTGACGTCGCAGATGCTCTACGCCGCACCGGTGTGGGCAGAAGCCGCGAAGGTGAGGAGCTACATGCGAGGAGTGGAGGCAACGTACAGACTGTGCGCCATTAGGATCGCGTGCTCGTTCCGGACCATCTCAGAAGAAGCCGCGTTAGTCATTGCCGGGCAAGTTCCGCTCAGGGAGCTGATAAGGGAGAGGAAGGAGATCCATGATGCTATGACGGACAGTGCAGCCGAGGTACGCTCCAAAGCAGAAATTAAGGACGCCGCCAGAAGGACCAGCATAGACAGATGGCAGACTCGATGGGACCACTCACCCAAAGGCCGATGGACCCACACCCTCGTCCCAAGCATAGCATGCTGGGTTGAAAGGAAGCACGGCCAGGTGGATTTCTACCTTACCCAGGCACTGAGCGGACATGGCTGCTTCCGCGGCTACCTCAAGCGCTTCGGCCACGAGACAGAGGACTGGTGCCCCGAGTGTGGCACAGGCATAGAGGAGGACGCTCGCCACGTCCTCTTCGACTGCCACAGGTTTGACCTCGAGCGTCAGACATTGGAGACAGCAGCAGGGTCTAGGGTCAGCACCGAGACTCTGGTGCCGCTGATGCTGGCAGACCCGAAGGTGTGGGAAGCGGCCGCGGAGTTCGCCTCTAGCGTGATGCGAACGCTTAGGTCCTTGGAGAGAAGGCGGAAGGAGCAGACGGAGTAGGTGTCCACGCCACTGCGAAGCAATGCTTTGCGGCAGTACCGCAGTCCGCGGGGCCCCTAGTCCCAACATACTCTTGTGCGTTAAATTTAGTTAAGTATAAATTGTATAGTATATATTATAGAGCAAATAAATAAGTATGTGAATATAAAAAAAAAAAAATATTCTGCACACCCACACAGACACAAACAGAATCTGATTCACAAAACAAAAAATGTTAAAAAAAAATCAATCTACTCTCATTTCATCGCTACCTCATCTACCTCCAAGTCACCCGTGAGTGCGGCCGCAGCCATTAAGAACATATTGAATGCCACCAAGAGTGTGGAAAATAGTGCTGCAGCAGCAGCAGCGGCAGCAGCAGCGGCAGCAGCATCCTCGACCCTGCCATCGGCTGCCGCCGAAGGCCAGGAGGTGCCCGTGCCGCCAGCCGAGGAGCTGCGTCCAACGGTGGCACAGAATCTGGTGGGAGGCATAAGCATCTCCCTGGACATTGGCCAGCGCAATGGCAGTGGAACAGCACCAGCAACAGTGACAGCAACAGCGACAGCAACAACCACATCCACATCTGCAGTTGTTATTCTGCCAACGACTACGCTGGGCATACATCAGAATGGTGATGTCACAGGCGGTGGCGGAATGGCTGGAATTATTGGTCATTCGTCGCAACATCATCATCATCAGGGCCTCACATCCCCACAAACGTTGCAACAGCTGACGGGCAGTCCAGGACGTGCACGCGATCGGAATCTGTTTCATTCGCCGCCCACTGCTTCGGTTGCCTTGGCACTGCCTGCACTGCGAGGTTGCTATCTCTCCAGCTCCAGCTAATTCCAAGCCAATGGCCATGCGGCACGCAGATAAAGTGATAGAAGCACCTACCACATCTACCTGGTCGACATGGCCATTCGGTTTGGTGGCCCATAGAATTTGATCCTTTATCTGATCTTCATTGAATTTTTGATACATTTTGAGTTTCGCCTTGCCTTACTTTTTTTTTGATCGATTTGCTGTTGATTTCTTTGACGTTTTTCGTAGGATTATAATATTTTTCATTATTATTCAATGTGTAGATAGAGCAGCATATATAACAAAAACGTAAAATATTTTAATAAATTTTATTATGGATTTCGCAGAGACGGCCGCCAGTGAACGGGAAGAGCTTTTCATCCAAAAGATACGACAATGTTGCACGCTTTTCGATTTCTCCGAGCCGCTGAGCGACCTCAAATTCAAGGAGGTGAAGCGTGCGGCTCTGCACGAGATGGTCGATTTTCTCACAAACCAAAATGGCATCATTACCGAAATTATCTATCCGGAGGCGATCAATATGGTTAGTATTTAGGATACCATACCAAACTCTATCCTCTCCATAATAAATATATTTTTGTGTAGTTTTCTGTGAATCTATTCCGGACACTGCCGCCATCATCAAATCCGAATGGTGCCGAATTTGATCCCGAAAAGGATGAGCCAACGCTCGAGTCGTCTTGGCCACACCTTCAATTGGTATACGAGCTGTTTTTGCGTTTCTTGGAGTCACCGGATTTCCAACCAAATATTGCTAAGCGTTATATTGATCATCAATTTGTATTACAATTATTGGATTTATTCGATTCGGAGGATCCACGTGAACGTGATTTCCTAAAGACTGTTTTACATCGCATCTATCGAAAATTCTTGGGTTTGAGAGCATTTATTAGAAAGCAGATCAACAATGTCTTTTACAGGTGATTCGCCCCCCGTATATCCTATCCTATCCCAATCCTCGCTAAACCATTCTGTTTTTTGTTTTATTTAGATTTATTTATGAGACGGAACATCATAATGGCATAGCCGAATTATTGGAGATATCGGGCAGCATTATCATTGGTTTTGCTCTACCGCTCAAAGAGAAGCATAAACAATTTTTACTTAAGGTATTGCTGCCATTGCACAAAGCCAAGAGCCTCTCGGTCTATCATCCACAGTTGACCTACTGTGTGGTGCAGTTCCTCGAGAAGGATCCCAGTTTGTTCGAGGCGGTCATCAAGTGAGTGTTGAGCCCAACTTCCGCACAACATGCCGTGAGCATGAGATGTAAAACACATTAAAATTGATTTATTGTCCCCATCCCATGCAGAAGTTTGCTTAAGTTCTGGCCGAAGACGCACAGTCCCAAGGAGGTGATGTTCTTGAATGAGGTGGAAGAGCTGCTGGATGTGATCGAGCCGGCCGAGTTCCAGAAGGTGATGGTGCCGCTGTTTCGTCAGATAGCCAAGTGTGTCTCCTCGCCGCACTTTCAGGTGGCCGAACGGGCGTTGTATTATTGGAACAACGAGTACATTATGTCCCTAATAGCGGACAATTCGGCGGTTATACTGCCAATAATGTTCCCAGCGTTGAATCGCAACTCCAAGACGCACTGGAACAAGACCATACACGGTCTCATTTACAATGCGCTCAAGCTGTTCATGGAGATGGATCAGCGGTTGTTCGACGAGTGCAGCAAGAACTACAAGCAAGATAAGCAGATGTACGGACAGCACACTACTACACCTCCTAATATTGTATATCTAATCATATGATTGTTGTTGTCTTTCGACAGGGAGCGGGAGAAGCTGTCGTACCGGGAGGAGCTTTGGCAGCAGGTGGAGAGCCTGGCCAGGACCAATCCAGGGTGGTCCAGGTCGAGCTATTTCAATAACAGCCGCCTGCAGCAGCAGCAGCAGCAGCAGCAGCTAACCGATAGTCAAAATCTGTACGATCAAAACAATGAGAATGATCCAACGTACGATCAGCTACCGCAGCAGTCGCGCCAGCCACCGCCGCCGCTACCACCACAGAAACAGTCGTCGCTGCAGGAGCCCCGAGAGGTGAGACAGGCACTTGCCACACTAACCACACTAAACAACTACTAATCCCGCCAATGTGTGATCTGATCCATGGCGTCTGCTGTGAGCTGTGCCCAGCGAACACCTACTCTAATTTAACTCTAATTCTAATCGAACGAATGTCTGTTAAAATTAATCACACTCATGTCATTTAAACAACAAACAAACAAAAAATAAACAAAATACATATTTGTATATCTTTAACTTTTGTCTATTTATTTATTATCTCTTATTGGTTCTCTCACTGTCTTTAAACTCGAATTCATAAGCACAACAAATACTCTTCTCACTCTCCTCTCTCGCTCTGTCTATACGGCTTTAATTCTGAGCAAACATATGTACGCACAGTGGTTCAGAAACTCATCGAAATTGGGCGGGAAAAATATACATAAATATTTAGCGAAGTGTAGTTCCATATTCAAACCAACATTTGTATAAATATCAAGCATTCAAATACTTCTGAACTGAAATGGAAACCATTTTAATATTCAACTACCATACCGGATTGAACCACTGTGCCTACGCTCTAACACACTAGAAACACAACCATACACACGCTTGGGGCTTAGTGCGAGGGCGCGTGGACAAGATTAAATACATAATTTCTTTATATAAATACAATATAAAATACTTATCTATAATGAAAAATGCATAGTACCAATTGTAGGCCGTCTAACCCGGGAATTGTAGTGACCAATATCGGTGCGTGAGTGAACGGTATAGGTATAAAAACACAAACCCGGTGATTTAATGTAACTCTTTTTTATTAGCTGCGCGTCCGTCTCTCACAATCGCCATTTACAAAGTGCCCTCACTCTCTTCTCGATGTTTCTTATCCGATATCTCACTATTGGTATTTCCCACCGAGTGTATCGATGGTGCGGTAAATACCAATGCGCGCTGTATGCTATTTTAAATACTAGTTGAATGCCTCACTAATTATTACCTTGCTACAATTCGGCCATCCTGACCGGAGTGCTCCTGAACTCCTTACATTTAATTTAGTTTCTAGATAGGTTGATTTATTACAGTTGGGTGTGGTTTACTCTTAATATTCTAAGTTTACGTGTTACAATCATTTTCTTCATTTTGATTCCCTGTGACATTTGCATTATTACCATTTTCAATCCACGGCTTCATATTTGCCACCGCCCAAACTCCTTTATACGGGATCCTTGATTGTTGAAACCCCTCTACATCTTCTAGCAAATACCTATCATTTTTTAACACCTTTGATATCTTATAAGGTCCTTTGAACTTCGGGATAAGCTTTTTAGACACCCCTGTATGAGTGTCGAAATTTCTCACCATAACTAGATCATTATCTACGTACACGTGTGGCTCCCTTCGCTTTGAATTTGTTGCTTGTTTGTTATAAGACTGTATTTTTTCCTGATGAGTGCCTGCTACTGCTCTAATCTTTTCTATATCCCTTGTTGCCCGCTGTTCGGTTAGTTCGTCTAGATGATCTTTTAGTAAATCTGAAACCTTTCCTTTTTGTACGACCCCAAACAACATTCTGCTCGGGTGTTCATTAATTGTTCTTTGAATTGTGTTGTTCATCGCGTGTTCTACTGTTTCCACTACCATATCCCAATGTAATCCTTTTTCCGGGTCAACAAGCTTTGCAATCATGGGTCCCAAACTTCTGTTCACCCTTTCTACCTGCCCGTTGGCCTGTGGCGACCCTGTTGCTATCTTTACGTGTTTAACATTGCTCTGTTCTAAGAATTCTTCAAACTCTTTTGACGTGAAACAGCTTCCTCTGTCTGACACAATGCATCTGGGTCTACTGTAAGCTCGGAAATAATCTTTCATTGCAATTACTGCTTCCTTTGTGCTAGTGGTTTTGGTCGTATAAAGTCTTACGAATTTGGTGAACGCGTCTATTACTACTAAAACATGTTTGTTGGCCCTGCCTTTGTCGACTGGCCCGAAATGGTCGATATGTACTACCTCGAATGGTCCTGACCCTTTTGGTATGTTGTGTAAAAACCCTTCCTCTTTTCCGTGTTTTGCTGAGTACGCTATGCATTTTAGACAGTTTTCAATGTGTCGCTTGGCTTTATACCTTACGTTTGAGATCCAGTAGCTTTTCGATATAGCGTCGGTCATCTTGTCTATACCGACGTGCCCTAGTTCATCGTGGTACTTATAGAGTACGTGGCCTTCCATTTCCTCGGGTACGCAGAATAGGATAGTATTGTTATCTTTTTTCCTGTATATTATTCCGTTTCTCATCTCATAATGTTTGTGTTCTGATTTCTGTAACGTTTCTCTCAGCTCCATCAGTTTTTTATCCCTGTTTTGGCATATAATTAAATTTTCTTCAAAGGTGTTTGTGTCTACCGTGAGTATCTGAACGGCTCTGCTTAGCGCATCTACGTGTTGCATTCTACTTCCTGACCTGTGTTCTAACTTGTAGTCATAATTTTGTAACTCTAACGCCCAGCGGGCAATGCGTGGATTGAGTTCTTTTTTGTTTAGAGTCATAGTTAGCGCGTTGCAGTCTGTCACTATTTTGAAGGGTATGCCTTGCACGTATACTCTAAACCGTTGTAGTGCATAAATTATCGCTAGTGTCTCCAGTTCAAAGCTGTGGTATTTTGCTTCGGTAATTGTTGTCCGCTTGGAGAAATAAAACACCGGGTGCATTCTGCCATCACCCTTCTTCTGCATTAGAATTGACCCGAAACCTAACGAACTTGCATCGCAATGTAATTCTGTCGGATCTCTGGGATTGTAAAGTGCCAAGATCGGTGCTTCCAACAAATTACTTTTGAGTTGTTCGAAACATTCTAGTTCTACGATACCGAATTCAAACTTCCTGTCTTTTTTGACCAAATCATAAAGGGGCTTAGCTTTCGTAGAAAAATCTTTTACGAACCGTCTAAAGTAAGAACATAACCCTAAGAAACTCTGCACTTCGTTCGTTTTCGTGGGGACTGGGAACCCTTTTACTGCCTGTAATCCCTTCGTATCTGGTTTAATTCCGTTACCCGATATGGAATAGCCCAGGTACTTAACTTCTGACTGTAAGAATTCGCATTTATCAATCCTTAATTCAAGTTTATTCTCTACCAATCGTCTCATCACTTCTTGTAAAATTTCCATGTGACTATCACTATCTTTAGTTGCTACCATAATATCGTCCATGTATATTATAACTTTGTCTTCCTTTACCATATCTGCAAAAATGTTGTTTGTGAATCTTTGAAACACCGCCGATGCATTTCGTAACCCGAACGGCATCCTCAACCATTCGTATTGTCCCATGGGGGTCGTGAACGATGTGTATTTAACTGAATCTTTATGCATAAATACGTGGAAGTATCCATTCTTCAGGTCTAACTTGGTGAAAAGTCTTTTCCCTGACAGTTTATCTAGTAGGTCGTCTATCAGAGGTGTTGGGTAATTGTCCTTTATCATACCTTTATTAAGTGTGCGATAATCGACGCACAGTCTCAACTCTCCCGAATTCTTTTTTACCAGTACTATAGGCGAAACGTATTCTGACTCACTGGTTCTGATGTAACCTTTTTCTGTGTATTCGTCTATCATTTTCTGTACTTGGGCTTTTTCGCTATACGACAGTCTTCTAGGTGGGCAATGAAACGGTTTTTCGTGTTCGAAATTCAACTTCATTTCCCACTTGGTTTGTGGTAAGTTTGGTCTTTCTGCGTTTACATACGCTGTCCTAAACATGTATTTAAGTCGTCCTGCGAGTTCTTGGCTACAATCTGTCCCTACTTTCAACTCCCAGTCGTTTTCTTTGTCTGGATACTGGCTTGGTAGTTCGTTGAAATTGGTTTTTACGCTCTCGCAGGTATCGCTGTCTTCCAGACACTCAACCATTGCAGAACACTCATTTTCTACCTTGCCTCCACTTTCTACTTCATGCTTATTCTCTTTAACACCCTCATCTTTAACTTCACATTCATATTCTCCTAAACACTCATTCTCTATTTTCCACTCATTTTTTTCTAAACACTCATTTTCTCCTAAACACTCATTTTCTCCTAAACACTCATTTTCTTCTAAACACTCATTTTCTCCTAAACACTCATTTTCTTCTAAACACTCATTTTTTTCTAAACACTCATTTTTTATTTCACACTCGTTTTTTGTCTCACTCTCCTTCTCCTTGCAAATGTCACTTACAATTTTAAATTTGCATAAATTCATAAAATCCCTACCTAACACAGCCTCATAGCCCATCGACTCGTCTGCCACTACTAGTAATTCAAAGTTGATTCGATTTTTGTTAATAATTACAAAACTGGGTATTTTACCAAAGATGTTAAGTTTGCTATTATTTAGTCCAACATAAGCGTAATCCGCATTTTTATTCAAAATAAATTCAATTTCTCTGTTTTTCTTGTCTTTGTTAAACTTATATAAACTTAAATCATCTTCTTTGATTTCGTTCGAACTTAATCGTGAGCGCTCTTCCACTTTATTTAGGTTATTTTCCGACTGGTGCTCTAGACACGATAACTTCATAAAACTTATTGGGCTCCCTGAGTCGATGAGGCAATTTAAGGACAAGCATTTGTTATTGTAATTGCTAATGTATATATTAAATTTGTATATATAATCGTTATGTACCTTGTACTTCTTTTCGTCACAGTGTGACACCTGGTGACTCATGCTGCCGCATCCGTAGCACGCTCCTCTTTCGCGCTTGGGCTTGCGGCACTCCCCTGCCACGTGGCCCAAAGAGTTGCAGTTGTAGCAGCGAATGGGTGTTGGCGAGGCTCCAGTGTTTGCCCCTTCAGTTGAACCGTACTTCTTTGGCAGCATGATCTTCTCGAACGCCTTGAGTAGTTGATATGGAGCGCCAAAGCACTGCATGTGGGCTTGCCTACGCAGGCCTACATCTGGGATACCTTCGATGACTCCGTCAATAAACTCCTCGTCGTCAATGACTATGCGGGATGCCAGCGACACTTTGGCGTTGAAGTACATCGAGAACTCCTCGCCACGTGCCCATGAACGGGACTCGAACTTGCGACGGAGCAACAGTTTGCTTTCCTTGGGATGGAAAGTGTCTTCCATGACGTTCAACAATTGATCGATTGGCAGCGACATGTGCTCCGGACTCGAATGCAGCCACACCAATGCTTTGTCCTTAAGCTTCGACATTAGCAGCATTAGTAGCTTCTCATCCTTCAGTTTGTTCACTTTTGCGACGGCCTTAAACTGCGCGATCCAAGTTGTGACGTCATCGTTGTTTCCAGAAATGTTGCCATGATATGTTGGCAACATGTCTTTGGCGGCATTTAGCAACATGACGCCAGCGTCATTGCTGGCGGCTGGTGTTGTGTTCTCTCCTCTCCCTTCCTTCTCCCTCTCGCTCTGCAGCTTCAGCAGCTCGATTTGCAGTTTTAACATTTCAACCTCTGCTCGATATTCGCCATGGTTGTTGTTGTGCCCAGGCGCTTGCGGTGCTTTTTCGTTCTTCTCTTTGCGTTCGCTCTTCGTCGAGTCTTGATCTGCGGCCGCCTCATCTTCCCTCTCGTTCTCGCATGTTTCGGCTGCCGGTGGTCCCTGTCCCCGCAGCTCTACTGGTATTTCGTTAAGTCTCGCTGCCATGGCAGCTTTGCTTCCACCTTTTGGTAGATTGAGGTACTCCAGCCATTCGCGCAGCTGGGCGGCCGAGAACTCCTCCGTGCCGACCAAGTCCGACATGTTTTTTTTCAGCGATGGCGTCTTCGACGGACGAGATAATAAAAATTTTCGCTATTTTTCACTGGCGGCGATTGATCGTATCCCACTTCTGAAATTGTAGGCCGTCTAACCCGGGAATTGTAGTGACCAATATCGGTGCGTGAGTGAACGGTATAGGTATAAAAACACAAACCCGGTGATTTAATGTAACTCTTTTTTATTAGCTGCGCGTCCGTCTCTCACAATCGCCATTTACAAAGTGCCCTCACTCTCTTCTCGATGTTTCTTATCCGATATCTCACTATTGGTATTTCCCACCGAGTGTATCGATGGTGCGGTAAATACCAATGCGCGCTGTATGCTATTTTAAATACTAGTTGAATGCCTCACTAATTATTACCTTGCTACACAATAAAGATCAGACAAATTCCAGAATATTTGATTGCGAATGATACAAATATGATTTCGAGCATGCCCGAAGGGAAGAAATGATTACTAGTTCTATACTGTTTTATTTTGCATGAATTTGCTGTTGTTGTTGTTGCTGTTTGCCTAGTGTTTAACAAACGGAACATATACAATAATATTAGAATCCAATTTGTGCTCTTACCATTTCAGTGAAAACGTGAAACAAAAAAACGAAAACTAAACAAAAAACATATATATAAATGTACAGTTGAATTGAATTGTCGTAACTTAAGGCGTAGCTGTGTTTACCACCATGATTGAGCATCTACCGCATATTTCGACCTACATATAGCTACATATGTAGCCATAATACCATACCACACAAACCATATACAAATATATACATACATACATATATCTTTAACTACAATGCATACATGGCGCATATAGCTCTGCTCTCTCCACAGCTAAAGTTTATAATATACGCGATTTATATGAGTAGCCTAGCAATTAGCAGCTTACCTATCCATACATACATGTACGATAAACACACACACCTAAAACAATGAAAGCCTAAAAAGAATGATGCGTTACATACATACATCATATATGTATATGTATGTAAATGAGTGTATTTTTGTATGTATTACATATATATATATATATATATATATATATATATATATGTTTAAATATACATATGTGGGGGTACGGGTATCCATAATCGTATTCCTATTGATCCCAGGAATGCCCAGAGATTTGGTGTAGTTTCTTTTTTGGGGGGAGGTATTTACTGTGACACCGCCGGATGCTCGGAGCAGGAGTGTAGAAAAGGAGGATCGGGAGAGCTGCCACCCAAAGATTGTGCCAATTTCTAAGCGTCCCAGGCACAGTGAATACCCTCTATATTATCATCCACATCGCAACATCAACATCATCATCTTCATCAACAACAACAACAACAACAGACTTGGACTATTGCTGGTCGTAGCTACTACTTCTATACTATATATCAATCTAAATATATAATACTGGATCCGTGTCAGCCATTTGTTTGGTTTAATAGTCATTGTCTCTAAAAAGCGGATGGACATTCTCAAATGATTCTTAATGAAATGAGAAGATATTGATTGCATGTTGCAGGGAGCTGCTGGATCAAAAAAAAGTTTTGCTACCACTACCAAGTGCTGTACACAGGCCAAGAAAACGAAAGGCTTCAGTTTAGCTATAGACACACATACGCATATTGTTAGCTTATTGTTTATGTATCTATAATGCCAAAAAATATGTAAATACATCTCTTTATATATAATATATATATATATATATATATAAATGAGTTATACACCCTATGGAAAAAATTGTAAATGAAAGCATGTAATTTTTGTAAAATTATAAATAAAAGTTTGTCTTGTCGAGAGTTTTTGGAGATGTTAAAAACTAAGGCGGTGGCGGGTGTGGGAGGTGCGGTAACAACAACTTAAGGTCGAGGAACATTTACAGAGTCGCCTAAATTACAGTCTAAATACATGGGACACAGGACAGAAACACATTTAGAATCCAGTTTTGAAAAGCAAAGGTGCGCGATTTGGTTGGCCTCTAAATAGCTTCAGGCTTCCACATTTACTGGAACTTTTCGGTGAGTCCGCGCAACTTGATGGCCATCTCCGACAGATGCTGTTGCAGCAGCCGCTTGTTCACCTTTTCCCTGTAAAGCAGAAGTCGTTTATAATCACTTTGCTGCATCAATGTTAAGGCCACACTCACTTGATAATCAAAGAAACATATCGCGACTTTTCTGCATCGTTTAACAGCGGTGTGGGGAAATGGGGGACGGACATCACGGTCTTTAGCCAGATGGCCAGCTCCGCAGGATACTTTTTGTTAAGGGCCAATATGATATCGGCAAACTTGTCCACCTGCGAGCGTGGCGTCAAATATCCCACACACATCATGATGAAGTACACGGTCTGTTCGCCAGTTTTCAACACGACCTCGGTGATGTGTTCGTGGTTGCGCGACTGAATCGTAAAGTGTGTCATGAACTGTATGCCGCAGCGTATGGCACCGCTTTCGGGCAGCGTCATGCAGCGCTGGCCGTAGTAGACGAGGCGATCGTAGGCCAGTGTCTTGTCTTCCAATGCCTGAGGTATTTTCTTCACAATCTGAGCCAGGCAGCCGAAGAAGGCCTCCATGGTGTCCGATATATTCGAGAAGTTCTGCTGTGGCGTGTTCTCAAATAGCTTGAAGCTGTGCTTGATAAACTCCCGCAGAAGTTCTTGCATATAGGGCTTACAGCCCTCTTCCCTGTAAAACATGACAATAGTCTGCGGAAGAGAAAATTAAATTAAATGATTTCCAATAGAGAGATAGAGAGATTACGCACTGTCTTGGATATCTCTAGCGTTGGTGCACAGCAGCGTGTCTGGAAGCTGGCCACAATAAAGTAGCACAGATCCTGCAGCATGGGTCGGAAGCTGCTTCTTAGGTTCATAATGGCATGCTTCATGGCGCTACAGGCGGCCTATAAGTTAAGAACGAGTATGGTTTATAGCATGTGCATCCAGCATATGGGTTAAACCAATCTTTATACCTCTAAAACATCTAGCTCCTCCACCCACATCTCGGCAATGCGCCTAAAAATTGGCATTGTTCTTTGCATGACCAACAAAACGGGCTGGACAATCTGTATTTCCTTGTCCTGTTCACTCAAATCGGTATTCAATGAAGAAAACAGAGTGGAGATCATGTTGAGACGGAAAATTGTGCGAATCCGTGCCGTGGGAGTTTTCTGTAGGAATGCGAATATGAGAAACCTTTTTGTAATCATACATTTCAGGGGCAGTTGATTTTGGTTGCACTTACCCCATCAGATTGGCAAATGGCCTGCAATTCCTCAAAGCATGGACTGACTATTATGTCCAAGTACTTGGGTATGCCATCGGGCGGCAAGAGGCTCATCAATTTGCCAATGCTAAACATCAGCCGGACCGAGTCCGAGTTCTTCATGCGCCCGGCGTTGAGCGAGGCATGGCACGCATTGAGCAGAGGCTCGGCGTATGGCTTCAATTGCAGCTGACAGTCGCGACACAGCTCCTTCAGACCGAGCGTGGCCTGGGCCGACATGGACGAGTTGAGGCCGCGCACCAGCAGATCTATGGCCGCCGGTATATAGGTGGGATTCTCCATTAACCAATTGCAATAGGAACCAATTGTCTCCAGGGCCGTGCCCAGCAGCTTAACGTTCATCTTCTCGTATGGTATCTCGTTCAGGACACGCATCAAATTTGGAATTTGTGGGGCACTAATGAAATGGTATTCGGTGCTATGTTGCTGACGGGTAACCTCAACGGACCCAAGCAGAAGCAGCAGCAGCAACAGCAGGAGGAATCATCCCAATCTGTTTCTGCTTCCTCCTCCAGCAAAGAGCAACCACAACAGAAGCAACAGGATCAGCCACCAGCCGCTGGATATTATGCCTTGGGCATACGCTTACCCAAGTCGCCATCGTTCCACAGCGGCCTAGACCAGCTGGCCGACGACGAGGAGGAGGACCAACAGTCGCTGGAATCGTCTGCGCAGGGTAGCAGTAAATTCAAATTCAGCAGCGTGGAGGAACTGAAGGCCAAGTTCGAGTGTCGAAAGATGCCCCTGTCGCCGCCAGAGGCAGCCGCAGTAGTAGTAACCACCACAACATCCTCGTCGCCATCGTCCTCGTCCACCAGCTCCAATTCGTCGGCATCGGCATTGTCCTCGCTCTCGCAGGCGGCCTCTTCCTCGTTGGCCTCGGCCGCTGCCAATTCCTCGGCCTCGTGCT
This sequence comes from Drosophila miranda, assembly GCF_003369915.1. Taxonomy (NCBI): domain Eukaryota; kingdom Metazoa; phylum Arthropoda; class Insecta; order Diptera; family Drosophilidae; genus Drosophila; species Drosophila miranda. The sequence continues at coordinate 31,518,748 of NC_046675.1, forward strand.
CATCCTCAGCGGCCACCTATGGTGGTGGAGCCAATTCAGCAGCCGCCGCTCTGATAGCCTCGTCGCCGTTTGGCTCACAGTCCTCCACATCATCGTTGTCGCTGTCCTCAAATGCAGGGATGTCGAAGAACACGGCACCAGCAACAGCAACAACAGCAGCGGCAGCGGCAGCGGCAGCGGCAGGAAGCACAGCCAGTGGTGGAAATTCGCTTGTATCCATATTGGCGCAACACTTCTCGGCGGCCACATCGGCTGCAGCAGCAGCTGCGGCCACAGCAGCCGCCTCAGCAGCATCGTCCGCGTCCTCATCATCTGCCTCATCATCTGCCACCAATAATGCAGGCGGCTCAATTGCGGCCAGCAAGGTTTGCAGCGCTCCGTTATTACACACACACACACACATCCACACATATTCTGCACAAATTTTAAATTTTAAATTTCTAATTTCAAAATCGAGTATTTGGCAGTTACAAACAGGAAGAATGGAGGAGGAGGAAAAGCGGGTCTTTGAGAGGAGAACTAGCCTGCAGCGTTCCCCACCACAGTGGCAGACGCCCCGAGGCATTTGGCCCAGGGAGCAGGCAGTTGAGAAGCCGGCCCAGCTAAGCCTTGGTACCGGAACTCCACTTAAGGCGCCCCTTAGAGTGCTGCCAGCACTGACTGTGTCTGCACCAGCAGAAGTCCCTGTCAATCCCTTTGACTTCAGCAGTGCTTCCACAGACAAAAGCGGTACAGGACCAAAGGCCGACGGAGATCTGCGGTCGATCCTGGCTTCGCTGGTAGAAAAGTCGACGGAATTGTCGAAGATGCTGAGGGACGCCCGTTATCTCAACAAGGAGATGAAAGAGTTGGCGCAGAACGTGGTGAGGATGCAAAAGTCCGCGCTTCACAGCTTCGACGCAAAGTTTCAGAGGAAGGAGAGGGTGGAGCGGCGTGATCAGGAGACGCAGTGCTCCCCTCAACACGATGCGCCGAAAAGGAAGCTGGACAAGCCGACGAGGAGCTCGCCGAAGCGGAGAAACAATATGAGTGGCCATCCCACGTTGCAGTCCCGCGAACAACCGGCAAGGAAGACCGAATCAGCTGCACCTACCGAAGGTGAATGGGAGAAGGTTAAGAGCAGAGCGCACGCCCGGAAGCCAAGTCCCCGTCCGGATGTTATTATCATCGAGCCAAAAGGGGAAATGACTTACGCGGAGATCCTTAACCTCGTCACCCGCAACCAGAGCGAGAAGATGAAGAAGGTCGGCGAGAGTGTGAGCAGAGTGAAGCGAACAGCCAAAGGTGCTCTTCTATTGGAGCTCAAAGACGCCTCGAAGGAGACCGCGCAGCTGCTTCGCGAGGACATAGGCACTGTCCTAGGAGGCAAGGCGGAGGCGCGAGCACTCACCCAGCAGACGAGGCTAGAGATGCTCGACTTGGATGAGATGGCTACCTCGGAGGACGTGAGGAAGGCCTTCAGCGAGCAAATGGGGATTACACTCGATGTGGACGCCATTAAGAGTTTGCGCCCAGGCTTTGGTGGTACCCAGCGGGCTATTATTTGCCTGCCGGCGACCCTTGCGACGAAGGCGCTATCCGTTGGTAAGGTTAAAGTGGCATGGTCCGTCTGCCGCATACGGGAGCGAAATCTGCCGTTAAAGTGCTTCAGGTGCCTTGAGATCGGCCACGTTGCACTTAATTGCAAAAGCTCTGTAGACAGAAGCGGGTGGTGCTTCCGCTGTGGGTCTGAGGTGCACAAGATAAGCGACTGCCACAATGAGGCAAAATGCTTCCTTTGTGTCGGAAAGGGCAAGCCCCACTCACACGTAGCTGGTAGCCACAGGTGCCCCATGGCACCCAAAGAGAAGGCAAGTCAAAACGCTGGACATGGTTAGGTTTTACCAAATAAACCTAAACCATTGCGAGGCTGCCACAGATCTGCTCTCTCAGTCGGTGCGTGAAATGAGATCGGACGTTGCAATAATTAGCGAACCATACATTTCCCCCGAGGATGGATTCTGGGTCCAAAGCTCCTCAGGAAAAGCAGCAATATGGGCTTGCGGTAAGCCTCCTCTGCGGCCCTCAGTGTGCGCTGAGTTCCGACATTTCGTCAGGGCAAAACTGGGGAACTTATGGATTTACAGCTGCTATCTCCCCCCAAGCTTGAGCCGTCATAGCTTCGCTGCGGCGATGGACGAATTGGCCGACGACGCCAGGCACCACAAACCAAATGTGATTGCTGGCGACTTCAATGCTTGGGCCCAGGAGTGGGGCAGTGACATCTCCAGAAGCAGCAGCTCGGACGCCATATACAAGGGACACGCACTGCTTGAGGCCTTCGCTGCGTTGGACGTAGCATTGTTGAATCAGGGGACCGCGAATACCTTCAACAGGGGTGGCTCTGGGTCAGTCATCGACCTTACATTCGCCTCTAGCAGCCTTTCCCCTCTGTCCACCTGGCGCCTGGGGAACCACTATACGGCCAGCGACCACGAGGCAGTGGTGTTCTCGATAGGCGGAGAAGGTGGTTGCAGACTGACCAGGGCAACGCAGACAAGCCGGAGAGCAGCCTACAATCCCGAATCAATGCGGATTCCAAGGTTCTTGGAGGCGCTGAGGAATATGGAGGTCGGAGGCTCAGCTCAACAGATGGTCAACCAGCTTCTGGAGTCCCTACTGCTCGCATGCGATGCCAGTATGAGTCGCAAGAGGCCATTCAAGGGTAAGCAATCGCCGACCTATTAGTGGAATGACGAGATCCAGGAGGCCAGACGCACTTGCCTGTCAGCTAGAAGGCGATATCAACGGGCTCGCAGAAGGAGTGGCACTAGCTGGCCAAGGCTACAGGCGGAGTACTGCGGAGCTAGAAAAGCCCTAAAGAACGCCATCAAGGAGAGCAAGAGGGAGTGCTTCCTGCAGCTTTGCGACTCAGCCGAGAAGGATCCGTGGGGACGTGCCTACAAGACGGTAATGAAGCGAATTCATGGCAGCAACGCGGGGTCGCCGTCTGACCCAGACCAGTTGCGGACGATTGTTGAGGCATTGTTCCCATCCGGGGCTCACGGTCTTGCCAGCAGTGCCGTCGCACACCAGCCTGCATACTCGGTCGAACCGGTCACGGAGGACGAAATCGTCGCCCTGGCCCAAAGCTTAAAGGCCAAGAAGGCTCCAGGCCCTGATGGAATCCCCAACCGTGCGGTAAAACTGGCGATGGCATACAACCCGCACGAGTTTGCTAAAGCATTCACGCAGTGCCTGCGGGAAGGACTATTTCCGCCGCAGTGGAAGTTGCAACACCTGGTGATCTTGCCAAAGCCAGGAAAGCCGCCGGACGATCCCTCCTCGTTTCGACCGATTTGCTTAATCGACCCGCTGGGGAAGACTCTGGAACAGATAATCCGTAGAAGACTAGACAACGCCGTCGAGGATGCTGGGGGACTTTCACCAAACCAATACGGCTTCAGGAGTGGGAGGTCAACGGTGGACGCCATAGGCAGGGTAGTTGACATAGCCTCCAAGGCAGTGGAGGGAACTCGATGGAAGGGCGGCAAGAAGGAATACTGCCTGATTGTCACCCTAGACATCAGGAACGCCTTCAATACGGTGAAGTGGGAGTGCATCCTGGACTCACTTAACCGGCGCGGTGTACCCCAATACCTTCAGGCAATCGTAAGGAGCTACTTCGCGGGGAGACTGCTGGAGTATAATACGGAGGCCGGCGCGCAGACTCACGGCATAACGGCAGGAGTTCCCCAAGGATCAGTGATGGGTCCCCTATTATGGAACATTGCCTACGATGGAGTCATGAGATTAGCTCTTCCAGGCGGATGTCAGCTAACCTGCTACGCAGATGATGTCGCCCTGACGGTGGTGGCCAAGCACCTGGACGTTGTCGAAGCAAATTGTGACACCGCAATCCAGCTGATTGCAGACTGGCTCCGCTCTGCGGGACTAGAGATAGCCGCTCATAAAACCGAGGCAGTATTGGTGAGCACCCGTTCGACTGTGGAGACCGCTCACATCAGGGTTGGCGACCAGAGACTATCGTCGAAACGAGCCATTCGGTATCTGGGCGTGATGATCGACACCAGGCTCAGTTTCCGTGAACACCTAAGCTACGTCCAGGAGAAAGCGGCAAACACGAGTCGGGCGCTGTTCCGAATACTGCTGAACACCCGTGGCCCGAAGCAGAAGAGGAGGATTCTGCTGACCAGTGTAGTCCGCTCAGCCATGACCTACGCAGCAGACGTATGGGCGGATGGAATTAAAGTTGCCAGCTACGCTAGGGGCGTAAAAGCCACTCATCGCCTCTGCGCGCTCCGGATCTGCTGCGGCTTTCGGACCATATCCGACGACGCTGCCCTAGTCCTGGCGGGTGTCCTTCCAATTGACCTTCTGGTGCTTGAGGAGAGGGCCGTGGCCGAGGCCATCCGGGCCGGCGCGGCAAGGAGAGACACGCGCAAGCAGGCCCGTGAAGGAAGCCTCAGAGCATGGCAAAGCCGCTGGGACGGCTCTGATAAAGGACGGTGGACACACCGCCTGATTCCGGATGTCCGATATTGGATCGGCAGGCGACACGGTGTGGTCAATTTCCATTCCACACAGCTTCTGAGCGGACACGGCTGCTTCAGCCATTACCTTTGGAGGTTCGGCCACGAGAACTCGCCGAACTGCTCGTGGCGCGGCGACGCCACTGAAGACGCTGAGCACATCATTTTTCAATGTGGGCGCTTCTCACTTATTAGGGAGGAGTTGTGGCGAGCCGCCGGCGGGCAGATCACGCCGAACAACCTGATCGAGAAGATTGTGGAAGACCCCATGGTATGGTCGGCCTGGAGCAACTTTGCAGCCGGCGCCATGAAGGAGCTGCGTAGGTGCGAGCGCCGAAGGAACGAGAGTGGCTAGGAGGAACCATGGTCCCTGCGAAGCAATGCTTCGCGGCCGTCCCGCAGAGACCCGGAACTTCTTGCCGGTCTCTCCAACTCAATACAGCTCCCTGTCTAGCTTTAGTTAAGTCCCAGGCTTATAAAATTTAATAAAATTAAGAGACATATTCTGCACACCCATTCCTACAGGCCCATCTGCCTTCTGGACTCCATGGGAAAAGTCTTCGAAAGGGTGATCGGTGCGAGGCTGAGCGCAGCCATCGAAGCAGCAGGCGGTCTCTCCCAGAACCAATACGGGTTCAGGAAAGGGAGGTCGACGCTGGACGCCATCTTGAGGGTCGTACAAACGGCGGAGGAAGCCATTGCTGGGACTAGGTGGAGAGGCGGAACCAAGTCCTATTGTCTGGTGGTGACACTGGACATAAGGAACGCCTTCAACTCGGCCGACTGGACCCGGACGCTGGAGGCACTGAGGTCCTTCAACATCCCGGGCTACCTACTGAATATAGCGCGCAGCTATTTCAGCAATAGGGTGCTGACAATGGACACATGTCAGGGCTCTAGGCTACGGCTCCCGATGCCAGCCAACACTAACCTGGTGGGTTTCGCTGACGACGTCGCAATAGTGGCGGTAGCGAAGGAACTTGCCGCAGTGGAGGAGCTTGCCAACGTCGCCATACAAGCCGTCGAGGCGTGGCTAGCCGCCGCGTGGCTGGAGCGTGGCCCAAAAAACGGAGGCGGTCCTGATATCCAGCCGTAAAGTGGTCGAGACCGCCAGAGTGCAGGTTGGTGGGACCGCGATCGAATCGCAGAGGTCCATCAAGTACCTTGGAGTCCTCATCGACACGCGCCTGTCCTTCAAAGAGCATCTGGAATACGTCCACACGAAGGCCGGTGGGACCGCGGGAGCGCTATCCAGGGTGCTGCTAAACACCAGAGGGCCAAAGCAGGCAAAGAGGAAACTGCTGACGAACGTCGTGACGTCGCAGATGCTCTACGCCGCACCGGTGTGGGCAGAAGCCGCGAAGGTGAGGAGCTACATGCGAGGAGTGGAGGCAACGTACAGACTGTGCGCCATTAGGATCGCGTGCTCGTTCCGGACCATCTCAGAAGAAGCCGCGTTAGTCATTGCCGGGCAAGTTCCGCTCAGGGAGCTGATAAGGGAGAGGAAGGAGATCCATGATGCTATGACGGACAGTGCAGCCGAGGTACGCTCCAAAGCAGAAATTAAGGACGCCGCCAGAAGGACCAGCATAGACAGATGGCAGACTCGATGGGACCACTCACCCAAAGGCCGATGGACCCACACCCTCATCCCAAGCATAGCATGCTGGGTTGAAAGGAAGCACGGCCAGGTGGATTTCTACCTTACCCAGGCACTGAGCGGACATGGCTGCTTCCGCGGCTACCTCAAGCGCTTCGGCCACGAGACAGAGGACTGGTGCCCCGAGTGTGGCACAGGCATAGAGGAGGACGCTCGCCACGTCCTCTTCGACTGCCACAGGTTTGACCTCGAGCGTCAGACATTGGAGACAGCAGCAGGGTCTAGGGTCAGCACCGAGACTCTGGTGCCGCTGATGCTGGCAGACCCGAAGGTGTGGGAAGCGGCCGCGGAGTTCGCCTCTAGCGTGATGCGAACGCTTAGGTCCTTGGAGAGAAGGCGGAAGGAGCAGACGGAGTAGGTGTCCACGCCACTGCGAAGCAATGCTTTGCGGCAGTACCGCAGTCCGCGGGGCCCCTAGTCCCAACATACTCTTGTCCGTTAAATTTAGTTAAATATAAATTGTATAGTATATATTATAGAGCAAATAAATAAGTATATGAATATAAAAAAAAAAAAAAATATTCTGCACACCCACACAGACACAAACAGAATCTGATTCACAAAACAAAAAATGTTAAAAAAAAATCAATCTACTCTCATTTCATCGCTATCTCATCTACCTCCAAGTCACCCGTGAGTGCGGCCGCAGCCATTAAGAACATATTGAATGCCACCAAGAGTGTGGAAAATAGTGCTGCAGCAGCAGCAGCGGCAGCAGCATCCTCGACCCTGCCATCGGCTGCCGCCGAAGGCCAGGAGGTGCCCTTGCCGCCAGCCGAGGAGCTGCGTCCAACGGTGGCACAGAATCTGGTGGGAGGCATAAGCATCTCCCTGGGCATTGGCCAGCGCAATGGCAGTGGAACAGCACCAGCAACAGTGACAGCAACAGTGACAGCAACAGCGACAGCAACAACCACATCCACATCTGCAGTTGTTATTCTGCCAACGACTACGCTGGGCATACATCAGAATGGTGATGTCACAGGCGGTGGTGGAATGGCTGGAATTATTGGTCATTCGTCGCAACATCATCATCATCAGGGCCTCACATCCCCACAAACGTTGCAACAGCTGACGGGCAGTCCAGGACGTGCACGCGATCGGAATCTGTTTCATTCGCCGCCCACTGCTTCGGTTGCCTTGGCACTGCCTGCACTGCGAGGTTGCTATCTCTCCAGCTCCAGCTAATTCCAAGCCAATGGCCATGCGGCACGCAGATAAAGTGATAGAAGCACCTACCACATCTACCTGGTCGACATGGCCATTCGGTTTGGTGGCCCATAGAATTTGATCCTTTATCTGATCTTCATTGAATTTTTGATACATTTTGAGTTTCGCCTTGCCTTACTTTTTTTTTTATCGATTTCTTTGACGTTTTTCGTAGGATTATAATATTTTTCATTATTATTCAATGTGTAGATAGAGCAGCATATATAACAAAAACGTAAAATATTTTAATAAATTTTATTATGGATTTCGCAGAGACGGCCGCCAGTGAACGGGAAGAGCTTTTCATCCAAAAGATACGACAATGTTGCACGCTTTTCGATTTCTCCGAGCCGCTGAGCGACCTCAAATTCAAGGAGGTGAAGCGTGCGGCTCTGCACGAGATGGTCGATTTTCTCACAAACCAAAATGGCATCATTACCGAAATTATCTATCCGGAGGCGATCAATATGGTTAGTATTTAGGATACCATACCAAACTCTATCCTCTCCATAATAAATATATTTTTGTGTAGTTTTCTGTGAATCTATTCCGGACACTGCCGCCATCATCAAATCCGAATGGTGCCGAATTTGATCCCGAAAAGGATGAGCCAACGCTCGAGTCGTCTTGGCCACACCTTCAATTGGTATACGAGCTGTTTTTGCGTTTCTTGGAGTCACCGGATTTCCAACCAAATATTGCTAAGCGTTATATTGATCATCAATTTGTATTACAATTATTGGATTTATTCGATTCGGAGGATCCACGTGAACGTGATTTCCTATCGACTGTTTTACATCGCATCTATCGAAAATTCTTGGGTTTGAGAGCATTTATTAGAAAGCAGATCAACAATGTCTTTTACAGGTGATTCGCCCCCCGTATATCCTATCCTATCCCAATCCTCTCTAAACCATTCTGTTTTTTGTTTTATTTAGATTTATTTATGAGACGGAACATCATAATGGCATAGCCGAATTATTGGAGATATCGGGCAGCATTATCATTGGTTTTGCTCTACCGCTCAAAGAGAAGCATAAACAATTTTTACTTAAGGTATTGCTGCCATTGCACAAAGCCAAGAGCCTCTCGGTCTATCATCCACAGTTGACCTACTGTGTGGTGCAGTTCCTCGAGAAGGATCCCAGTTTGTCCGAGGCGGTCATCAAGTGAGTGTTGAGCCCAACTTCCGCACAACATGCCGTGAGCATGAGATGTAAAACACATTAAAATTGATTTATTGTCCCCATCCCATGCAGAAGTTTGCTTAAGTTCTGGCCGAAGACGCACAGTCCCAAGGAGGTGATGTTCTTGAATGAGGTGGAAGAGCTGCTGGATGTGATCGAGCCGGCCGAGTTCCAGAAGGTGATGGTGCCGCTGTTTCGTCAGATAGCCAAGTGTGTCTCCTCGCCGCACTTTCAGGTGGCCGAACGGGCGTTGTATTATTGGAACAACGAGTACATTATGTCCCTAATAGCGGACAATTCGGCGGTTATACTGCCAATAATGTTCCCAGCGTTGAATCGCAACTCCAAGACGCACTGGAACAAGACCATACACGGTCTCATTTACAATGCGCTCAAGCTGTTCATGGAGATGGATCAGCGGTTGTTCGACGAGTGCAGCAAGAACTACAAGCAAGATAAGCAGATGTACGGACAGCACACTACTACACCTCCTAATATTGTATATCTAATCATATCATTGTTGTTGTCTTTCGACAGGGAGCGGGAGAAGCTGTCGCACCGGGAGGAGCTTTGGCAGCAGGTGGAGAGCCTGGCCAGGACCAAACCAGGGTGGTCCAGGTCGAGCTATTTCAATAACAGCCGCCTGCAGCAGCAGCAGCAGCAGCAGCAGCAGCAGCTAACCGATAGTCAAAATCTGTACGATCAAAACAATGAGAATGATCTAACGTACGATCAGCTACTGCAGCAGTCGCGCCAGCCACCGCCGCCGCTACCACCACAGAAACAGTCGTCGCTGCAGGAGCCCCGAGAGGTGAGACAGGCACTTGCCACACTAACCACACTAAACAACTACTAATCCCGCCAATGTGTGATCTGATCCATGGCGTCTGCTGTGAGCTGTGCCCAGCGAACACCTACTCTAATTTAACTCTAATTCTAATCGAACGAATGTCTGTTAAAATTAATCACACTCATGTCATTTAAACAACAAACAAACAAAAAAAAAACAAAATACATATTTGTATATCTTTAACTTTTGTCTATTTATTTATTATCTCTTATTGGTTCTCTCACTGTCTTTAAACTCGAATTCATAAGCACAACAAATACTCTTCTCACTCTCCTCTCTCGCTCTGTCTATACGGCTTTAATTCTGAGCAAACATATGTACGCACAGTGGTTCAGAAACTCATCGAAATTGGGCGGGAAAAATATACATAAATATTTAGCGAAGTGTAGTTCCATATTCAAACCAACATTTGTATAAATATCAAGCATTCAAATACTTCTGAACTGAAATGGAAACCATTTTAATATTCAACTACCATACCGGATTGAACCACTGTGCCTACGCTCTAACACACTAGAAACACAACCATACACACGCTTGGGGCTTAGTGCGAGGGCGCGTGGACAAGATTAAATACATAATTTCTTTATATAAATACAATATAAAATACTTATCTATAATGAAAAATGCATAGTACCAATAAAGATCAGACAAATCCCAGAATATTTGATTTCGAATGATACAAATATGATTTCGAGCATGCCCGAAGGGAAGAAATGATTACTAGTTCTATACTGTTTTATTTTGCATGAATTTGCTGTTGTTGTTGTTGCTGTTTGCCTAGTGTTTAACAAACGGAACATATACAATAATATTAGAATCCAATTTGTGCTCTTACCATTTCAGTGAAAACGTGAAACAAAAAAACGAAAACTAAGCAAAAAACATATATATAAATGTACAGTTGAATTGAATTGTCGTAACTTAAGGCGTAGCTGTGTTTACCACCATGATTGAGCATCTACTGCATATTTCGACCTACATATAGCTACATATGTAGCCATAATACCATACCACACAAACCATATACAAATATATACATACATACATACATATATCTTTAACTACAATGCATACATGGCGCATATAGCTCTGCTCTCTCCACAGCTAAAGTTTATAATATACGCGATTTATATGAGTAGCCTAGCAATTAGCAGCTTACCTATCCATACATACATGTACGATAAACACACACACCTAAAACAATGAAAGCCTAAAAAGAATGATGCGTTACATACATACATCATATATGTATATGTATGTAAATGAGTGTATTTTTGTATGTATTACATATATATATATATATATATATATATATATATAGATGTTTAAATATACATATGTGGGGGTACGGGTATCCATAATCGTATTCCTATTGATCCCAGGAATGCCCAGAGATTTGGTGTAGTTTCTTTTTTGGGGGGAGGTATTTACTGTGACACCGCCGGATGCTCGGAGCAGGAGTGTAGAAAAGGAGGATCGGGAGAGCTGCCACCCAAAGATTGTGCCAATTTCTAAGCGTCCCAGGCACAGTGAATACCCTCTATATTATCATCCACATCGCAACATCAACATCATCATCTTCATCAACAACAACAACAACAGACTTGGACTATTGCTGGTCGTAGCTACTACTTCTATACTATATATCAATCTAAATATATAATACTGGATCCGTGTCAGCCATTTGTTTGGTTTAATAGTCATTGTCTCTAAAAAGCGGCTGGACATTCTCAAATGATTCTTAATGAAATGAGAAGATATTGATTGCATGTTGCAGGGAGCTGCTGGATCAAAAAAAAGTTTTGCTACCACTACCAAGTGCTGTACACAGGCCAAGAAAACGAAAGGCTTCAGTTTAGCTATAGACACACATACGCATATATATATATATATATATATATATATATATATATATATATATATATATATTATATATAAAGAGATGTATTTACATATTTTTTGGCATTATAGATACATACACGATATGGGGAAAAGTTGCAAAACAATAATAATAATGGCAAGGTCTAGAAAAAAACTGGGGATTAAAGATTCATAAAAACTTGAAAGGCAGATTTTTTTCATACACGAGGAAATGGTGAAAAATCGAAACTTTCTAAATTTTAAGAATAATAAAATATTTATGTATAAAAAAAATTTAAAAAAATATAAAACAAACAATAAATATAAATGAGTTATACACCCTATGGAAAAAATTGTAAATGAAAGCATGTAATTTTTGTAAAATTATAAATAAAAGTTTGTCTTGTCGAGAGTTTTTGGAGATGTTAAAAACTAAGGCGGTGGCGGGTGTGGGAGGTGCGGTAACAACAAGGAGTCGAGGAACATTTACAGAGTCGCCTAAATTACAGTCTAAATACATGGGACACAGGACAGAAACACATTTAGAATCCAGTTTTGAAAAGCATAGGTGCGCGATTTGGTTGGCCTCTAAATAGCTTCAGGCTTCCATATTTACTGGAACTTTTCGGTGAGTCCGCGCAACTTGATGGCCATCTCCGACAGATGCTGTTGCAGCAGCCGCTTGTTCACCTTTTCCCTGTAAAGCAGAAGTCGTTTATAATCACTTTGCTGCATCAATGTTAAGGCCACACTCACTTGATAATCAAAGAAACATATCGCGACTTTTCTGCATCGTTTAACAGCGGTGTGGGGAAATGGGGGACGGACATCACGGTCTTTAGCCAGATGGCCAGCTCCGCAGGATACTTTTTGTTAAGGGCCAATATGATATCGGCAAACTTGTCCACCTGCGAGCGTGGCGTCAAATATCCCACACACATCATGATGAAGTACACGGTCTGTTCGCCAGTTTTCAACACGACCTCGGTGATGTGTTCGTGGTTGCGCGACTGAATCGTAAAGTGTGTCATGAACTGTATGCCGCAGCGTATGGCACCGCTTTCGGGCAGCGTCATGCAACGCTGGCCGTAGTAGACGAGGCGATCGTAGGCCAGTGTCTTGTCTTCCAATGCCTGAGGTATTTTCTTCACAATCTGAGCCAGGCAGCCGAAGAAGGCCTCCATGGTGTCCGATATATTCGAGAAGTTCTGCTGTGGCGTGTTCTCAAATAGCTTGAAGCTGTGCTTGATAAACTCCCGCAGAAGTTCTTGCATATAGGGCTTACAGCCCTCTTCCCTGTAAAACATGACAATAGTCTGCGGAAGAGAAAATTAAATTAAATGATTTCCAATAGAGAGATAGAGAGATTACGCACTGTCTTGGATATCTCTAGCGTTGGTGCACAGCAGCGTGTCTGGAAGCTGGCCACAATAAAGTAGCACAGATCCTGCAGCATGGGTCGGAAGCTGCTTCTTATGTTCATAATGGCATGCTTCATGGCGCTACAGGCGGCCTATAAGTTAAGAACGAGTATGGTTTATAGCATGTGCATCCAGCATATGGGTTAAACCAATCTTTATACCTCTAAAACATCTAGCTCCTCCACCCACATCTCGGCAATGCGCCTAAAAATTGGCATTGTTCTTTGCATGACCAACAAAACGGGCTGGACAATCTGTATTTCCATGTCCTCTTCACTCAAATCGGTATTCAATGAAGAAAACAGAGTGGAGATCATGTTGAGACGGAAAATTGTGCGAATCCGTGCCGTGGGAGTTTTCTGTAGGAATGCGAATATGAGAAACCTTTTTGTAATCATACATTTCAGGGGCAGTTGATTTTGGTTGCACTTACCCCATCAGATTGGCAAATGGCCTGCAATTCCTCAAAGCATGGACTGACTATTATGTCCAAGTACTTGGGTATGCCATCGGGCGGCAAGAGGCTCATCAATTTGCCAATGCTAAACATCAGCCGGACCGAGTCCGAGTTCTTCATGCGCCCGGCGTTGAGCGAGGCATGGCACGCATTGAGCAGAGGCTCGGCGTATGGCTTCAATTGCAGCTGACAGTCGCGACACAGCTCCTTCAGACCGAGCGTGGCCTGGGCCGACATGGACGAGTTGAGGCCGCGCACCAGCAGATCTATGGCCGCCGGTATATAGGTGGGATTCTCCATTAACCAATTGCAATAGGAACCAATTGTCTCCAGGGCCGTGCCCAGCAGCTTAACGTTCATCTTCTCGTATGGTATCTCGTTCAGGACACGCATCAAATTTGGAATTTGTGGGGCACTAATGAAATGGTATTCGGTGCTATGTTGCTGACGGGTAACCTCAACGGACCCAAGCAGAAGCAGCAGCAGCAACAGCAGGAGGAATCATCCCAATCTGTTTCTGCTTCCTCCTCCAGCAAAGAGCAACCACAACAGAAGCAACAGGATCAGCCACCAGCCGCTGGATATTATGCCTTGGGCATACGCTTACCCAAGTCGCCATCGTTCCACAGCGGCCTAGACCAGCTGGCCGACGACGAGGAGGAGGACCAACAGTCGCTGGAATCGTCTGCGCAGGGTAGCAGTAAATTCAAATTCAGCAGCGTGGAGGAACTGAAGGCCAAGTTCGAGGGTCGAAAGATGCCCCTGTCGCCGCCAGAGGCAGCCGCTGTAGTAGTAACCACCACAACATCCTCGTCGCCATCGTCCTCGTCCACCAGCTCCAATTCGTCGGCATCGGCATTGTCCTCGCTCTCGCAGGCGGCCTCTTCCTCGTTGGCCTCGGCCGGTGCCAATTCCTCGGCCTCGTGCTCATCCTTAGCGGCCACCTATGGTGGTGGAGCCAATTCAGCAGCCGCCGCTCTGATAGCCTCGTCGCCGTTTGGCTCACAGTCCTCCACATCATCGTTGTCGCTGTCCTCAAATGCAGGGATGTCGAAGAACACGGCACCAGCAACAGCAACAACAGCAGCGGCAGCGGCAGCGGCAGGAAGCACAGCCAGTGGTGGAAATTCGCTTGTATCCACATTGGCGCAACACTTCTCGGCGGCCACATCGGCTGCAGCAGCAGCTGCGGCCACAGCAGCCGCCTCAGCAGCATCGTCCGCGTCCTCATCATCTGCCTCATCATCTGCCACCAATAATGCAGGCGGCTCAATTGCGGCCAGCAAGGTTTGCAGCGCTCCGTTATTACACACACACACACACATCCACACATATTCTGCACACCCATTCCTACAGGCCCATCTGCCTTCTGGACTCCATGGGAAAAGTCTTCGAAAGGGTGAGATCGGTGCGAGGCTGAGCGCAGCCATCGAAGCAGCAGGCGGTCTCTCCCAGAACCAATACGGGTTCAGGAAAGGGAGGTCGACGCTGGACGCCATCTTAAGGGTCGTACAAACGGCGGAGGAAGCCATTGCTGGGACTAGGTGGAGAGGCGGAACCAAGTCCTATTGTCTGGTGGTGACACTGGACATAAGGAACGCCTTCAACTCGGCCGACTGGACCCGGACGCTGGAGGCACTGAGGTCCTTCAACATCCCGGGCTACCTACTGAATATAGCGCGCAGCTATTTCAGCAATAGGGTGCTGACAATGGACACATGTCAGGGCTCTAGGGCATACGAAGTCTCAGCCGGAGTCCCGCAGGGCTCCGTTTTGGGACCTCTGCTCTGGAACGCCATGTACGACGGGGTCCTACGGCTCCCGATGCCAGCCAACACTAACCTGGTGGGTTTCGCTGACGACGTCGCAATAGTGGCGGTAGCGAAGGAACTTGCCGCAGTGGAGGAGCTTGCCAACGTCGCCATACAAGCCGTCAAGGCGTGGCTAGCCGCCGCGGGGCTGGAGCTGGCGGCCCAAAAAACGGAGGCGGTCCTGATATCCAGCCGTAAAGTGGTCGAGACCGCCAGAGTGCAGGTTGGTGGGACCGCGATCAAATCGCAGAGGTCCATCAAGTACCTTGGAGTCCTCATCGACACGCGCCTGTCCTTCAAAGAGCATCTGGAATACGTCCACACGAAGGCCGGTGGGACCGCGGGAGCGCTATCCAGGATGCTGCTAAACACCAGAGGGCCAAAGCAGGCAAAGAGGAAACTGCTGACGAGCGTCGTGACGTCGCAGATGCTCTACGCCGCACCGGTGTGGGCAGAAGCCGCGAAGGTGAGGAGCTACATGCGAGGAGTGGAGGCAACGTACAGACTGTGCGCCATTAGGATCGCGTGCTCGTTCCGGACCATCTCCGAAGAAGCCGCGTTAGTCATTGCCGGGCAAGTTCCGCTCAGGGAGCTGATAAGGGAGAGGAAGGAGATCCATGATGCCATGACGGACAGTGCAGCCGAGGTACGCTCCAAAGCAGAAATTAAGGACGCCGCCAGAAGGACCAGCATAGACAGATGGCAGACTCGATGGGACCACTCACCCAAAGGCCGATGGACCCACACCCTCATCCCAAGCATAGCATGCTGGGTTGAAAGGAAGCACGGCCAGGTGGATTTCTACCTTACCCAGGCACTGAGCGGACATGGCTGCTTCCGCGGCTACCTCAAGCGCTTCGGCCACGAGACAGAGGACTGGTGCCCCGAGTGTGGCACAGGCATAGAGGAGGACGCTCGCCACGTCCTCTTCGACTGCCACAGGTTTGACCTCGAGCGTCAGACATTGGAGACAGCAGCAGGGTCTAGGGTCAGCACCGAGACTCTGGTGCCGCTGATGCTGGCAGACCCGAAGGTGTGGGAAGCGGCCGCGGAGTTCGCCTCTAGCGTGATGCGAACGCTTAGGTCCTTGGAGAGAAGGCGGAAGGAGCAGACGGAGTAGGTGTCCACGCCACTGCGAAGCAATGCTTTGCGGCAGTACCGCAGTCCGCGGGGCCCCTAGTCCCAACATACTCTTGTCCGTTAAATTTAGTTAAATATAAATTGTATAGTATATATTATAGAGCAAATAAATAAGTATATGAATATAAAAAAAAAAAAAAATATTCTGCACACCCACACAGACACAAACAGAATCTGATTCACAAAACAAAAAATGTTTAAAAAAAATCAATCTACTCTCATTCCATCGCTACCTCATCTACCTCCAAGTCACCCGTAAGTGCGGCCGCAGCCATTAAGAACATATTGAATGCCACCAAGAGTGTGGGAAATAGTGCTGCAGCAGCAGCAGCGGCAGCAGCATCCTCGACCCTGCCATCGGCTGCCGCCGAAGGCCAGGAGGTGCCCGTGCCGCCAGCCGAGGAGCTGCGTCCAACGGTGGCACAGAATCTGGTGGGAGGCATAAGCATCTCCCTGGGCATTGGCCAGCGCAATGGCAGTGGAACAGCACCAGCAACAGCGACAGCAACAACCACATCCACATCTGCAGTTGTTATTCTGCCAACGACTACGCTGGGCATACATCAGAATGGTGATGTCACAGGCGGTGGCGGAATGGCTGGAATTATTGGTCATTCGTCGCAACATCATCATCATCAGGGCCTCACATCCCCACAAACGTTGCAACAGCTGACGGGCAGTCCAGGACGTGCACGCGATCGGAATCTGTTTCATTCGCCGCCCACTGCTTCGGTTGCCTTGGCACTGCCTGCACTGCGAGGTTGCTATCTCTCCAGCTCCAGCTAATTCCAAGCCAATGGCCATGCGGCACGCAGATAAAGTGATAGAAGCACCTACCACATCTACCTGGTCGACATGGCCATTCGGTTTGGTGGCCCATAGAATTTGATCCTTTATCTGATCTTCATTGAATTTTTGATACATTTTGAGTTTCGCCTTGCCTTACTTTTTTTTTTATCGATTTGCTGTTGATTTCTTTGACGTTTTTAGTAGGATTATAATATTTTTCATTATTATTCAATGTGTAGATAGAGCAGCATATATAACAAAAACGTAAAATATTTTAATAAATTTAATTATGGATTTCGCAGAGACGGCCGTCAGTGAACGGGAAGAGCTTTTCATCCAAAAGATACGACAATGTTGCACGCTTTTCGATTTCTCCGAGCCGCTGAGCGACCTCAAATTCAAGGAGGTGAAGCGTGCGGCTCTGCACGAGATGGTCGATTTTCTCACAAACCAAAATGGCATCATTACCGAAATTATCTATCCGGAGGCGATCAATATGGTTAGTATTTAGGATACCATACCAAACTCTATCCTCTCCATAATAAATATATTTTTGTGTAGTTTTCTGTGAATCTATTCCGGACACTGCCGCCATCATCAAATCCGAATGGTGCCGAATTTGATCCCGAAAAGGATGAGCCAACGCTCGAGTCGTCTTGGCCACACCTTCAATTGGTATACGAGCTGTTTTTGCGTTTCTTGGAGTCACCGGATTTCCAACCAAATATTGCTAAGCGTTATATTGATCATCAATTTGTATTACAATTATTGGATTTATTCGATTCGGAGTATCCACGTGAACGTGATTTCCTAAAGACTGTTTTACATCGCATCTATCGAAAATTCTTGGGTTTGAGAGCATTTATTAGAAAGCAGATCAACAATGTCTTTTACAGGTGATTCGCCCCCCGTATATCCTATCCTATCCCAATCCTCTCTAAACCATTGTCTTTTTTGTTTTATTTAGATTTATTTATGAGACGGAACATCATAATGGCATAGCCGAATTATTGGAGATATCGGGCAGCATTATCATTGGTTTTGCTCTACCGCTCAAAGAGAAGCATAAACAATTTTTACTTAAGGTATTGCTGCCATTGCACAAAGCCAAGAGCCTCTCGGTCTATCATCCACAGTTGACCTACTGTGTGGTGCAGTTCCTCGAGAAGGATCCCAGTTTGTCCGAGGCGGTCATCAAGTGAGTGTTGAGCCCAACTTCCGCACAACATGCCGTGAGCATGAGATGTAAAACACATTAAAATTGATTTATTGTCCCCATCCCATGCAGAAGTTTGCTTAAGTTCTGGCCGAAGACGCACAGTCCCAAGGAGGTGATGTTCTTGAATGAGGTGGAAGAGCTGCTGGATGTGATCGAGCCGGCCGAGTTCCAGAAGGTGATGGTGCCGCTGTTTCGTCAGATAGCCAAGTGTGTCTTCTCGCCGGACTTTCAGGTGGCCGAACGGGCGTTGTATTATTGGAACAACGAGTACATTATGTCCCTAATAGCGGACAATTCGGCGGTTATACTGCCAATAATGTTCCCAGCGTTGAATCGCAACTCCAAGACGCACTGGAACAAGACCACACACGGTCTCATTTACAATGCGCTCAAGCTGTTCATGGAGATGGATCACTTGTCGTCACTTGTCCGTGTTGCGAAACACGTATGCTGTACCTGTTGTAGCGGGCACTTTACATATATTTTGGCCTACCCCACTTCCGTTACTCACAGATACGCGGCGAACGGAACAAGGAGAAGCCATTGCTGAGGCGAAAATCCGATCTGCCCACGGACAGCGGCACTGTGCGAGCCCTAATCGAGCACAAGCGACAAGATGAGTTCTTAACAACGCCGCCGCCAGACGGAAGCAATTACTGAGAAAACAGAAACAGATACAGAACAAACAAATACAAATCCCCTGGTCAAGAACACAACCAAAATCCACCACGAACAACAAATCTCAAAAAAACGCTGGCGTTGCACAAAGTTTTGAAGCAAAGCTTGAGGCTTTCGAGATGAACCCAAACAAGGTCCACGATCCACAAACACAATACACAAACACACACACACACGCACACGTACAAAGGCACAAAACGAGGAAAAGAAAAGGAAATCCTTTTTTGGGGCTTAGTGCGAGGGCGCGTGGACAAGATTAAATACATAATTTCTTTATATAAATACAATATAAAATACTTATCTATAATGAAAAATGCATAGTACCAATAAAGATCAGACAAATCCCAGAATATTTGATTGCGAATGATACAAATATGATTTCGAGCATGCCCGAAGGGAAGAAATGATTACTAGTTCTATACTGTTTTATTTTGCATGAATTTGCTGTTGTTGTTGTTGCTGTTTGCCTAGTGTTTAACAAACGGAACATATACAATAATATTAGAATCCAATTTGTGCTCTTACCATTTCAGTGAAAACGTGAAACAAAAAAACGAAAACTAAGCAAAAAACATATATATAAATGTACAGTTGAATTGAATTGTCGTAACTTAAGGCGTAGCTGTGTTTACCACCATGATTGAGCATCTACTGCATATTTCGACCTACATATAGCTACATATGTAGCCATAATACCATACCACACAAACCATATACAAATATATACATACATACATACATATATCTTTAACTACAATGCATACATGGCGCATATAGCTCTGCTCTCTCCACAGCTAAAGTTTATAATATACGCGATTTATATGAGTAGCCTAGCAATTAGCAGCTTACCTATCCATACATACATGTACGATAAACACACACACCTAAAACAATGAAAGCCTAAAAAGAATGATGCGTTACATACATACATCATATATGTATATGTATGTAAATGAGTGTATTTTTGTATGTATTACATATATATATATATATATATATATAGATGTTTAAATATACATATGTGGGGGTACGGGTATCCATAATCGTATTCCTATTGATCCCAGGAATGCCCAGAGATTTGGTGTAGTTTCTTTTTTGGGGGGAGGTATTTACTGTGACACCGCCGGATGCTCGGAGCAGGAGTGTAGAAAAGGAGGATCGGGAGAGCTGCCACCCAAAGATTGTGCCAATTTCTAAGCGTCCCAGGCACAGTGAATACCCTCTATATTATCATCCACATCGCAACATCAACATCATCATCTTCATCAACAACAACAACAACAGACTTGGACTATTGCTGGTCGTAGCTACTACTTCTATACTATATATCAATCTAAATATATAATACTGGATCCGTGTCAGCCATTTGTTTGGTTTAATAGTCATTGTCTCTAAAAAACGGATGGACATTCTCAAATGATTCTTAATGAAATGAGAAGATATTGATTGCATGTTGCAGGGAGCTGCTGGATCAAAAAAAAGTTTTGCTACCACTACCAAGTGCTGTACACAGGCCAAGAAAACGAAAGGCTTCAGTTTAGCTATAGACACACATACGCATATTGTTAGCTTATTGTTTATGTATCTATAATGCCAAAAAATATGTAAATACATCTCTTTATATATAATATATATATATATATATATATAAATGAGTTATACACCCTATGGAAAAAATTGTAAATGAAAGCATGTAATTTTTGTAAAATTATAAATAAAAGTTTGTCTTGTCGAGAGTTTTTGGAGATGTTAAAAACAAAGGCGGTGGCGGGTGTGGGAGGTGCGGTAACAACAACTTAAGGTCGAGGAACATTTACAGAGTCGCCTAAATTACAGTCTAAATACATGGGACACAGGACAGAAACACATTTAGAATCCAGTTTTGAAAAGCAAAGGTGCGCGATTTGGTTGGCCTCTAAATAGCTTCAGGCTTCCACATTTACTGGAACTTTTCGGTGAGTCCGCGCAACTTGATGGCCATCTCCGACAGATGCTGTTGCAGCAGCCGCTTGTTCACCTTTTCCCTGTAAAGCAGAAGTCGTTTATAATCACTTTGCTGCATCAATGTTAAGGCCACACTCACTTGATAATCAAAGAAACATATCGCGACTTTTCTGCATCGTTTAACAGCGGTGTGGGGAAATGGGGGACGGACATCACGGTCTTTAGCCAGATGGCCAGCTCCGCAGGATACTTTTTGTTAAGGGCCAATATGATATCGGCAAACTTGTCCACCTGCGAGCGTGGCGTCAAATATCCCACACACATCATGATGAAGTACACGGTCTGTTCGCCAGTTTTCAACACGACCTCGGTGATGTGTTCGTGGTTGCGCGACTGAATCGTAAAGTGTGTCATGAACTGTATGCCGCAGCGTATGGCACCGCTTTCGGGCAGCGTCATGCAACGCTGGCCGTAGTAGACGAGGCGATCGTAGGCCAGTGTCTTGTCTTCCAATGCCTGAGGTATTTTCTTCACAATCTGAGCCAGGCAGCCGAAGAAGGCCTCCATGGTGTCCGATATATTCGAGAAGTTCTGCTGTGGCGTGTTCTCAAATAGCTTGAAGCTGTGCTTGATAAACTCCCGCAGAAGTTCTTGCATATAGGGCTTACAGCCCTCTTCCCTGTAAAACATGACAATAGTCTGCGGAAGAGAAAATTAAATTAAATGATTTCCAATAGAGAGATAGAGAGATTACGCACTGTCTTGGATATCTCTAGCGTTGGTGCACAGCAGCGTGTCTGGAAGCTGGCCACAATAAAGTAGCACAGATCCTGCAGCATGGGTCGGAAGCTGCTTCTTAGGTTCATAATGGCATGCTTCATGGTGCTACAGGCGGCCTATAAGTTAAGAACGAGTATGGTTTATAGCATGTGCATCCAGCATATGGGTTAAACCAATCTTTATACCTCTAAAACATCTAGCTCCTCCACCCACATCTCGGCAATGCGCCTAAAAATTGGCATTGTTCTTTGCATGACCAACAAAACGGGCTGGACAATCTGTATTTCCATGTCCTCTTCACTCAAATCGGTATTCAATGAAGAAAACAGAGTGGAGATCATGTTGAGACGGAAAATTGTGCGAATCCGTGCCGTGGGAGTTTTCTGTAGGAATGCGAATATGAGAAACCTTTTTGTAATCATACATTTCAGGGGCAGTTGATTTTGGTTGCACTTACCCCATCAGATTGGCAAATGGCCTGCAATTCCTCAAAGCATGGACTGACTATTATGTCCAAGTGCTTGGGTATACCATCGGGCGGCAAGAGGCTCATCAATTTGCCAATGCTAAACATCAGCCGGACCGAGTCCGAGTTCTTCATGCGCCCGGCGTTGAGCGAGGCATGGCACGCATTGAGCAGAGGCTCGGCGTATGGCTTCAATTGCAGCTGACAGTCGCGACACAGCTCCTTCAGACCGAGCGTGGCCTGGGCCGACATGGACGAGTTGAGGCCGCGCACCAGCAGATCTATGGCCGCCGGTATATAGGTGGGATTCTCCATTAACCAATTGCAATAGGAACCAATTGTCTCCAGGGCCGTGCCCAGCAGCTTAACGTTCATCTTCTCGTATGGTATCTCGTTCAGGACACGCATCAAATTTGGAATTTGTGGGGCACTAATGAAATGGTATTCGGTGCTATGTTGCTGACGGGTAACCTCAACGGACCCAAGCAGAAGCAGCAGCAGCAGTCACAACAACAGCAGCAGCAGCAACAGCAGGAGGAATCATCCCAATCTGTTTCTGCTTCCTCCTCCAGCAAAGAGCAACCACAACAGAAGCAACAGGATCAGCCACCAGCCGCTGGATATTATGCCTTGGGCATACGCTTACCCAAGTCGCCATCGTTCCACAGCGGCCTAGACCAGCTGGCCGACGACGAGGAGGAGGACCAACAGTCGCTGGAATCGTCTGCGCAGGGTAGCAGTAAATTCAAATTCAGCAGCGTGGAGGAACTGAAGGCCAAGTTCGAGGGTCGAAAGATGCCCCTGTCGCCGCCAGAGGCAGCCGCTGTAGTAGTAACCACCACAACATCCTCGTCGCCATCGTCCTCGTCCACCAGCTCCAATTCGTCGGCATCGGCATTGTCCTCGCTCTCGCAGGCGGCCTCTTCCTCGTTGGCCTCGGCCGCTGCCAATTCCTCGGCCTCGTGCTCATCCTTAGCGGCCACCTATGGTGGTGGAGCCAATTCAGCAGCCGCCGCTCTGATAGCCTCGTCGCCGTTTGGCTCACAGTCCTCCACATCATCGTTGTCGCTGTCCTCAAATGCAGGGATGTCGAAGAACACGGCACCAGCAACAGCAACAACAGCAGCGGCAGCGGCAGCGGCAGCGGCAGGAAGCACAGCCAGTGGTGGAAATTCGCTTGTATCCACATTGGCGCAACACTTCTCGGCGGCCACATCGGCTGCAGCAGCAGCTGCGGCCACAGCAGCCGCCTCAGCAGCATCGTCCGCGTCCTCATCATCTGCTTCATCATCTGCCACCAATAATGCAGGCGGCTCAATTGCGGCCAGCAAGGTTTGCAGCGCTCCGTTATTACACACACACACACACATCCACACATATTCTGCACACCCATTCCTACAGGCCCATCTGCCTTCTGGACTCCATGGGAAAAGTCTTCGAAAGGGTGAGATCGGTGCGAGGCTGAGCGCAGCCATCGAAGCAGCAGGCGGTCTCTCCCAGAACCAATACGGGTTCAGGAAAGGGAGGTCGACGCTGGACGCCATCTTGAGGGTCGTACAAACGGCGGAGGAAGCCATTGCTGGGACTAGGTGGAGAGGCGGAACCAAGTCCTATTGTCTGGTGGTGACACTGGACATAAGGAACGCCTTCAACTCGGCCGACTGGACCCGGACGCTGGAGGCACTGAGGTCCTTCAACATCCCGGGCTACCTACTGAATATAGCGCGCAGCTATTTCAGCAATAGGGTGCTGACAATGGACACATGTCAGGGCTCTAGGGCATACGAAGTCTCAGCCGGAGTCCCGCAGGTCTCCGTTTTGGGACCTCTGCTCTGGAACGTCATGTACGACGGGGTCCTACGGCTCCCGATGCCAGCCAACACTAACCTGGTGGGTTTCGCTGACGACGTCGCAATAGTGGCGGTAGCGAAGGAACTTGCCGCAGTGGAGGAGCTTGCCAACGTCGCCATACAAGCCGTCGAGGCGTGGCTAGCCGCCGCGTGGCTGGAGCTGGCGGCCCAAAAAACGGAGGCGGTCCTGATATCCAGCCGTAAAGTGGTCGAGACCGCCAGAGTGCAGGTTGGTGGGACCGCGATCGAATCGCAGAGGTCCATCAAGTACATTGGAGTCCTCATCGACACGCGCCTGTCCTTCAAAGAGCATCTGGAATACGTCCACACGAAGGCCGGTGGGACCGCGGGAGCGCTATCCAGGATGCTGCTAAACACCAGAGGGCCAAAGCAGGCAAAGAGGAAACTGCTGACGAGCGTCGTGACGTCGCAGATGCTCTACGCCGCACCGGTGTGGGCAGAAGCCGCGAAGGTGAGGAGCTACATGCGAGGAGTGGAGGCAACGTACAGACTGTGCGCCATTAGGATCGCGTGCTCGTTCCGGACCATCTCCGAAGAAGCCGCGTTAGTCATTGCCGGGCAAGTTCCGCTCAGGGAGCTGATAAGGGAGAGGAAGGAGATCCATGATGCCATGACGGACAGTGCAGCCGAGGTACGCTCCAAAGCAGAAATTAAGGACGCCGCCAGAAGGACCAGCATAGACAGATGGCAGACTCGATGGGACCACTCACCCAAAGGCCGATGGACCCACACCCTCATCCCAAGCATAGCATGCTGGGTTGAAAGGAAGCACGGCCAGGTGGATTTCTACCTTACCCAGGCACTGAGCGGATATGGCTGCTTCCGCGGCTACCTCAAGCGCTTCGGCCACGAGACAGAGGACTGGTGCCCCGAGTGTGGCACAGGCATAGAGGAGGACGCTCGCCACGTCCTCTTCGACTGCCACAGGTTTGACCTCGAGCGTCAGACATTGGAGACAGCAGCAGGGTCTAGGGTCAGCACCGAGACTCTGGTGCCGCTGATGCTGGCAGACCCGAAGGTGTGGGAAGCGGCCGCGGAGTTCGCCTCTAGCGTGATGCGAACGCTTAGGTCCTTGGAGAGAAGGCGGAAGGAGCAGACGGAGTAGGTGTCCACGCCACTGCGAAGCAATGCTTTGCGGCAGTACCGCAGTCCGCGGGGCCCCTAGTCCCAACATACTCTTGTCCGTTAAATTTAGTTAAATATAAATTGTATAGTATATATTATAGAGCAAATAAATAAGTATATGAATATAAAAAAAAAAAAAAATATTCTGCACACCCACACAGACACAAACAGAATCTGATTCACAAAACAAAAAATGTTAAAAAAAAATCAATCTACTCTCATTTCATCGCTACCTCATCTACCTCCAAGTCACCCGTGAGTGCGGCCGCAGCCATTAAGAACATATTGAATGCCACCAAGAGTGTGGAAAATAGTGCTGCAGCAGCAGCAGCGGCAGCAGCATCCTCGACCCTGCCATCGGCTGCCGCCGAAGGCCAGGAGGTGCCCTTGCCGCCAGCCGAGGAGCTGCGTCCAACGGTGGCACAGAATCTGGTGGGAGGCATAAGCATCTCCCTGGGCATTGGCCAGCGCAATGGCAGTGGAACAGCACCAGCAACAGTGACAGCAACAGTGACAGCAACAGCGACAGCAACAACCACATCCACATCTGCAGTTGTTATTCTGCCAACGACTACGCTGGGCATACATCAGAATGGTGATGTCACAGGCGGTGGCGGAATGGCTGGAATTATTGGTCATTCGTCGCAACATCATCATCATCAGGGCCTCACATCCCCACAAACGTTGCAACAGCTGACGGGCAGTCCAGGACGTGCACGCGATCGGAATCTGTTTCATTCGCCGCCCACTGCTTCGGTTGCCTTGGCACTGCCTGCACTGCGAGGTTGCTATCTCTCCAGCTCCAGCTAATTCCAAGCCAATGGCCATGCGGCACGCAGATAAAGTGATAGAAGCACCTACCACATCTACCTGGTCGACATGGCCATTCGGTTTGGTGGCCCATAGAATTTGATCCTTTATCTGATCTTCATTGAATTTTTGATACATTTTGAGTTTCGCCTTGCCTTACTTTTTTTTTGATCGATTTGCTGTTGATTTCTTTGACGTTTTTCGTAGGATTATAATATTTTTCATTATTATTCAATGTGTAGATAGAGCAGCATATATAACAAAAACGTAAAATATTTTAATAAATTTTATTATGGATTTCGCAGAGACGGCCGCCAGTGAACGGGAAGAGCTTTTCATCCAAAAGATACGACAATGTTGCACGCTTTTCGATTTCTCCGAGCCGCTGAGCGACCTCAAATTCAAGGAGGTGAAGCGTGCGGCTCTGCACGAGATGGTCGATTTTCTCACAAACCAAAATGGCATCATTACCGAAATTATCTATCCGGAGGCGATCAATATGGTTAGTATTTAGGATACCATACCAAACTCTATCCTCTCCATAATAAATATATTTTTGTGTAGTTTTCTGTGAATCTATTCCGGACACTGCCGCCATCATAAAATCCGAATGGTGCCGAATTTGATCCCGAAAAGGATGAGCCAACGCTCGAGTCGTCTTGGCCACACCTTCAATTGGTATACGAGCTGTTTTTGCGTTTCTTGGAGTCACCGGATTTCCAACCAAATATTGCTAAGCGTTATATTGATCATCAATTTGTATTACAATTATTGGATTTATTCGATTCGGAGGATCCACGTGAACGTGATTTCCTATCGACTGTTTTACATCGCATCTATGGAAAATTCTTGGGTTTGAGAGCATTTATTGGAAAGCAGATCAACAATGTCTTTTACAGGTGATTCGCCCCCCGTATATCCTATCCTATCCCAATCCTCTCTAAACCATTGTCTTTTTTGTTTTATTTAGATTTATTTATGAGACGGAACATCATAATGGCATAGCCGAATTATTGGAGATATCGGGCAGCATTATCATTGGTTTTGCTCTACCGCTCAAAGAGAAGCATAAACAATTTTTACTTAAGGTATTGCTGCCATTGCACAAAGCCAAGAGCCTCTCGGTCTATCATCCACAGTTGACCTACTGTGTGGTGCAGTTCCTCGAGAAGGATCCCAGTTTGTCCGAGGCGGTCATCAAGTGAGTGTTGAGCCCAACTTCCGCACAACATGCCGTGAGCATGAGATGTAAAACACATTAAAATTGATTTATTGTCCCCATCCCATGCAGAAGTTTGCTTAAGTTCTGGCCGAAGACGCACAGTCCCAAGGAGGTGATGTTCTTGAATGAGGTGGAAGAGCTGCTGGATGTGATCGAGCCGGCCGAGTTCCAGAAGGTGATGGTGCCGCTGTTTCGTCAGATAGCCAAGTGTGTCTTCTCGCCGGACTTTCAGGTGGCCGAACGGGCGTTGTATTATTGGAACAACGAGTACATTATGTCCCTAATAGCGGACAATTCGGCGGTTATACTGCCAATAATGTTCCCAGCGTTGAATCGCAACTCCAAGACGCACTGGAACAAGACCATACACGGTCTCATTTACAATGCGCTCAAGCTGTTCATGGAGATGGATCAGCGGTTGTTCGACGAGTGCAGCAAGAACTACAAGCAAGATAAGCAGATGTACGGACAGCACACTACTACACCTCCTAATATTGTATATCTAATCATATGATTGTTGTTGTCTTTCGACAGGGAGCGGGAGAAGCTGTCGCACCGGGAGGAGCTTTGGCAGCAGGTGGAGAGCCTGGCCAGGACCAAAACAGGGTGGTCCAGGTCGAGCTATTTCAATAACAGCCGCCTGCAGCAGCAGCAGCAGCTAACCGATAGTCAAAATCTGTACGATCAAAACAATGAGAATGATCTAACGTACGATCAGCTACCGCAGCAGTCGCGCCAGCCACCGCCGCCGCTACCACCACAGAAACAGTCGTCGCTGCAGGAGCCCCGAGAGGTGAGACAGGCACTTGCCACACTAACCACACTAAACAACTACTAATCCCGCCAATGTGTGATCTGATCCATGGCGTCTGCTGTGAGCTGTGCCCAGCGAACACCTACTCTAATTTAACTCTAATTCTAATCGAACGAATGTCTGTTAAAATTAATCACACTCATGTCATTTAAACAACAAACAAACAAAAAAAAAACAAAATACATATTTGTATATCTTTAACTTTTGTCTATTTATTTATTATCTCTTATTGGTTCTCTCACTGTCTTTAAACTCGAATTCATAAGCACAACAAATACTCTTCTCTCCTCTCTCACTCTGTCTATACGGCTTTAATTCTGAGCAAACATATGTACGCACAGTGGTTCAGAAACTCATCGAAATTGAGCGGGAAAAATATACATAAATATTTAGCGAAGTGTAGTTCCATATTCAAACCAACATTTGTATAAATATCAAGCACTCAAATACTTCTGAACTGAAATGGAAACCATTTTAATATTCAACTACCATACCGGATTGAACCACTGTGCCTACGCTCTAACACACTAGAAACACAACCATACACACGCTTGGGGCTTAGTGCGAGGGCGCGTGGACAAGATTAAATACATAATTTCTTTATATAAATACTGTTCGGTCAAACTCCTTTAAGGAACAAGTATTCAAATGACCCTCGTAAAATAGAGAGCCTACGCTCACTTTTTGTATTTACTCACCATAATTGTACTAAATTCACCACTGTATTCTCTCTCTTATGCCCAGTACTCAAGCACTAAGATTTGTAATAAATAGTTATTCCCTAATACTCAACTGGATCGATCGACTTTTCTCTTTCTTGTATAGACTTTGATTCGCTTGCAGAAAAAACTAACACACCCCCATCCGTGAATTAACATTAATGCGGAAAACGCTCCGTGTACAAACATTTTGGCGCCCAACGTGAGGCATGTGTGTTATGTTAATTCTTCTGTGAACAATTAAACTAATCGCAATCTACAAAGGCAACAATTACAACATTCGCTCGTCTCGCAGCTGCAATCGAAAGTTCCGAAAACCGTATCAGAATTGTTCGTCTAGATCGCGGGATCGTTGTCCTCGCCTTGCTCTCGCCGTTCTCGCTTAATTTTATCATTCGCTTGTCACCCACAACGCATTCAACGGCGCTTGCATTCTCGGTTCGTTCGCTTTGCAGCTACCTGCTTTGGTCCATCGATCAACGCATTCTTTCTATTGGAATTCCACCGCTTCACTTTCGTTTTGCTTTCGTTGCCGCTGCTGGAACTTTTGCTTTTGCTTTCACCGTTGGTTTTGTGCTCTAGCTGCTGCTGCTTGCTGCGTTTTTTTGTTGTTGTTATTTTTGGAAGCTCTAGTTCTGTGTCAGCGTAATTACACTACACAACAAAATGATGACGCTCGAAGACTTAAAACGCCAACGGAGCAATATAAAACGAAATATAACTCGGATCAAATCTGTGGTAGATGCTAAATCGGAAACCCCGATATGCAATGATGAGCTTCGCTATCGGTTGAACATCTTAGAAACGTATTTCAAGAATGTTTTAAATGTCCAAGCTAATATTGAAGACCTTAGTCCGAATGATGAAGGACGGGCAGATTTGGAGGATACATACATAGCAATCAAGCTAGCCATAAGGGAAAAAATGGGAGGAGATCTGAACGCCAGCATTGTTGCGCCGGACTACCACCCACCGCCAGTGAAGTCATCGTTACCAAGGTTGTCGCTACCCACTTTCGACGGAACATATGCAAACTATAAGAATTTTATTCACTCGTTCGAGCAAATTGTTGTGCGTGAGTCTGGATTGTCTAATATAGAAAAGTTTAATTATTTGCTGACCTGCCTCACGGGGCCGGCATTAGATACAATTCAGGCATTCCAGGTTACAAGCGAAAACTATCCGAAGGCCCTAGCAAAACTCAAAGGCCGTTTTGATAATCCTACTCTTATATTTTTAGAAGGTATTGAGGCATTGTTTGCACTACAACCTGTGGAAAGGTCAAACAGTCAGCAGCTTCACAGCCTAGTGGATAAGGCATCCGCTATATTAAGCTCGCTGAGTCCATCGGCAAACCTGAGAATATTGTTCACGCTATGGTTATATATATTATAATGGAAAAGTGTGATCAGCAAACTCGGAACAAGTGGAAGGAATCGCAGGACTACAAAACTCTGTCAACCTGGCTAGCATGCACACAGCTTTTGGAACGCCACTGTCAGTTTCTCCATTCGTCTGGAAACTCGGCTGCTACTTCGTCAAAACGAAAGGCTGAATCCAATAAGTCAAATCGTCATTCTAATCACCAAATAAACTCGTCGTTTGCTATCACTAATCCGTCTTGTACACTTTGTTCTAGTTCTGGCCATAAGATCTCTAATTGCGCTCAGTTCAAGGCTATGAACAGCAACCAACGGTACGACAATGCAAAACGCCTCGGTCTCTGCATCAATTGTCTTGGAAATGGTCATAGAGTGGCGCAATGTTCATCGACTCATCGTTGCCAATCCTGTAATCGGAACCATCATTCATCTTTGCATCACTCTCAGCCGCAACAGCCACCCCAATCATCAGCAGGACAATCTTCAACTACTGAACCGGTACTCCAATCAGCGCAACCCTCCTGGCAAACAGCTCATCAAGCTGCTTCACATTCTCATATGGAGATCGCAGCAGATGATCAAATTTTGTTGGCAACAGCTATGGTTTTGGTAAAGGATGCCACAGGTGAATACAAACTCGGTAGAGCGTTGCTTGATTCATGCTCTCAGGTTAATTTTGTAACCGAAACCTTTGCACAAAAGCTTCGCCTTCGTCGTGAAAAACACCACATTGGAATTCGCAGTATAGGAGACTCCCTTACTAGTTTGAAGGCTCGTACGACTACCTCTATTAAGTCACGTATTTCCGGCTATCAGCTCACTCTCCAGCTTGGAATCACATCCCATATTGCCTACCAGCCAGATAGTGAGATCGACATATCGAATTGGAACCTACCAGCTAACACTCTATTGGCTGACGAATCGTTCTATAGGACTAAACGTATTGATTTGTTACTGGGGACCGAAGCCTTCTATGGAGCTCTAGCTGTTGGCCAGATTCGCATTGGTCCAAATCGTCCCACTTTGCAGAAGACTCTTTTTGGTTTGGTTGTTGCTGGGAGGTACCAGCGGCAATATAACAGACAGCCACCATTGTGCTTGGCGACTGTAGAAGAGTCGATCGACAAGAATTTGCAGCAATTATGGAAAGTGGACTCATTTGTCGATCCAAGCGCTAGAATGCTCACAAATCATCGTCGCTGTGAGGACCATTTCAGGGACACAACACATCAGGATGCCAGTGGGCGGATTGTCGTTCGCTTGCCATTTCAAGAAGATCCAAGTTGTCTTGGAAGTTCCTTCGATACAGCTCGAACTCGATTTTTTGCCATTGAGAGACGTCTCGCTCGTCTACCGGAAATTCGCTCGCAGTATATCTCGTTCATGCAGGAATATGAAAGTCTCGGCCATATGTCCCTCGTACTGAATCCTAACTTGGAAGAACCGCATTATTATATACCCCACCATTTCGTTCTGAAACCAAGCAGTACCTCGACGAAGCTCAGAGTTGTCTTTGACGCCTCTTGCCGTACAACATCTCAAAGGTCACTTAACGATCTACTTTTAGTCGGCCCTACCATTCAGGATGAGTTGTACTTGCAATTGCTGCGGTTCCGCATGCATAGGTTCGGCATCACAGCCGACGTCACAAAAATGTACAGGCAGGTACTTGTGAGTGAGAAGGATAGAAAATTCCAGTACATTTTGTGGCGAGCATCTCCAAATACGGATCTTCAAACCTACCAACTCAATACAGTGACATATGGGACTGCGTCTGCCCCATTTCTCGCAACTCGTAGTTTGCATTACTTGGCTGAGGATTGTAAGGATGCATGGCCATTAGGGGCTGCTGCTGTTAAAACTGCATTTTATGTTGATGACCTTTTGTGTGGGGCTGGTGATATAGATACACTCTTCAAACTAAAAACTGAAATCACATCAACTCTCGCTCGTGGTCAGTTTCCATTATGCAAGTGGCATTCAAATCATCCAGGCGTGATGGAAGACGAATCTACCAAGGAATTAAACATTTCAGAAAACTCAGTCAGCAGCACACTCGGCTTAACTTGGCATCAACGAAGAGATGCATTTAGTTTCACATTTAATCCAAAGGAAGTCTATCCCACTACCACAAAACGAACATGCATACGTCTGCTGTGTTTATGTGCGCACGGAGAATTCGCTTGGACAGGTCACAGTGAAATTGTTCACTTCTAAGTCTAGAGTAGCACCAGTGAAGATACAGTCTCTTCCGAAGCTTGAACTATGCGGCGCACATCTACTTTCTCAGTTGTATAACAAAGTCAAGGCCATATTCAGTAAACACACTATCACATCTTATTTTTGGAGCGACTCACAGCTCGTATTGCATTGGTTGCAACAACACTCAGTCACCTTATCGACCTTTGTTGGAAATCGAGTGTCCGATATTCAGGATTTAACGTCTGATGGAAAATGGCGCTATGTGCCAACACATCAAAACCCTGCTGATATTCTGTCGCGAGGCTGTAACGTGAGCGAGTTGATTAAGTCTCCATGGTTTTCGGGTCCTACGTTTCTAGTCGAAGATTCACTAAGCTGGCCCGCCACTGGTGGAAAACTTGATATTGACATGGACGTGGTTAACTCGGAGAATCGGAAAAGTTTGTTTGCTGCCGTACACGAGACAAATAATATCCTCAACATCGTCGATAATATCAGCTCGTACACTCACAGTCTGCGTCTCATTGCTTGGATGATTAGGTTCATAAGGAGATGTCGGAAGCAATCGACGTTTACCACAACCTCACCGACGCCAGATGAACTTCGTTTTGCTTCACATTGCCTTATTTGGAACATTCAACAAACTCATTTTGTAGAGGACATCCGTTTACTTCAGAAGCAAAAACCATTAAAAAGCAGCTTAAAGTTTCTTACTCCCTTTTTAGAAGTCGTGAACGGATTCGAACTTATCAAGGTTGGTGGACGTTTGGAATACTCAGACCTACAAGACGGTCAAAAACATCCGTTGCTGCTGCCTAGTCAGTCCAAATTTGTATGGAACTATATTCGCCATTTGCATCTTCGGAACTATCACGCTGGACCTAAAGCCCTAGTCGCTCTCATTCGTTTGGAGTATTGGATCGTTAACGCCAGAGACTTGGCACGTAGAATTGTTCGCTCCTGTGTACACTGCGTTCGCTACAGACCGAAGCTGCTACAACAACTCATGGGCTCATTACCGCCTACGCGACTCGCTCCGGCTCGACCCTTTGAACGCTGTGGAGTTGACTTTTGTGGACCCATCAACACATATCTACGCATTCGAGGAAAGGGACCTACAAATCATACATAGCCGTGTTCGTTTGCCTTCTCACCAAGGCCGTTCACATCGAAGTAGTCTCTGATTTGTCAACAAAGGCGTTCTTAAACGCATTGAAACGGATGGGAGGTCGTCGCAAGCTGCCGACAGACATCTTCTGCGATAATGCCACTAACTTTGTAGGGGCATCGAATCAACTGCAGGAACTAAAAAAGTTTATGTTTTTAAAGCAGACCCAAGATGCAATCTATAAATTTTGCGCATCTGACTTTATTAATTTCCATTTTATTCCCCCAGGGCACCTCATTTCGGAGGCCTTTGGGAAGCGGCAGTCAAGAGTGCAAAGGGGCTGTTAAATCGTACGCTGGCCAACACCAGGTTCACCTTCGAAGAGTTGAGCACTGTCGTCGTCGAGATAGAATCGATCCTCAACTCGCGCCCGCTATCGCCGCTTTCGTCAGACCCAAATGACTATAGCACTCTCACGGCTGGTCATCTCTTGGTTGGCGAATCATTGCGATCACTACCTGAAAGGTCCCTCGAGAATATCAAGCTGTCAAGTATGGACCGCTACGATGCGATTACGGCCGTCAAGCAACGGTTTTGGAAGCAATGGTCTGCTGACTATGTCAACGAATTACGATCGCGCACGAAGTGGACAGCACCCTCAACGAACCTCACCGAGGGCACGTTGGTCATCATCCATGAGGGCAACCTGCCACCGCTACGCTGGAAACTAGGCCGAGTGCAGTCTACTGTGCTTGGGAAGGATGGACTTGTACGGGTGGTGCACCTCCGCACTGCAAATGGAACATGTTGCAGGCCAATACACAAGTTGGCAATTCTTCCGGTGGTTTGAAAGCAGTCCTTTCAACGGGGCCGGGATGTTCGGTCAAACTCCTTTAAGGAACAAGTATTCAAATGACCCTCGTAAAATAGAGAGCCTACGCTCACTTATTGTATTTACTCACCATAATTGTACTAAATTCACCACTGTATTCTCTCTCTTATGCCCAGTACTCAAGCACTAAGATTTGTAATAAATAGTTATTCCCTAATACTCAACTGGATCGATCGACTTTTCTCTTTCTTGTATAGACTTTGATTCGTTTGCAGAAAAAACTAACACACCCCCATCCGTGAATTAACATTAATGCGGAAAACGCTCCGTGTACAAACAAATACAATATAAAATACTTATCTATAATGAAAAATGCATAGTACCAATAAAGATCAGACAAATCCCAGAATATTTGATTGCGAATGATACAAATATGATTTCGAGCATGCCCGAAGGGAAGAAATGATTACTAGTTCTATACTGTTTTATTTTGCATGAATTTGCTGTTGTTGTTGTTGCTGTTTGCCTAGTGTTTAACAAACGGAACATATACAATAATATTAGAATCCAATTTGTGCTCTTACCATTTCAGTGAAAACGTGAAACAAAAAAACGAAAACTAAACAAAAAACATATATATGTAAGATTAATAATAATGTATCGTTTATTAATAGTGTTTTTCGAAAAAGAGTACAAAGTGTATGATTTAAGATGTGCAATTAATGAGTCTGTTCTTCCGACTTTTTGTTCAACTTTCTGCTTCTACTTCCAACAACCGACTCCCGTATCGATAACCCCTTATCGGTTAGGTCTTTTAAACATCGGTTAAGTCTGGTTATATCGGTTAGGTCTTATCGATGGTATCTTAAGTTCAAATGTTAATTTAGATGGGATAGTGCTAACTGCTTGATACACTGTCCTTTACATTCGGCCCTCCTGCTCATCTTCATCTGTCCCAGATGATAATATATCATCGTTCTCTGAGACAAAACGCCATAGCTTCATATTGTCACTGCTCGTTGCTGTGATATTTGGCCCCTCGACTTGAGCAACCTTTCTGACGTCGTAGCGACCGTTCCGCTTTACCTTGGTGACTTCATATGGGCCTAGATACTCGCTGGCCAACTTGCGTCCTGCGACGAACTGCGTCCTCTTGATCGCGACCATGTCTCCTAGTCTGTAGCCGTGCTCAGGTCGTCGTTTTTTATCATAATAGCGCTTGTACACCTCTTGCGCCTTCTCAATGTTTTGTTTCGCTTGGTCACGCAGTTCTTGGCGCTCGTTGTTAAACTGCGTAACCAACTCCTCGTTGAGCACCTCCAATAGTCGACTTTCAGCTTGTCTGTGCATCTTTGTCCCAAACATGACCTCGAATGGCGACGACTTCAACGTAGAATGCACATGCGAATTAATCGCCATCTGGACCTGTGGCACATGCTTGTACCACTTCGTTGACTCCTGAGCTGAGAGCATTGCGATGATACCCAAAACTGAACGGTTCACCCGCTCAATCTGACCGTTGCCTCTCGCCACACCTGTCGTTGTACACACATGTTCGACTTTGTTCTCGTTAAGAAACTCGCTGAATGCGTTGGATGTAAACGCTGCTCCTCTGTCGCTGACTATGCGCTTGGGAAAACCAAACACAAATGACCAATCTCTCAGCCTCTTCACAACTTCTTCGTGACCTGTTGACTTAGTTGGGAACAGCCACACAAACTTGGAGAATGCATCTACCTGTAACGTGTCATCTACGCACGTCTGTGTATATAAATCCTGCCAGGCTAGCTGTCATTCAGCGAAGGGAAGCACACGCTTTGGGTTTCCGGCCTCTGCTCGTCGGCTATTGGAGTGATGTTCTTGCCCCCCTCCTGCTGGTGGCCTATACGCATTATACCGCGAATGAAGTAGCGTGTCACGACGAAAATGCTTAACCGGGAGACACTGTTTATCCCTGAATAGAATTGTGGATGTGTGCTGGAAAGGTATCTCAACTCCGCCTCTGGTGTTGTCGAGGTCGTGTCGCCCACCCTACCATGGCCATTCCAAACCGTTCGATTTAATGATGGAATGGCCCCTTTGTCCGGGGCGTCCTACATGGGGAATTTGCCAGCGAAAGCAAATCGGTAGATTAATACATTATAAAGTTTATTCACTTACTGGCTAAAACACTAACATTACCCGCAAATACCATAATATAATCACCCACATTAAAAGAGTAGCTAAATGAAATATATGTATAAAATTCCTACAAATACTTGGCTATGTGTCATACCAACGATATACTAAATAAGTCCGAAATGGACAAACTAACTTGCTTGCTGACTCCGTAATGTTACGAAACCAATTCGAGTGGGCACTTCTCCCTCTCACTCACCGACCGGCCCTAGTTCCCTTGTTTCAAGTTGTATTTATTAATAATAGAATTTAAGTCCACTCATACCTTTTCTCCAGTTTATGGCTCCATCGGCGAAAGCGCTTTCCTCGATGAATACCTAAAGCTGCTGTGGTGGAAGAACACTTAAATGGGCACAAGGTTGGGGGAAATCATATTTGCAGATCGGCGAGAGTCACGAGAAGCCACTACCGGAATCAAATCTAAATCTCTCCTAATTAACTCCGCACAGAAATCATAATTAATTACACATTTACAAACACGAATACAATTACTCCGTCAATCCGTTGCTTCCTCTTTTTTTTCTATTCTCTTTCTCCCGACTGTTATCTATGTTTCCTTTCCACCTCCTGGGCGAACGGGAACAGCTCAAATTCTTTCCCCTGCTTCTGCAGGTGAAATTTACGCGAAAGCAAAGAAAAAGGCCAAACGGCCAATCTCCGACGGTGCTAGATTAACACTTTCTCTCCGCCGATCTGCTCGCGACCAAGGGACGGGCCCTCCTTATCTGCCGCGTCGCGCTCGACTACTAAAGTGCCGACGCCAACGCCTCGGGAAGCTAGCCGCTTGGGGGGACCGAGCGTTCCCCAAATGTCTTCTCCCTCTGCTTCCACGCTCGCTTCTCCGATGGCTGAGCGCTTTCCAGACAATCCCAAAGGTTTAAACGCCACTTTGTTAGGCTTGCGGCTGTTGTTGTTTGCTGGCTGGCTTCCTTGGACGATCGAATCCGCACTGATTAACTCGATTTACTAAGCGCCAAGACTACAAATGGGACAACTCTTTATTCTCCTTTAGCCCTTCTCTTCTCTTCCCGCAGCACTTACCCCAACCGGACTCAGCGCTATACGGCTTCTGACGACTGAATAGCCCACTCGCCTTCAACCAAGAATCTCGCAGTCGAATCTTGGATTTAGATATTTAGATTCCCTAGAGTTTTTCTCTTCACTAAATTCTTGGTTTTCCTTTCCGTCGGACCGATACGCAACCGACTCAATTGACTTTCACGAGGGAATAGCCGATAGGGACGCCAACGTTCTGGCGGCAAATCCTCTAACAGGTCCCTGGATGCATTTTCAACAGAGATAGCCTGACGTTTTGACCTGTTACCGTCTTTTTGGTTTTCCCTTGACCTGTCGTTCGCCTGCCACTCTGAGCACTAGATGGCGCCACAAAAAACTCAGCATTCCCTGCTACAAGCGCTACATACCACAGCAAAAATGTACTTGTATTGCTTGGCTGTCGCATCCATTGGTCCTAAATGATCAACGTGCAGCGTGTATAGTGGTGTGTCACCCTTGTCAATGCAATGAAGATAGATAGAGCCTTCTTGTTTGCCCAACTTTTTGCTGAAAATTATACAACTGATACAATTAGTAATCAACTTATTTACTTTCCGTTCAAGGTGCGGAATCCAGTATTGCTGCTGAACTGAGTGCATTGTCTTCGCTGTGGAGAAATGACCAACTTCATGCGATCCTTGAATGATTTCCCTTTCCATCAGCCTTGGAACCACCAAAACGTCATTGCCATTTACAGATTTGAAGAGAAGACCTCCTTTAAGCTTGTAGTCTTGATATGGGTGCTGCTTCAGGATCTCAACTGTGGCTTTGATGAAATCGTCATCCTGCTGTGCTTTCTTTATCCGAGCTGTTAGCTCCGTCGTCACGAACATGCATGTCTGCGGAAAACGACTGAGACAGTCCACGTGTCTGATTCTGTCCCCTGGGCGGTGTACTGCTTTGAATGTAAAGTCCTCCATATACAGAATCCACTGGGAAACTTCTCTGGGTATATCTGCTTTCGTTGTTGTCTGCTTAAACGCCGCACAGTCAGTGGCAAGATCAAATTTGATCCCCAACAGGTAGTGACGAAACTTCTTGAGTGCGAGGTATACAGCTTTGACCTCCAAATAGTAACTGTGACGTTTGGACTCGGCTTGTGTAGTCTTTTTACTCCAATAGTAAATCGGGTGGAAATTGCCATCAAACTGCTGCAACAAAACTGCTCCGAAACCTTCTTTGGATGCATCCGTGTGGAGTTCCGTTGGCCCTTCTCGTGAGTATAAATGTAATACAGGTGCGATTACAAGCAGATTCTTTAAGGTTTGTAGCGATTGTTGCTCTGCTTCGCCAATGTTGAAAACTGCTTCCTTCCTGAGTAGATTCGTGAGCGGCCGGGCAACTTGTGCATAGCCAGGGATGAACTTTCTGAAAAAGCCTGAGTCCCAGAAATGCTTGAGCTGCTTTAATGTCTTTGGGCGTAGCAAACCGACTGACAGCTGCTGTCTTCTCTTTGCCGGGCCAGATTCTCCCGTCCTCAATGATATGGCCCAGAAAGCTAATGCGTGGCTGCATGAAGCTATATTTCTTCCACTTGATCTTTAGGCCAAACTGCGCAGCTGTCTCCAGGACCAACTTTGTCTTCCTCATGCATACCTCGGGCGACGCGGCGTAAACAATTATGTCGTCCATATAAAGCTGCATAATGTCAGAGTTGATTAATTCTTGAAAAATATAGCTTACGAACCGAATGAACGCAGCTGGCGAGTTCTTGAATCCGAAAGGCGCTTTATTAAACTCGAATAATCCCTCCTTTGTAACAAAGGCCGTATACGACTTGCTTTGCTCTTCCATAGGCACATGGAAAAATCCGTTTTCAAGGTCCATTATGGTAAACCACTTAGCCGACTGCAGCTTTTCCAAGACTTCCTCCATGATCGGGACTGGGAAGCAGTCCAGCAATACCATGCTGTTTAACTTCCTGTAGTCTACGCAAACTCTAAGTGTACCATCTTTTTTCTTCACGACGACAACTCTGCTCGCTACATTTGAAGACGACTTGCGCACGATTCCTTGCTCGATCCATTCTTCGACTTGCTTCTTTACGGCACTGGCTTCGTCTGTTGATAAACGACTCGGTGAGTGATTAAACGGCTTGATTACTCCGTCGGGAACTATCTTCAGTTGGATTGGAGACTGCTTTGCAACTTCTGTGGGCCTTTGGTAACTGTTTCTTATCATCTGTTCAACGTCTTTTCGATATTGCGGCGGAGCTACAAAGGATGACTCTTCAGTTACATTATATATAAGAGCATGCTCATCTGTTGGCACAGGATCTGCGTCATGCTTCAAAAACGTGTATCCTTGCATATCAGCGACGAAACGGAACTTTTTAATGAAATCATGCCCCAAAAGTGCGTCGAAATCAATCTGGCTACTGGGGACTACTAAAAACTTCTGTGTGGTCTGCAACTTATCCACGGTAACTTCTGCATTAAAGTATCCAACAGGCTTTGTTGATATCTGACCCAGACCGCGCAACATAGTTGTGCACTTCAAAAGTTTAACGTTTTTCATGGTCTTCAACATACTCTCTTTGATTATGGTTACATCTGACCCTGTATCCACAAGACAGTCAACAACAATGCCGTTTATTTGAATTTTTTTCATGCGACTGCGATCCAAAATGACGCGAACTTTATCAACTTTATCAGCTTCATAAGGACAGTTACGCGAAATGTGACCATTCTGATTGCACTTAAAACACTTCGTTTCGGCTTTGCAGTCTTTGCGTTTGTGTTCTCCTGATCCACAGTTATAGCAATATTCTTTTTTACCGCTTTGCCCACTTTGCTGCTTGAAACTCGTTTTATGCTGTTCGTTATTGCCCTTCTTCTCCGATATGTTCAAACGATCATAGATATCGAACTCTTCTTTCAAGGCCCTGAAGGTCTTACAGCGATACATGGCATACTTATACTCGTTTCTTATGTCCAGACCGTTCACAATATGGCTTATAACAGCCGCGTCTTCAACATGTCCGACTGCTGCTATTTTTCTCATCTGCAGCAAGTACTCGTGCATCGACTCACTACTCTTCCTCTTTCTTTCTTGCAGCAGCTTATGAATGTCTGCACTGTTATAGCTACATGTGAATTCATCCAATAATACGTTCTTGAGTTCCTCATAGGTGCACACGCATTCAGCTTCAAGGAAAAGCTTAGCTGCACCGGTCATTTTTCCTCTGGCCTGCACATACTTTTGCTTTTCAGTAAGCTCATATGCGTCGGCATTTTTTTCGAATATCTCAAACCATTTTTCTATGGGAACCGATTTTCCATCACAATCGCTCACAACTTTTGTAAAATTATCTGGAGCGATCTTCATTTCTCGTTGCTCATCGCAAAGCAGTTTCAAACTTAGCATTGATCATTTGATCAATCTTGTCATCAGTATTGTTTTCTGCATTTTCTAAATCTTCCATCTCGTTTGCACTCGGGCGCGACGTTCCTGGTACAGCTTCTTCCTTCTCTCTCTCTTTCCAGTGCAACGGCGGCGGTGTTTGCATCATTTTGCGGCTCTTTTCGACTTGTGTCTGTGTACCCGACGAGTGCTTGTCTTTTCTGTTTATAAGTGTGTATCACACACAACGTGTCTGTGCGTGTTTTTTCTGCTTGTGTACGTACTGCGCACGGACAAGGCGACGCTGCGGCGCGACAATGAATTTCACAATTTTCCAACCGAATTAAACGACCGATCTTTTATTAAACTCCGTGTCTACTGTTAGGCTCACAGAATTTGGATTGTTCAACTTAATGTTTATAGCCACCAACAACAACTTTACAACTTTATGTAGCTACAAACAACAACTTTAACAACTTTTCAACAATCCTCTTCTTGCATCAGCTTCTGCTTTCTTCTGTTTTTCTTTTTCACACACTCCGAGCTCTGTATTCGACGCGGACGAGCCCCCAAATGTAAGA
The DNA here is from genome assembly GCF_003369915.1 of Drosophila miranda. Taxonomy (NCBI): domain Eukaryota; kingdom Metazoa; phylum Arthropoda; class Insecta; order Diptera; family Drosophilidae; genus Drosophila; species Drosophila miranda. The sequence continues at coordinate 31,559,996 of NC_046675.1, forward strand.
TTAATAATAATGTATCGTTTATTAATAGTGTTTTTCGAAAAAGAGTACAAAGTGTATGATTTAAGATGTGCAATTAATGAGTCTGTTCTTCCGACTTTTTGTTCAACTTTCTGCTTCTACTTCCAACAACCGACTCCCGTATCGATAACCCCTTATCGGTTAGGTCTTTTAAACATCGGTTAAGTCTGGTTATATCGGTTAGGTCTTATCGATGGTATCTTAAGTTCAAATGTTAATTTAGATGGGATAGTGCTAACTGCTTGATACACTGTCCTTTACATATATATATATAGATGTTTAAATATACATATGTGGGGGTACGGGTATCCATAATCGTATTCCTATTGATCCCAGGAATGCCCAGAGATTTGGTGTAGTTTCTTTTTTGGGGGGAGGTATTTACTGTGACACCGCCGGATGCTCGGAGCAGGAGTGTAGAAAAGGAGGATCGGGAGAGCTGCCACCCAAAGATTGTGCCAATTTCTAAGCGTCCCAGGCACAGTGAATACCCTCTATATTATCATCCACATCGCAACATCAACATCATCATCTTCATCAACAACAACAACAACAGACTTGAGAAGATATTGATTGCATGTTGCAGGGAGCTGCTGGATCAAAAAAAAGTTTTGCTACCACTACCAAGTGCTGTACACAGGCCAAGAAAACGAAAGGCTTCAGTTTAGCTATAGACACACATACGCATATATATATTATATAAAGAGATATATTTACATATTTTTTGGCATTATAGATACATACACGATATGGGGAAAAGTTGCAAAACAATAATAATAATGGCAAGGTCTAGAAAAAAACTGGGGATTAAAGATTCATAAAAACTTGAAAGGCAGATTTTTTTCATACACGAGGAAATGGTGAAAAATCGAAACTTTCTAAATTTTAAGAATAATAAAATATTTATGTATAAAAAAAATTTAAAAAAATATAAAACAAACAATAAATATAAATGAGTTATACACCCTATGGAAAAAATTGTAAATGAAAGCATGTAATTTTTGTAAAATTATAAATAAAAGTTTGTCTTGTCGAGAGTTTTTGGAGATGTTAAAAACTAAGGCGGTGGCGGGTGTGGGAGGTGCGGTAACAACAACTTAAGGTCGAGGAACATTTACAGAGTCGCCTAAATTACAGTCTAAATACATGGGACACAGGACAGAAACACATTTAGAATCCAGTTTTGAAAAGCAAAGGTGCGCGATTTGGTTGGCCTCTAAATAGCTTCAGGCTTCCACATTTACTGGAACTTTTCGGTGAGTCCTCGCAACTTGATGGCCATCTCCGACAGATGCTGTTGCAGCAGCCGCTTGTTCACCTTTTCCCTGTAAAGCAGAAGTCGTTTATAATCACTTTGCTGCATCAATGTTAAGGCCACACTCACTTGATAATCAAAGAAACATATCGCGACTTTTCTGCATCGTTTAACAGCGGTGTGGGGAAATGGGGGACGGACATCACGGTCTTTAGCCAGATGGCCAGCTCCGCAGGATACTTTTTGTTAAGGGCCAATATGATATCAGCAAACTTGTCCACCTGCGAGCGTGGCGTCAAATATCCCACACACATCATGATGAAGTACACGGTCTGTTCGCCAGTTTTCAACACGACCTCGGTGATGTGTTCGTGGTTGCGCGACTGAATCGTAAAGTGTGTCATGAACTGTATGCCGCAGCGTATGGCACCGCTTTCGGGCAGCGTCATGCAACGCTGGCCGTAGTAGACGAGGCGATCGTAGGCCAGTGTCTTGTCTTCCAATGCCTGAGGTATTTTCTTCACAATCTGAGCCAGGCAGCCGAAGAAGGCCTCCATGGTGTCCGATATATTCGAGAAGTTCTGCTGTGGCGTGTTCTCAAATAGCTTGAAGCTGTGCTTGATAAACTCCCGCAGAAGTCCTTGTAAAACATGACAATAGTCTGCGGAAGAGAAAATTAAATTAAATGATTTCCAATAGAGAGATAGAGAGATTACGCACTGTCTTGGATATCTCTAGCGTTGGTGCACAGCAGCGTGTCTGGAAGCTGGCCACAATAAAGTAGCACAGATCCTGCAGCATGGGTCGGAAGCTGCTTCTTAGGTTCATAATGGCATGCTTCATGGCGCTACAGGCGGCCTATAAGTTAAGAACGAGTATGGTTTATAGCATGTGCATCCAGCATATGGGTTAAACCAATCTTTATACCTCTAAAACATCTAAAAATTGGCATTGTTCTTTGCATGACCAACAAAACGGGCTGGACAATCTGTATTTCCTTGTCCTGTTCACTCAAATCGGTATTCAATGAAGAAAACAAAGTGGAGATCATGTTGAGACGGAAAATTGTGCGAATCCGTGCCGTGGGAGTTTTCTGTAGGAATGCGAATATGAGAAACCTTTTTGTAATCATACATTTCAGGGGCAGTTGATTTTGGTTGCACTTACCCCATCAGATTGGCAAATGGACTGCAATTCCTCAAAGCATGGACTGACTATTATGTCCAAGTGCTTGGGTATACCATCGGGCGGCAAGAGGCTCATCAATTTGCCAATGCTAAACATCAGCCGGACCGAGTCCGAGTTCTTCATGCGCCCGGCGTTGAGCGAGGCATGGCACGCATTGAGCAGCGGCTCGGCGTATGGCTTCAATTGCAGCTGACAGTCGCGACACAGCTCCTTCAGACCGAGCGTGGCCTGGGCAGACATGGACGAGTTGAGGCCGCGCACCAGCAGATCTATGGCCGCCGGTATATAGGTGGGATTCTCCATTAACCAATTGCAATAGGAACCAATTGTCTCCAGGGCCGTGCCCAGCAGCTTAACGTTCATCTTCTCGTATGGTATCTCGTTCAGGACACGCATCAAATTTGGAATTTGTGGGGCACTAATGAAATGGTATTCGGTGCTATGTTGCTGACGGGTAACCTCAACGGACCCAAGCAGAAGCAGCAGCAGCAGTCACAACAACAGCAGCAGCAGCAACAGCAGGAGGAATCATCCCAATCTGTTTCTGCTTCCTCCTCCAGCAAAGAGCAACCACAACAGAAGCAACAGGATCAGCCACCAGCCGCTGGATATTATGCCTTGGGCATACGCTTACCCAAGTCGCCATCGTTCCACCAACAGTCGCTGGAATCGTCTGCGCAGGGTAGCAGTAAATTCAAATTCAGCAGCGTGGAGGAACTGAAGGCCAAGTTCGAGGGTCGAAAGATGCCCCTGTCGCCGCCAGAGGCAGCCGCAGTAGTAGTAACCACCACAACATCCTCGTCGCCATCGTCCTCGTCCACCAGCTCCAATTCGTCGGCATCGGCATTGTCCTCGCTCTCGCAGGCGGCCTCTTCCTCGTTGGCCTCGGCCGCTGCCAATTCCTCGGCCTCGTGCTCATCCTTAGCGGCCACCTATGGTGGTGGAGCCAATTCAGCAGCCGCCGCTCTGATAGCCTCGTCGCCGTTTGGCTCACAGTCCTCCACATCATCGTTGTCGCTGTCCTCAAATGCAGGGATGTCGAAGAACACGGCACCAGCAACAGCAACAACAGCAGCGGCAGCGGCAGCGGCAGCGGCAGGAAGCACAGCCAGTGGTGGAAATTCGCTTGTATCCACATTGGCGCAACACTTCTCGGCGGCCACATCGGCTGCAGCAGCAGCTGCGGCCACAGCAGCCGCCTCAGCAGCATCGTCCGCGTCCTCATCATCTGCCTCATCATCTGCCACCAATAATGCAGGCGGCTCAATTGCGGCCAGCAAGGTTTGCAGCGCTCCGTTATTACACACACACACACACATCCACACATATTCTGCACACCCATTCCTACAGGCCCATCTGCCTTCTGGACTCCATGGGAAAAGTCTTCGAAAGGGTGAGATCGGTGCGAGGCTGAGCGCAGCCATCGAAGCAGCAGGCGGTCTCTCCCAGAACCAATACGGGTTCAGGAAAGGGAGGTCGACGCTGGACGCCATCTTGAGGGTCGTACAAACGGCGGAGGAAGCCATTGCTGGGACTAGGTGGAGAGGCGGAACCAAGTCCTATTGTCTGGTGGTGACACTGGACATAAGGAACGCCTTCAACTCGGCCGACTGGACCCGGACGCTGGAGGCACTGAGGTCCTTCAACATCCCGGGCTACCTACTGAATATAGCGCGCAGCTATTTCAGCAATAGGGTGCTGACAATGGACACATGTCAGGGCTCTAGGGCATACGAAGTCTCAGCCGGAGTCCCGCAGGGCTCCGTTTTGGGACCTCTGCTCTGGAACGTCATGTACGACGGGGTCCTACGGCTCCCGATGCCAGCCAACACTAACCTGGTGGGTTTCGCTGACGACGTCGCAATAGTGGCGGTAGCGAAGGAACTTGCCGCAGTGGAGGAGCTTGCCAACGTCGCCATACAAGCCGTCAAGGCGTGGCTAGCCGCCGCGGGGCTGGAGCTGGCGGCCCAAAAAACGAAGGCGGTCCTGATATCCAGCCGTAAAGTGGTCGAGACCGCCAGAGTGCAGGTTGGTGGGACCGCGATCGAATCGCAGAGGTCCATCAAGTACCTTGGAGTCCTCATCGACACGCGCCTGTCCTTCAAAGAGCATCTGGAATACGTCCACACGAAGGCCGGTGGGACCGCGGGAGCGCTATCCAGGATGCTGCTAAACACCAGAGGGCCAAAGCAGGCAAAGAGGAAACTGCTGACGAGCGTCGTGACGTCGCAGATGCTCTACGCCGCACCGGTGTGGGCAGAAGCCGCGAAGGTGAGGAGCTACATGCGAGGAGTGGAGGCAACGTACAGACTGTGCGCCATTAGGATCGCGTGCTCGTTCCGGACCATCTCAGAAGAAGCCGCGTTAGTCATTGCCGGGCAAGTTCCGCTCAGGGAGCTGATAAGGGAGAGGAAGGAGATCCATGATGCCATGACGGACAGTGCAGCCGAGGTACGCTCCAAAGCAGAAATTAAGGACGCCGCCAGAAGGACCAGCATAGACAGATGGCAGACTCGATGGGACCACTCACCCAAAGGCCGATGGACCCACACCCTCATCCCAAGCATAGCATGCTGGGTTGAAAGGAAGCACGGCCAGGTGGATTTCTACCTTACCCAGGCACTGAGCGGACATGGCTGCTTCCGCGGCTACCTCAAGCGCTTCGGCCACGAGACAGAGGACTGGTGCCCCGAGTGTGGCACAGGCATAGAGGAGGACGCTCGCCACGTCCTCTTCGACTGCCACAGGTTTGACCTCGAGCGTCAGACATTGGAGACAGCAGCAGGGTCTAGGGTCAGCACCGAGACTCTGGTGCCGCTGATGCTGGCAGACCCGAAGGTGTGGGAAGCGGCCGCGGAGTTCGCCTCTAGCGTGATGCGAACGCTTAGGTCCTTGGAGAGAAGGCGGAAGGAGCAGACGGAGTAGGTGTCCACGCCACTGCGAAGCAATGCTTTGCGGCAGTACCGCAGTCCGCGGGGCCCCTAGTCCCAACATACTCTTGTCCGTTAAATTTAGTTAAATATAAATTGTATAGTATATATTATAGAGCAAATAAATAAGTATATGAATATAAAAAAAAAAAATATTCTGCACACCCACACAGACACAAACAGAATCTGATTCACAAAACAAAAAATTTTAAAAAAAAATCAATCTACTCTCATTTCATCGCTACCTCATCTACCTCCAAGTCACCCGTAAGTGCGGCCGCAGCCATTAAGAACATATTGAATGCCACCAAGAGTGTGGGAAATAGTGCTGCAGCAGCAGCAGCGGCAGCAGCATCCTCGACCCTGCCATCGGCTGCCGCCGAAGGCCAGGAGGTGCCCTTGCCGCCAGCCGAGGAGCTGCGTCCAACGGTGGCACAGAATCTGGTGGGAGGCATAAGCATCTCCCTGGGCATTGGCAACAGCACCAGCAACAGTGACAGCAACAGTGACAGCAACAGCGACAGCAACAACCACATCCACATCTGCAGTTGTTATTCTGCCAACGACTACGCTGGGCATACATCAGAATGGTGATGTCACAGGCGGTGGCGGAATGGCTGGAATTATTGGTCATTCGTCGCAACATCATCATCATCAGGGCCTCACATCCCCACAAACGTTGCAACAGCTGACGGGCAGTCCAGGACGTGCACGCGATCGGAATCTGTTTCATTCGCCGCCCACTGCTTTGGTTGCCTTGGCACTGCCTGCACTGCGAGGTTGCTATCTCTCCAGCTCCAGCTAATTCCAAGCCAATGGCCATGCGGCACGCAGATAAAGTGATAGAAGCACCTACCACATCTACCTGGTCGACATGGCCATTCGGTTTGGTGGCCCATAGAATTTGATCCTTTATCTGATCTTCATTGAATTTTTGATACATTTTGAGTTTCGCCTTGCCTTACTTTTTTTTTTATCGATTTGCTGTTGATTTCTTTGACGTTTTTCGTAGGATTATAATATTTTTCATTATTATTCAATGTGTAGATAGAGCAGCATATATAACAAAAACGTAAAATATTTTAATAAATTTTATTATGGATTTCGCAGAGACGGCCGCCAGTGAACGGGAAGAGCTTTTCATCCAAAAGATACGACAATGTTGCACGCTTTTCGATTTCTCCGAGCCGCTGAGCGACCTCAAATTCAAGGAGGTGAAGCGTGCGGCTCTGCACGAGATGGTCGATTTTCTCACAAACCAAAATGGCATCATTACCGAAATTATCTATCCGGAGGCGATCAATATGGTTAGTATTTAGGATACCATACCAAACTCTATCCTCTCCATAATAAATATATTTTTGTGTAGTTTTCTGTGAATCTATTCCGGACACTGCCGCCATCATCAAATCCGAATGGTGCCGAATTTGATCCCGAAAAGGATGAGCCAACGCTCGAGTCGTCTTGGCCACACCTTCAATTGGTATACGAGCTGTTTTTGCGTTTCTTGGAGTCACCGGATTTCCAACCAAATATTGCTAAGCGTTATATTGATCATCAATTTGTATTACAATTATTGGATTTATTCGATTCGGAGGATCCGCGTGAACGTGATTTCCTAAAGACTGTTTTACATCGCATCTATCGAAAATTCTTGGGTTTGAGAGCATTTATTAGAAAGCAGATCAACAATGTCTTTTACAGGTGATTCGCCCCCCGTATATCCGATCCTATCCCAATCCTCTCTAAACCATTGTCTTTTTTGTTTTATTTAGATTTATTTATGAGACGGAACATCATAATGGCATAGCCGAATTATTGGAGATATCGGGCAGCATTATCAATGGTTTTGCTCTACCGCTCAAAGAGAAGCATAAACAATTTTTACTTAAGGTATTGCTGCCATTGAACAAAGCCAAGAGCCTCTCGGTCTATCATCCACAGTTGACCTACTGTGTGGTGCAGTTCCTCGAGAAGGATCCCAGTTTGTCCGAGGCGGTCATCAAGTGAGTGTTGAGCCCAACTTCCGCACAACATGCCGTGAGCATGAGATGTAAAACACATTAAAATTGATTTATTGTCCCCATCCCATGCAGAAGTTTGCTTAAGTTCTGGCCGAAGACGCACAGTCCCAAGGAGGTGATGTTCTTGAATGAGGTGGAAGAGCTGCTGGATGTGATCGAGCCGGCCGAGTTCCAGAAGGTGATGGTGCCGCTGTTTCGTCAGATAGCCAAGTGTGTCTCCTCGCCGCACTTTCAGGTGGCCGAACGGGCGTTGTATTATTGGAACAACGAGTACATTATGTCCCTAATAGCGGACAATTCGGCGGTTATACTGCCAATAATGTTCCCAGCGTTGAATCGCAACTCCAAGACGCACTGGAACAAGACCATACACGGTCTCATTTACAATGCGCTCAAGCTGTTCATGGAGATGGATCAGCGGTTGTTCGACGAGTGCAGCAAGAACTACAAGCAAGATAAGCAGATGTACGGACAGCACACTACTACACCTCCTAATATTGTATATCTAATCATATGATTGTTGTTGTCTTTCGACAGGGAGCGGGAGAAGCTGTCGCACCGGGAGGAGCTTTGGCAGCAGGTGGAGAGCCTGGCCAGGACCAATCCAGGGTGGTCCAGGTCGAGCTATTTCAATAACAGCCGCCTGCAGCAGCAGCAGCAGCAGCAGCAGCAGCAGCTAACCGATAGTCAAAATCTGTACGATCAAAACAATGAGAATGATCTAACGTACGATCAGCTACTGCAGCAGTCGCGCCAGCCACCGCCGCCGCTACCACCACAGAAACAGTCGTCGCTGCAGGAGCCCCGAGAGGTGAGACAGGCACTTGCCACACTAACCACACTAAACAACTACTAATCCCGCCAATGTGTGATCTGATCCATGGCGTCTGCTGTGAGCTGTGCCCAGCGAACACCTACTCTAATTTAACTCTAATTCTAATCGAACGAATGTCTGTTAAAATTAATCACACTCATGTCATTTAAACAACAAACAAACAAAAAAAAAACAAAATACATATTTGTATATCTTTAACTTTTGTCTATTTATTTATTATCTCTTATTGGTTCTCTCACTGTCTTTAAACTCGAATTCATAAGCACAACCAATACTCTTCTCACTCTCCTCTCTCGCTCTGTCTATACGGCTTTAATTCTGCGCAAACATATGTACGCACAGTGGTTCAGAAACTCATCGAAATTGGGCGGGAAAAATATACATAAATATTTAGCGAAGTGTAGTTCCATATTCAAACCAACATTTGTATAAATATCAAGCATTCAAATACTTCTGAACTGAAATGGAAACCATTTTAATATTCAACTACCATACCGGATTGAACCACTGTGCCTACGCTCTAACACACTAGAAACACAACCATACACACGCTTGGGGCTTAGTGCGAGGGCGCGTGGACAAGATTAAATACATAATTTCTTTATATAAATACAATATAAAATACTTATCTATAATGAAAAATGCATAGTACCAATAAAGATCAGACAAATCCCAGAATATTTGATTGCGAATGATACAAATATTATTTCGAGCATGCCCGAAGGGAAGAAATGATTACTAGTTCTATACTGTTTTATTTTGCATGAATTTGCTGTTGTTGTTGTTGCTGTTTGCCTAGTGTTTAACAAACGGAACATATACAATAATATTAGAATCCAATTTGTGCTCTTACCATTTCAGTGAAAACGTGAAACAAAAAAACGAAAACTAAACAAACGAGGGGGAACGTTGTGAGTTGCTGCGGAGACCGCAACTCTACAGTTATACCCGATACTAAGTCAGTATGGCTCTCCTCCGGCAGACGCCGCTAATATTAAACGACACGACAAGGAGTGCGTGCGAGAGAGACAGAAAATCAGTCTGAGCGTGACGTCGGGCGCTGCGTAGCCACTGAAAATTGATTTCTTGCTTTTGGCTACAAAAATGATCCGATCTGATCCAGATTCAGCAATCTGATAGATATGGTCATTATCTATGATTCTGCGCTTTTAGTTTTCTCGAATGTGCAATATTGTGGATGCAACAGATTTTCGTCTTTTGTGGGGGCGGAAGGGGGTGGGGCGAAATTCGGAGATATACGTCTTATAGTGAGATCTAACAGAAGTGCGGATACCAAATTTGGTTACTCTAGCCTTAATAGTCTCTGAGATTTGTGGATGCCCCAGATTTTCGTCCTTTGCGGGGGCGGAAGGGGGTGTGGCGAAATTTGGACACGAAACGGTCAAGGTCCGATATCACAGGAGTGTGGATACCAAATTTGGTTGCTCTGGCTCTTATAGGTTCTGAGATCCTTGAACTCATATTTTGCAATTGACAAAACCGACCATGAAACCTGTGTGTTAGAGAGAGACAGAGCGAGAAAGAATGAAATTGTTTTCTTGATTCTGGCTATAATCATTATACGATCTGGTTCAGATTTTGCACTGTAGAAGATATGGTCATCCTCACCGATTCTGCGTTTTTGGTTTTATCGTATCTTTAAAAATGTGGATGCCACAGATTTTCGTCCTTTGTGGGGGCGGAAGTGGGCGGGGCGAAGTTTTGAAATATTTTTGTAGCAGTGACATATCACAGAAGTCTGGATCCACAACATCGTTGCTCTAGCTCTTATAGTCTTTGAGCACTAGGCGCTGAAGGGGACGGACGGACGGACGGACGGACGGACAGAAGGACAGACAGACAGGGCTCAATCGACTCGGCTATTGATGCTGATCAAGAATATATATACTTTATGGGGTCGGAAACGATTCCTTCTGGACGTTACACACATCCACTTTTACCACAAATCTAATATACCCCAATACTCATTTTGAGTATCGGGTATAAAAACATATATATAAATGTACAGTTAAATTGAATTGTCGTAACTTAAGGCGTAGCTGTGTTTACCACCATGATTGAGCATCTACTGCATATTTATTTATTTATTTATTTATTAAATTAACAAATTATCTGTTAATAATGGTGCTTAGTTACTAAAGGCGGAAAAAGATAAGTTAAAAGTTAGCTAAATTTAAATGATTATAAATATTGCATGCAATTAGTTTAAGAGACAGTTCAGGGGATAGGGTTTGACAGAGGGAGTTATAATTATGGCATAAAACCCTAAAAGGTTCATGATCAGCATAATTAGACCTACATATGGGTAGACGGATAGGCCTAAAAGTACGGGTAGGTCTAGATGGAACGGCCAAGTCAATCTGACCCAAGACAGTTTGGGAGTCAACAGTCCCAAGAAGGAGCTTGTGCACGAACATTACGCCATTGCATATTCTGCGATGGTGCAACGACGGCAGGTCAATAAGATTTAGCCTAGACCGGTAGGGTGGCAAGATTCTACCCGAGTCCCAGTTAAAGTTCCGAAGGGCAAAAATTAAAAATTGCTTTTGCACGGATTCAATAACAGCCTGCTGCTCTTTATACTGCGGGCTCCACACACAAGAACAATACTCCAATATAGGACGGACTAACGAGATGTACAGTTGTTTCGTAACGTACGGGTCGTCAAACTCCTTGGACCAACGCTTGATGAACGCTAAAACACCCTTAGCTTTATTTACAGTTTCAGCTATATGGGTGTTGAAACACATCTTATGATCAAAAAGGACTCCGAGGTCATTTGAACTCGAAATTCGCTCAAGGACATGATTTCCTAGAACATATGAGACAAAATGAGGAGCGCGACGGTAAAATGTCATAAGTTTGCATTTGGAAAGGTTCAGAAAAAGAAGATTAGTTGAACACCACAATAGTAGTTCACTTAGATCAAGTTGAAGGCGTGTGTGCAAATACCAATCAGAGTAAGAAAGACAGATTTTGACATCATCAGCATACATTAGTGTAGTAGAGTATGTTATAACTTGAGGAAGGTCGTTCACAAATAAAATAAACAGAAGCGGGCCCAGATGACTTCCCTGTGGCACACCTGAAGTAACATTAACAGTATTTGACAACACGTTAGAAAACAAAACACGTTGAGTACGGTTAGAGAGATAGGACAAAATCCAATCTAGAAGATTCGTTGGGAACCCTAATAAAGAGAGCTTTTGAATAAGCAGAGCATGGTTCACAGAATCGAATGCCTTGCTGAAGTCCGTAAAAACTACATCCGTCTGCAAACCAATTTGAAAACCACGGTGGATTAGGTTAGAAAACTCAAGAAGGTTAGTCGATGTTGAACGATGTCTGAAAAAACCGTGTTGCGACGGAGATATCAAGCTGCAACAAAGATGTTGCAGTTGCCGGGTGACCAGGAACTCAAGAAGCTTCGGGATGGCGGAAAGCTTTGCGATACCACGATAGTTTTCAATGTTTGATCTTGAACCTTTTTTGAGAAGCGGAATGATGTAGGACTCATTCCAAATTACTGGGAGACAAGACTGTTCCAAGGAGAGGTTGAAGAGAAAGGTCAAGGGTTTGAAAAGGGACTGGGCACAGTGCTTTAAGATGCAACTTGGTACCTTATCTGGACCCGCAGAAAACGATATGTCCATAGATGACAAACCTTCCAGAACAACGCTTTCCTCGAAAAAGGGCAGAAAAATGCTGTTAGCTTGAGGTAGCTGGTACGGATACGGAGTGGATGCGTTGTAAATATGAGACGAGTACGTTGTTTGGAAAAAGTTAGCGAATAAATTTGCAATACCAACAGCAGAAGCTTCTCTTTTGTTCTGGTAATGAAGGGACGGAGGAAAAACGTTTGACTTGCGCTTAGAGTTAACGAACGAATAGAATTTTTTAGGATCACTACGAAAGTTACTACTACATTGTGAAAGGTAATGATTATAACACTGACTATTGACGGCAAGGAACAGAGAGCGAGCGGAGGAGTATAGAGCTAAGGCCGACGTGGAGCCCGACTTCTGGTACTTTTTATAGAGCTGGGATTTATTATTTTTTAAGTATGACAAATACTTGGAGAACCAGGGAGGCTTGGACGATACAGGTACAGTGATATCTGGAACAAACGTATTAAGGGCGGAGTAAATAGAACTATAAAACGAGTTAACAGTTGCGTCTATGTTCGGTAATGAATAAAGAAACGACCAATCAACACGCGAGAGATGTAGATCTAAATCAATAAAGTTTGTTTTGCGAAAACACTTTATGTGACAAGGAGCCATGGAACTGTCAGCACCTCCAGATTGTGTACACTCCAGTGATATCAACAAAGTTGGATGGTAAGGATCTTCAGGGAGAGATATTGGGCTTGCTCTAGATACCGTAGAAAGAGAACCATCATTAACAAAAACGAGGTCAAGAAGTCTGTCCCTAATGTTTTTAACGGCATTAATTTGGACAAGGGAATTATCCGTTAGCCCATTGATAAAGTCATTATGGCAATTGGGAAACAACAGGTTAGCGTCATTACAAGGCAGCCAAGAAAGAAATGGGAGGTTAAAGTCCCCCATGACAATAATTCGATCATTGCACCCTAATGCAGAAACAACATTATTAATTGCTGAGAGGTGGTGTAAGTAAAGCTCAGCATCAGACCTGGGAGGAATGTAAGAGCAGGTTAAATAGAAAAATGCGGAGCCAACACGAACTTTGACTGCAACAAATTCAATTCCATGAATGTTATTGAATGGGAATAACTCAGATGAGAAAACAGATTTAACTGCAATCAGAACCCCACCTGCAAAAGATGGGCGGTCCATTCTATAAATAGTGTAACTATCAATGAAAATTTCATGATCATTGACAGAGGAGTTAAGCCAGGTTTCGGTAAACGCGATGGCATCGAAATCAAAGGACGCGCTATTAGTATGAATTTGACGCAATTTTTCGACCTACATATAGCTACATATGTAGCCATAATACCATACCACACAAACCATATACAAATATATACATACATACATATATCTTTAACTACAATGCATACATGGCGCATATAGCTCTGCTCTCTCCACAGCTAAAGTTTATAATATACGCGATTTATATGAGTAGCCTAGCAATTAGCAGCTTACCTATCCATACATACATGTACGATAAACACACACACCTAAAACAATGAAAGCCTAAAAAGAATGATGCGTTACATACATACATTATATATGTATATGTATGTAAATGAGTGTATTTTTGTATGTATTACATATATATATATATATATATATATATATATATATATATATATGTTTAAATATACATATGTGGGGGTACGGGTATCCATAATCGTATTCCTATTGATCCCAGGAATGCCCAGAGATTTGGTGTAGTTTCTTTTTTGGGGGGAGGTATTTACTGTGACACCGCCGGATGCTCGGAGCAGGAGTGTAGAAAAGGAGGATCGGGAGAGCTGCCACCCAAAGATTGTGCCAATTTCTAAGCGTCCCAGGCACAGTGAATACCCTCTATATTATCATCCACATCGCAACATCAACATCATCATCTTCATCAACAACAACAACAACAGACTTGGACTATTGCTGGTCGTAGCTACTACTTCTATACTATATATCAATCTAAATATATAATACTGGATCCGTGTCAGCCATTTGTTTGGTTTAATAGTCATTGTCTCTAAAAAGCGGATGGACATTCTCAAATGATTCTTAATGAAATGAGAAGATATTGATTGCATGTTGCAGGGAGCTGCTGGATCAAAAAAAAGTTTTGCTACCACTACCAAGTGCTGTACACAGGCCAAGAAAACGAAAGGCTTCAGTTTAGCTATAGACACACATACGCATATATATATATATATGTATATATATATATATATATATATATATATATATATTATATAAAGAGATGTATTTACATATTTTTTGGCATTATAGATACATACACGATATGGGGAAAAGTTGCAAAACAATAATAATAATGGCAAGGTCTAGAAAAAAACTGGGGATTAAAGATTCATAAAAATTTGAAAGGCAGATTTTTTTCATACACGAGGAAATGGTGAAAAATCTAAACTTTCTAAATTTTAAGAATAATAAAATATTTATGTATAAAAAAAATTTAAAAAAATATAAAACAAACAATAAATATAAATGAGTTATACACCCTATGGAAAAAATTGTAAATGAAAGCATGTAATTTTTGTAAAATTATAAATAAAAGTTTGTCTTGTCGAGAGTTTTTGGAGATGTTAAAAACTAAGGCGGTGGCGGGTGTGGGAGGTGCGGTAACAACAACTTAAGGTCGAGGAACATTTACAGAGTCGCCTAAATTACAGTCTAAATACATGGGACACAGGACAGAAACACATTTAGAATCCAGTTTTGAAAAGCAAAGGTGCGCGATTTGGTTGGCCTCTAAATAGCTTCAGGCTTCCATATTTACTGGAACTTTTCGGTGAGTCCGCGCAACTTGATGGCCATCTCCGACAGATGCTGTTGCAGCAGCCGCTTGTTCACCTTTTCCCTGTAAAGCAGAAGTCGTTTATAATCACTTTGCTGCATCAATGTTAAGGCCACACTCACTTGATAATCAAAGAAACATATCGCGACTTTTCTGCATCGTTTAACAGCGGTGTGGGGAAATGGGGGACGGACATCACGGTCTTTAGCCAGATGGCCAGCTCCGCAGGATACTTTTTGTTAAGGGCCAATATGATATCGGCAAACTTGTCCACCTGCGAGCGTGGCGTCAAATATCCCACACACATCATGATGAAGTACACGGTCTGTTCGCCAGTTTTCAACACGACCTCGGTGATGTGTTCGTGGTTGCGCGACTGAATCGTAAAGTGTGTCATGAACTGTATGCCGCAGCGTATGGCACCGCTTTCGGGCAGCGTCATGCAACGCTGGCCGTAGTAGACGAGGCGATCGTAGGCCAGTGTCTTGTCTTCCAATGCCTGAGGTATTTTCTTCACAATCTGAGCCAGGCAGCCGAAGAAGGCCTCCATGGTGTCCGATATATTCGAGAAGTTCTGCTGTGGCGTGTTCTCAAATAGCTTGAAGCTGTGCTTGATAAACTCCCGCAGAAGTTCTTGCATATAGGGCTTACAGCCCTCTTCCCTGTAAAACATGACAATAGTCTGCGGAAGAGAAAATTAAAATAAATGATTTCCAATAGAGAGATAGAGAGATTACGCACTGTCTTGGATATCTCTAGCGTTGGTGCACAGCAGCGTGTCTGGAAGCTGGCCACAATAAAGTAGCACAGATCCTGCAGCATGGGTCGGAAGCTGCTTCTTAGGTTCATAATGGCATGCTTCATGGCGCTACAGGCGGCCTATAAGTTAAGAACGAGTATGGTTTATAGCATGTGCATCCAGCATATGGGTTAAACCAATCTTTATACCTCTAAAACATCTAGCTCCTCCACCCACATCTCGGCAATGCGCCTAAAAATTGGCATTGTTCTTTGCATGACCAACAAAACGGGCTGGACAATCTGTATTTCCTTGTCCTCTTCACTCAAATCGGTATTCAATGAAGAAAACAGAGTGGAGATCATGTTGAGACGGAAAATTGTGCGAATCCGTGCCGTGGGAGTTTTCTATAGGAATGCGAATATGAGAAACCTTTTTGTAATCATACATTTCAGGGGCAGTTGATTTTGGTTGCACTTACCCCATCAGATTGGCAAATGGCCTGCAATTCCTCAAAGCATGGACTGACTATTATGTCCAAGTACTTGGGTATGCCATCGGGCGGCAAGAGGCTCATCAATTTGCCAATGCTAAACATCAGCCGGACCGAGTCCGAGTTCTTCATGCGCCCGGCGTTGAGCGAGGCATGGCACGCATTGAGCAGCGGCTCGGCGTATGGCTTCAATTGCAGCTGACAGTCGCGACACAGCTCCTTCAGACCGAGCGTGGCCTGGGCCGACATGGACGAGTTGAGGCCGCGCACCAGCAGATCTATGGCCGCCGGTATATAGGTGGGATTCTCCATTAACCAATTGCAATAGGAACCAATTGTCTCCAGGGCCGTGCCCAGCAGCTTAACGTTCATCTTCTCGTATGGTATCTCGTTCAGGACACGCATCAAATTTGGAATTTGTGGGGCACTAATGAAATGGTATTCGGTGCTATGTTGCTGACGGGTAACCTCAACGGACCCAAGCAGAAGCAGCAGCAGCAGTCACAACAACAGCAGCAGCAGCAACAGCAGGAGGAATCATCCCAATCTGTTTCTGCTTCCTCCTCCAGCAAAGAGCAACCACAACAGAAGCAACAGGATCAGCCACCAGCCGCTGGATATTATGCCTTGGGCATACGCTTACCCAAGTCGCCATCGTTCCACCAACAGTCGCTGGAATCGTCTGCGCAGGGTAGCAGTAAATTCAAATTCAGCAGCGTGGAGGAACTGAAGGCCAAGTTCGAGGGTCGAAAGATGCCCCTGTCGCCGCCAGAGGCAGCCGCAGTAGTAGTAACCACCACAACATCCTCGTCGCCATCGTCCTCGTCCACCAGCTCCAATTCGTCGGCATCGGCATTGTCCTCGCTCTCGCAGGCGGCCTCTTCCTCGTTGGCCTCGGCCGCTGCCAATTCCTCGGCCTCGTGCTCATCCTTAGCGGCCACCTATGGTGGTGGAGCCAATTCAGCAGCCGCCGCTCTGATAGCCTCGTCGCCGTTTGGCTCACAGTCCTCCACATCATCGTTGTCGCTGTCCTCAAATGCAGGGATGTCGAAGAACACGGCACCAGCAACAGCAACAACAGCAGCGGCAGCGGCAGCGGCAGGAAGCACAGCCAGTGGTGGAAATTCGCTTGTATCCACATTGGCGCAACACTTCTCGGCGGCCACATCGGCTGCAGCAGCAGCTGCGGCCACAGCAGCCGCCTCAGCAGCATCGTCCGCGTCCTCATCATCTGCTTCATCATCTGCCACCAATAATGCAGGCGGCTCAATTGCGGCCAGCAAGGTTTGCAGCGCTCCGTTATTACACACACACACACACATCCACACATATTCTGCACACCCATTCCTACAGGCCCATCTGCCTTCTGGACTCCATGGGAAAAGTCTTCGAAAGGGTGAGATCGGTGCGAGGCTGAGCGCAGCCATCGAAGCAGCAGGCGGTCTCTCCCAGAACCAATACGGGTTCAGGAAAGGGAGGTCGACGCTGGACGCCATCTTGAGGGTCGTACAAACGGCGGAGGAAGCCATTGCTGGGACTAGGTGGAGAGGCGGAACCAAGTCCTATTGTCTGGTGGTGACACTGGACATAAGGAACGCCTTCAACTCGGCCGACTGGACCCGGACGCTGGAGGCACTGAGGTCCTTCAACATCCCGGGCTACCTACTGAATATAGCGCGCAGCTATTTCAGCAATAGGGTGCTGACAATGGACACATGTCAGGGCTCTAGGCTACGGCTCCCGATGCCAGCCAACACTAACCTGGTGGGTTTCGCTGACGACGTCGCAATAATGGCGGTAGCGAAGGAACTTGCCGCAGTGGAGGAGCTTGCCAACGTCGCCATACAAGCCGTCGAGGCGTGGCTAGCCGCCGCGTGGCTGGAGCTGGCGGCCCAAAAAACGGAGGCGGTCCTGATATCCAGCCGTAAAGTGGTCGAGACCGCCAGAGTGCAGGTTGGTGGGACCGCGATCGAATCGCAGAGGTCCATCAAGTACCTTGGAGTCCTCATCGACACGCGCCTGTCCTTCAAAGAGCATCTGGAATACGTCCACACGAAGGCCGGTGGGACCGCGGGAGCGCTATCCAGGATGCTGCTAAACACCAGAGGGCCAAAGCAGGCAAAGAGGAAACTGCTGACGAGCGTCGTGACGTCGCAGATGCTCTACGCCGCACCGGTGTGGGCAGAAGCCGCGAAGGTGAGGAGCTACATGCGAGGAGTGGAGGCAACGTACAGACTGTGCGCCATTAGGATCGCGTGCTCGTTCCGGACCATCTCAGAAGAAGCCGCGTTAGTCATTGCCGGGCAAGTTCCGCTCAGGGAGCTGATAAGGGAGAGGAAGGAGATCCATGATGCTATGACGGACAGTGCAGCCGAGGTACGCTCCAAAGCAGAAATTAAGGACGCCGCCAGAAGGACCAGCATAGACAGATGGCAGACTCGATGGGACCACTCACCCAAAGGCCGATGGACCCACACCCTCGTCCCAAGCATAGCATGCTGGGTTGAAAGGAAGCACGGCCAGGTGGATTTCTACCTTACCCAGGCACTGAGCGGACATGGCTGCTTCCGCGGCTACCTCAAGCGCTTCGGCCACGAGACAGAGGACTGGTGCCCCGAGTGTGGCACAGGCATAGAGGAGGACGCTCGCCACGTCCTCTTCGACTGCCACAGGTTTGACCTCGAGCGTCAGACATTGGAGACAGCAGCAGGGTCTAGGGTCAGCACCGAGACTCTGGTGCCGCTGATGCTGGCAGACCCGAAGGTGTGGGAAGCGGCCGCGGAGTTCGCCTCTAGCGTGATGCGAACGCTTAGGTCCTTGGAGAGAAGGCGGAAGGAGCAGACGGAGTAGGTGTCCACGCCACTGCGAAGCAATGCTTTGCGGCAGTACCGCAGTCCGCGGGCCCCTAGTCCCAACATACTCTTGTCCGTTAAATTTAGTTAAATATAAATTGTATAGTATATATTATAGAGCAAATAAATAAGTATATGAATATAGAAAAAAAAAAAAATATTCTGCACACCCACACAGACACAAACAGAATCTGATTCACAAAACAAAAAATGTTAAAAAAAAATCAATCTACTCTCATTTCATCGCTACCTCATCTACCTCCAAGTCACCCGTGAGTGCGGCCGCAGCCATTAAGAACATATTGAATGCCACCAAGAGTGTGGGAAATAGTGCTGCAGCAGCAGCAGCGGCAGCAGCATCCTCGACCCTGCCATCGGCTGCCGCCGAAGGCCAGGAGGTGCCCGTGCCGCCAGCCGAGGAGCTCCGTCCAACGGTGGCACAGAATCTGGTGGGAGGCATAAGCATCTCCCTGGGCATTGGCCAGCGCAATGGCAGTGGAACAGCACCAGCAACAGTGACAGCAACAGTGACAGCAACAGCGACAGCAACAACCACATCCACATCTGCAGTTGTTATTCTGCCAACGACTACGCTGGGCATACATCAGAATGGTGATGTCACAGGCGGTGGCGGAATGGCTGGAATTATTGGTCATTCGTCGCAACATCATCATCATCAGGGCCTCAAATCCCCACAAACGTTGCAACAGCTGACGGGCAGTCCAGGACGTGCACGCGATCGGAATCTGTTTCATTCGCCGCCCACTGCTTTGGTTGCCTTGGCACTGCCTGCACTGCGAGGTTGCTATCTCTCCAGCTCCAGCTAATTCCAAGCCAATGGCCATGCGGCACGCAGATAAAGTGATAGAAGCACCTACCACATCTACCTGGTCGACATGGCCATTCGGTTTGGTGGCCCATAGAATTTGATCCTTTATCTGATCTTCATTGAATTTTTGATACATTTTGAGTTTCGCCTTGCCTTACTTTTTGTTGATCGATTTGCTGTTGATTTCTTTGACGTTTTTCGTAGGATTATAATATTTTTCATTATTATTCAATGTGTAGATAGAGCAGCATATATAACAAAAACGTAAAATATTTTGATAAATTTTATTGTGGATTTCGCAGAGACGGCCGCCAGTGAACGGGAAGAGCTTTTCATCCAAAAGATACGACAATGTTGCACGCTTTTCGATTTCTCCGAGCCGCTGAGCGACCTCAAATTCAAGGAGGTGAAGCGTGCGGCTCTGCACGAGATGGTCGATTTTCTCACAAACCAAAATGGCATCATTACCGAAATTATCTATCCGGAGGCGATCAATATGGTTAGTATTTAGGATACCATACCAAACTCTATCCTCTCCATAATAAATACATTTTTGTGTAGTTTTCTGTGAATCTATTCCGGACACTGCCGCCATCATCAAATCCGAATGGTGCCGAATTTGATCCCGAAAAGGATGAGCCAACGCTCGAGTCGTCTTGGCCACACCTTCAATTGGTATACGAGCTGTTTTTGCGTTTCTTGGAGTCACCGGATTTCCAACCAAATATTGCTAAGCGTTATATTGATCATCAATTTGTATTACAATTATTGGATTTATTCGATTCGGAGGATCCACGTGAACGTGATTTCCTATCGACTGTTTTACATCGCATCTATGGAAAATTCTTGGGTTTGAGAGCATTTATTGGAAAGCAGATCAACAATGTCTTTTACAGGTGATTCGCCCCCCGTATATCCGATCCTATCCCAATCCTCTCTAAACCATTGTCTTTTTTGTTTTATTTAGATTTATTTATGAGACGGAACATCATAATGGCATAGCCGAATTATTGGAGATATCGGGCAGCATTATCAATGGTTTTGCTCTACCGCTCAAAGAGAAGCATAAACAATTTTTACTTAAGGTATTGCTGCCATTGAACAAAGCCAAGAGCCTCTCGGTCTATCATCCACAGTTGACCTACTGTGTGGTGCAGTTCCTCGAGAAGGATCCCAGTTTGTCCGAGGCGGTCATCAAGTGAGTGTTGAGCCCAACTTCCGCACAACATGCCGTGAGCATGAGATGTAAAACACATTAAAATTGATTTATTGTCCCCATCCCATGCAGAAGTTTGCTTAAGTTCTGGCCGAAGACGCACAGTCCCAAGGAGGTGATGTTCTTGAATGAGGTGGAAGAGCTGCTGGATGTGATCGAGCCGGCCGAGTTCCAGAAGGTGATGGTGCCGCTGTTTCGTCAGATAGCCAAGTGTGTCTCCTCGCCGCACTTTCAGGTGGCCGAACGGGCGTTGTATTATTGGAACAACGAGTACATTATGTCCCTAATAGCGGACAATTCGGCGGTTATACTGCCAATAATGTTCCCAGCGTTGAATCGCAACTCCAAGACGCACTGGAACAAGACCATACACGGTCTCATTTACAATGCGCTCAAGCTGTTCATGGAGATGGATCAGCGGTTGTTCGACGAGTGCAGCAAGAACTACAAGCAAGATAAGCAGATGTACGGACAGCACACTACTACACCTCCTAATATTGTATATCTAATCATATGATTGTTGTTGTCTTTCGACAGGGAGCGGGAGAAGCTGTCGCACCGGGAGGAGCTTTGGCAGCAGGTGGAGAGCCTGGCCAGGACCAATCCAGGGTGGTCCAGGTCGAGCTATTTCAATAACAGCCGCCTGCAGCAGCAGCAGCAGCAGCAGCAGCAGCTAACCGATAGTCAAAATCTGTACGATCAAAACAATGAGAATGATCTAACGTACGATCAGCTACTGCAGCAGTCGCGCCAGCCACCGCCGCCGCTACCACCACAGAAACAGTCGTCGCTGCAGGAGCCCCGAGAGGTGAGACAGGCACTTGCCACACTAACCACACTAAACAACTACTAATCCCGCCAATGTGTGATCTGATCCATGGCGTCTGCTGTGAGCTGTGCCCAGCGAACACCTACTCTAATTTAACTCTAATTCTAATCGAACGAATGTCTGTTAAAATTAATCACACTCATGTCATTTAAACAACAAACAAACAAAAAAAAAACAAAATACATATTTGTATATCTTTAACTTTTGTCTATTTATTTATTATCTCTTATTGGTTCTCTCACTGTCTTTAAACTCGAATTCATAAGCACAACAAATACTCTTCTCTCCTCTCTCGCTCTGTCTATACGGCTTTAATTCTGAGCAAACATATGTACGCACAGTGGTTCAGAAACTCATCGAAATTGGGCGGGAAAAATATACATAAATATTTAGCGAAGTGTAGTTCCATATTCAAACCAACATTTGTATAAATATCAAGCATTCAAATACTTCTGAACTGAAATGGAAACCATTTTAATATTCAACTACCATACCGGATTGAACCACTGTGCCTACGCTCTAACACACTAGAAACACAACCATACACACGCTTGGGGCTTAGTGCGAGGGCGCGTGGACAAGATTAAATACATAATTTCTTTATATAAATACAATATAAAATACTTATCTATAATGAAAAATGCATAGTACCAATAAAGATCAGACAAATCCCAGAATATTTGATTGCGAATGATACAAATATTATTTCGAGCATGCCCGAAGGGAAGAAATGATTACTAGTTCTATACTGTTTTATTTTGCATGAATTTGCTGTTGTTGTTGTTGCTGTTTGCCTAGTGTTTAACAAACGGAACATATACAATAATATTAGAATCCAATTTGTGCTCTTACCATTTCAGTGAAAACGTGAAACAAAAAAACGAAAACTAAGCAAAAAACATATATATAAATGTACAGTTGAATTGAATTGTCGTAACTTAAGGCGTAGCTGTGTTTACCACCATGATTGAGCATCTACTGCATATTTCGACCTACATATAGCTACATATGTAGCCATAATACCATACCACACAAACCATATACAAATATATACATACATACATACATATATCTTTAACTACAATGCATACATGGCGCATATAGCTCTGCTCTCTCCACAGCTAAAGTTTATAATATACGCGATTTATATGAGTAGCCTAGCAATTAGCAGCTTACCTATCCATACATACATGTACGATAAACACACACACCTAAAACAATGAAAGCCTAAAAAGAATGATGCGTTACATACATACATCATATATGTATATGTATGTAAATGAGTGTATTTTTGTATGTATTACATATATATATATATATATATATATATATATATATATATATATATATATGTTTATATATATATATGTGGGGGTACGGGTATCCATAATCGTATTCCTATTGATCCCAGGAATGCCCAGAGATTTGGTGTAGTTTCTTTTTTGGGGGGAGGTATTTACTGTGACACCGCCGGATGCTCGGAGCAGGAGTGTAGAAAAGGAGGATCGGGAGAGCTGCCACCCAAAGATTGTGCCAATTTCTAAGCGTCCCAGGCACAGTGAATACCCTCTATATTATCATCCACATCGCAACATCAACATCATCATCTTCATCAACAACAACAACAACAGACTTGGACTATTGCTGGTCGTAGCTACTACTTCTATACTATATATCAATCTAAATATATAATACTGGATCCGTGTCAGCCATTTGTTTGGTTTAATAGTCATTGTCTCTAAAAAGCGGATGGACATTCTCAAATGATTCTTAATGAAATGAGAAGATATTGATTGCATGTTGCAGGGAGCTGCTGGATCAAAAAAAAGTTTTGCTACCACTACCAAGTGCTGTACACAGGCCAAGAAAACGAAAGGCTTCAGTTTAGCTATAGACACACATACGCATATATATATATATATGTATATATATATATATATATATATATATATATTATATAAAGAGATGTATTTACATATTTTTTGGCATTATAGATACATACACGATATGGGGAAAAGTTGCAAAACAATAATAATAATGGCAAGGTCTAGAAAAAAACTGGGGATTAAAGATTCATAAAAATTTGAAAGGCAGATTTTTTTCATACACGAGGAAATGGTGAAAAATCGAAACTTTCTAAATTTTAAGAATAATAAAATATTTATGTATAAAAAAAATTTAAAAAAATATAAAACAAACAATAAATATAAATGAGTTATACACCCTATGGAAAAAATTGTAAATGAAAGCATGTAATTTTTGTAAAATTATAAATAAAAGTTTGTCTTGTCGAGAGTTTTTGGAGATGTTAAAAACTAAGGCGGTGGCGGGTGTGGGAGGTGCGGTAACAACAACTTAAGGTCGAGGAACATTTACAGAGTCGCCTAAATTACAGTCTAAATACATGGGACACAGGACAGAAACACATTTAGAATCCAGTTTTGAAAAGCAAAGGTGCGCGATTTGGTTGGCCTCTAAATAGCTTCAGGCTTCCATATTTACTGGAACTTTTCGGTGAGTCCGCGCAACTTGATGGCCATCTCCGACAGATGCTGTTGCAGCAGCCGCTTGTTCACCTTTTCCCTGTAAAGCAGAAGTCGTTTATAATCACTTTGCTGCATCAATGTTAAGGCCACACTCACTTGATAATCAAAGAAACATATCGCGACTTTTCTGCATCGTTTAACAGCGGTGTGGGGAAATGGGGGACGGACATCACGGTCTTTAGCCAGATGGCCAGCTCCGCAGGATACTTTTTGTTAAGGGCCAATATGATATCGGCAAACTTGTCCACCTGCGAGCGTGGCGTCAAATATCCCACACACATCATGATGAAGTACACGGTCTGTTCGCCAGTTTTCAACACGACCTCGGTGATGTGTTCGTGGTTGCGCGACTGAATCGTAAAGTGTGTCATGAACTGTATGCCGCAGCGTATGGCACCGCTTTCGGGCAGCGTCATGCAACGCTGGCCGTAGTAGACGAGGCGATCGTAGGCCAGTGTCTTGTCTTCCAATGCCTGAGGTATTTTCTTCACAATCTGAGCCAGGCAGCCGAAGAAGGCCTCCATGGTGTCCGATATATTCGAGAAGTTCTGCTGTGGCGTGTTCTCAAATAGCTTGAAGCTGTGCTTGATAAACTCCCGCAGAAGTTCTTGCATATAGGGCTTACAGCCCTCTTCCCTGTAAAACATGACAATAGTCTGCGGAAGAGAAAATTAAAATAAATGATTTCCAATAGAGAGATAGAGAGATTACGCACTGTCTTGGATATCTCTAGCGTTGGTGCACAGCAGCGTGTCTGGAAGCTGGCCACAATAAAGTAGCACAGATCCTGCAGCATGGGTCGGAAGCTGCTTCTTAGGTTCATAATGGCATGCTTCATGGCGCTACAGGCGGCCTATAAGTTAAGAACGAGTATGGTTTATAGCATGTGCATCCAGCATATGGGTTAAACCAATCTTTATACCTCTAAAACATCTAGCTCCTCCACCCACATCTCGGCAATGCGCCTAAAAATTGGCATTGTTCTTTGCATGACCAACAAAACGGGCTGGACAATCTGTATTTCCTTGTCCTCTTCACTCAAATCGGTATTCAATGAAGAAAACAGAGTGGAGATCATGTTGAGACGGAAAATTGTGCGAATCCGTGCCGTGGGAGTTTTCTATAGGAATGCGAATATGAGAAACCTTTTTGTAATCATACATTTCAGGGGCAGTTGATTTTGGTTGCACTTACCCCATCAGATTGGCAAATGGCCTGCAATTCCTCAAAGCATGGACTGACTATTATGTCCAAGTACTTGGGTATGCCATCGGGCGGCAAGAGGCTCATCAATTTGCCAATGCTAAACATCAGCCGGACCGAGTCCGAGTTCTTCATGCGCCCGGCGTTGAGCGAGGCATGGCACGCATTGAGCAGCGGCTCGGCGTATGGCTTCAATTGCAGCTGACAGTCGCGACACAGCTCCTTCAGACCGAGCGTGGCCTGGGCCGACATGGACGAGTTGAGGCCGCGCACCAGCAGATCTATGGCCGCCGGTATATAGGTGGGATTCTCCATTAACCAATTGCAATAGGAACCAATTGTCTCCAGGGCCGTGCCCAGCAGCTTAACGTTCATCTTCTCGTATGGTATCTCGTTCAGGACACGCATCAAATTTGGAATTTGTCTCGAAGTGTCGTTGGTAAAGTGCTCGGCCACCGATTGAAACGAATAGATGCAGGCCTCCAGTTTGGTCCAGTGCGTCGGATGGCGTTGCATATCGGCTATGGCCTCGTCCAACATCGCCGACAAGATCACCAATATGTAATCGTGCAAGACATCATAGCAGTACATCTAGTAACAGGAGGGGAGGCATGAGCAATGTTTCTTTGAATTTGACTCAGTAAGCACTTACAAAGGTATCGGATATATCCTGTCTATAGCATCGAAAACATTCCAGATCATCAGAGCTCCATCTGTCCAGTGATTTCTCATCGGGCTGCTCCGATTTCCTCACCAGAATGCTGGTCAAGTGTGCGTACAGCGGTTTTATGTACTCCCAGCATCGGCGCTTGTGTTCCTCGTTTGTCATGGCGAAGACCTCGTCCTGCAGCATATACCAGAAGGCCAGGGCCATGGTGCTGCAGGATTCCTCAACCGGATAGATGCCCGGCTTGT
The DNA here is from genome assembly GCF_003369915.1 of Drosophila miranda. NCBI lineage: Eukaryota > Metazoa > Arthropoda > Insecta > Diptera > Drosophilidae > Drosophila > Drosophila miranda. The sequence goes on from NC_046675.1 coordinate 31,586,363, forward strand.
CCGTGCAGTGTAAAATCTCCTGCACCATGCGATTCACTGTAATCGGTAGAATCGGATCCGGCGAGATGACGCCACTCAGCAGCAGCGAGGAGTGGCGCTCCACGGCGGACACAAACAGCATGTAAATGTGGACAATGATGTCCTCGTTGTCATTATCCCGCTTCCATTCCATTTTTGTGATCTCACACAGCGAGTCCAGATACATTCGCAGCAGAACAAAGGCCGTCTTCGGATAGCTGTGGCTCTCCGGCTGGATCATGATGTTCACCATGGACTTGAGACAGTTCTCGGCCAGCTCATTCTCATCGGCGGACATGCAGCCATCGCCAGTTTGAACGGCGGGCCAGTAGCACTTGTTGACCACCTCCAGAAGGACAGCCGTAATGGTCACGCAAGCCTCCAGGGAATAGCCAATGTTCCTACGGTGCGAGAGAGTCAAGTCAACAATTACCGCATGCAATAGGGAAATGTGCATTTCACTCACTTGATCCAAGTGCCAACGCACTTGACAGCTCGTATCATGTTGCTGTAGGCCTCTGCATCCCACACGCGGTTCATTTGCTGCCTCAGATATGCCTCCATCGTCTGCAGAATGACAGGAACGCGCTTGCCGACCTCCGCTCGCAACGTTACCCGCTTCACTGAGGTGTGTATGACCTGCGCCTCCTCGGGTATGGCCGTCAGCACCTCCAGCATAATCCAGAGCTGGACGTCGGGCTTGACATTGGGTATGCGCTGGTTCTGAAAGGTATCAATCACCTCCTCAATGGCATTGGGCCACTCATCGAGCATGTGGACAATATATGCGCCCAGTGCAATGCACAGGCGATTGAGGACAATCTTTGGTCCGCCAGCAAATTGGACAATTTTCTCGAGAATCTTTTGCTTGAGCTCCTCGCGATTCTCCGGCGGCACCTCATTCCAGTGCTTCATCAGCTTGGCGTGAAGGGTGATTGCGCCAAAAAACTGCACCTCTTGGCTCTGCGAGGGAAGAGAGTAGTTTAGAGTAGAGTTGAGTAGGTGCAAGCATCGTGGCATGTGTATGCATTTGCATGCACGAGTATACATATTGAATTAATTGATGCGCAGGTCTATGTACATATCTTACCTTGCCCAGTTGCATTAGCTGCCATGAAAATTGCCAGGCTTGCGGGCTGCCCTCGGCCTCCGTAAGCCATTCGTGCGTAATTGCCTGCTCATGGGAGTTTGAGCGATAGAATACGACAACAGCCTCCTCCAGACGTGCAATATCAATGTTTTCCAAATTGATTCGTTCCATTTTGCCGTTTTAGAACTGTCCCGGGTATCGATTAGCTACAATTGATTGGTTTTTTGTTTTGATATTGCCTGAGGAAGGCCCAGGGCCCAGACTTTTAGCCAGGATTTTGCGACTCGGTTTTTAGTCACGAAGAAGTTTTTTTTGTGCTGCTTCTTCTTTGCTTATTGACCGAATATTAGGGTTGCCAACATAACAAATTCTTGCCGCTGATATTCTGGTATGACACAAAACAAACACACAATGTGCATTTATAGGGGGAAAAAAATTTAAACGGAATTAAATCTTATTTTATTAATCCAATTTGTAAAATCCAATAATCGTAGTTTAAAAGTTTTATTGATTTAAGATACAAGATCTGTCAAAACATTTCAAGGCAAGTAGTCCAACTAACAAGTAGCAAGCAGTGCATTAATTACAAAAATATAAATTGTATAAATTATTTTTGTTAGTTTTTTTTTTGTTCGTTCCTTAATTATTTTTCGGATTTAATTTTTTAAACCACGAAGTGGAGGTTTTAAACAAATACATTTAAAAGAATGTAAATTGTAGGCGCCAAAAGCAGTATTTAAGCTTGAAGCCCTGCTCGGAAATAGATGTTTTACTCTCACGATCAACGTAGAGCACAACTTCCTGGTTATCCAATATGATTGAAGCAGCTTTTTCGTCGAAATCATAGCTCTTGGGATCCAACATAGTTCGATCCGTCACAATCCACTTATCTGTCACTATTCCAACGTTCTGCTGCTCGAAAAGTTTGAAAATAGTGCCCAATTCCTTGTCCTTTCCAACGATGGGCAGTATAAAAGAGCACTTTATCAAGCCAAAAAACTCGATAATGCTGAAGCATTTGTAACGGGGATAAATGGTGCTTGTACCATTGGCTATCCACTCACAGGTTTTCTTATCCTCAGATATAATCATTAAATTATTACCAAATACATTTACAGAGTCGCTCTCGCTGAACTGGAGGGTATCGCAGTCCTCGAATTTGCCAAAGAGCCCATGAAAATGGTCCATAAGAGAGTCGAATCCAGACGTTGAGTCGGTTTCATTGATCACCAAAACAAATTTACGCTTTTCTGGCATTACACCGGCATATATAAGTTCGTCATCTTCGCTCAGTCTTTTTTTTGCGCTACATGCAACTACTGTTTCGGCTGTATCCTTCACACCTGCGGTGTCCTTAGCAATTCCAGGTTGGGTGATATAAGACCCGTGAGGCTCGTTTCTAATACACCCAGAAGAACATGTAGCTTTCTCTGTCTCTGGTACAATTGTCGTATTTACTGGATCGCATACGAGTCGCATACGATGCAAGTCCAAATTCTCCTTGGAAAGACGCGCCCTGAGTATTACATTTTAGACACATTCGTTTCTATTTAGAGAGAATGGTTTAATTACCTTTTTTCTTTCTCTATGGTCAAATTTCTAGTCTCCGGTTCTCCTTTCTTCTGATTGTAGCACTGGAATTGCAGAAAGCACACGAATTCCTTCATTTTGTACAGCGAGACAGCCGTCCCGTTGATTTCAGCCACTTGATAATCCAGGACTGCAGACAACTTGCATTGGTCGCCAATGGTTTTTCCAAGCGAGTAAATCTGCTGCAGATCTGCTGGGATGCCTATGGACGGCTCCAGTAGCTGCTTCAGCTCATAAACTGTCGCATCGTCATCTATTGCCAAAAGTAGCGGCAGCTGCGAAGAAATTATTGGCATTATACTGTGTCAAATATGCAGTATTATTTATTGCTCACCGTTGAGTTTCCCTCAGTCTCCAACTTAAGTTTTACGTACATTTTTTAAATAAATTAAAAGAATGCACGCGGAAAATTTTGCACTTACAGTTATAGTTCAGGGTTGTCATGCCTTGCAAGCAAGATTGGCTCTGTATGGTGTCGGAAGCTAAGTGCACCTTCCAACACTTGAGTTTGCCGCATTTGTTTACCTTGATTGTACCGCATATTGAAATTGCTAATTCCTTTATAAAAGCATCGAAATGGGTTCGCCGAAGCGCGTTTTGGTTATCGACAATGGTTCATACGAATGCCGTGTAGGCTGGAACAACACCAAGGAGCCAGCGCTACGATTCAGAAACGTCTTGACCAAACCTCGCAAAGATAGAAAGAAGGAAGCAATTCCGGACACCACAGACGGTGCCCCGACTCCAGTCGCAGCTGAGGTACCAGCCGAAATACAAGTCGGCAATGACATAACCAACATCGAAGCAGTGCGGGCTCATCTAAAGTCGCCATTCGAGAGGAACATCATAACCAACTGGAACCATCAGGAGCAGATCTTTGATTATATTTTCACCAAAATGGGCTTCGAGGGAGAGCAGAGCATAGCAAATCCGATTGTGCTGACCGAGGCGCTGGCCAATCCCAACTTCTGCCGCCAGAACATGAGCGAACTGCTCTTTGAATGCTATGGCATTCCAGCCGTTTCATATGGCATCGATGCCCTCTACAGTTGGGAGCACTATCAAAATCGTCGCAAGAAGGTTGACCCACCCACAGCCACCGTCAAAAATGTGTGATTTGATTGATTAAAGAGTTATATTTGCAGGTATCGGATGCCCTCATCATCTCCTTTGGCTACAGCACCACCCACGTGATCCCAGTGTTGAATGGCAAGCTCCAGCTGCAGCATGTGCGTCGCCTGAATGTCGGAGGCTATCACATTATCACATATTTGCTGTGTCTGATGCAAATGAAGTATCCCGTGCATCTGAATGCCATCTCCATTAGCCGAATGGAGAAGCTGGTCCACGAGCATTGCCACATTGCTGTCGACTACAGGGAGGAGCTGCTCAAATGGGGACAAATGGACTATTACGAGGAGCACATCATGAAGATCCAGCTGCCATACAATCCGGTCACGGCCACCAACGCTTTGCTCACAGCCGAGCAGAAGCTGGAGAAGCGTCGCGAGTTGGCGATGCGCCTGCTGGAGATTAAGAATCGCAGGGAGGGCGAAAAGCTGCTCGAGGATGAGCAACAATTGTTTGTGTACAACAAACTTCGACAGCTCTATGAGCAGGATAAGCTGCAGAAGTTCGAGCTGGCTCTGGCCCAGCAACAGATTGGCAATCTGGATGAATTGGACTCGCTCATTAGCACAATTAGTAATCGCATCAAGCGCATCAAGGAACGTCCCCTGAGCTCACCGAAGCCCAGCAAGCAGCAGGAAAAAATTGACAAAATGCCAAAGGCCCCCGAGGGCGTATCCCAGGCGGATTGGTTGGCCGAGCTACGGAGCAAGCGTGAGCAGCTACTGCAGCGCAAACAGACCCGCCAGCAGCAGCGACAGGAGCAGGGAAAACGGCACACGCATGCCGCACAGGAGCGGATGCGTATCATCTCGACGCTGGCGCGCAGCGAGAAACGTCGCAAGGCCAATGGCGAGGAGGAGGACGATGGCTTTGGCATGAACGACAACGACTGGGACGTGTACAAGCGCATCAATCGCTATAACGACGACAGCGATTCGGATGCCGACAACGAGCAGTTGCTGGAATTCGAGAAAATTCTCAGCCACTACGACGTGAACTTTGATGATGGCAATGCGGTGCAGACCCAGAGCGCAGCGGAAAACTATCAATTGCATTTCGGTGTCGAGGATATCCGTGTGCCTGAGATTCTCTTTCAGCCAAGCATGATTGGGTCCTCGGAGGCGGGCCTGGCGGAGCTGATAGCCTTTGTGCTGAAGCTCTTCACCGCCCAGGAACAGCAGCGCATGGTAGAGCACGTCTATTTAACCGGCGGTTGTGCTCAATTCCGTGGTCTCAAAGAGCGTCTGGCCAGGGAGTTTCTGGAAATGCGTCCTTTCCAGTCGAAGTTTTCCATTTACGAATCGGATGATCATACGCTGAACGCCTGGCTAGGTGCCTGCGTCCAGGCCAGTCAGCCCAACTTTGGTCAGACGCTGACAACGCGCAAGGATTACCAGGAACACGGCAGTGAATACTTCAGGGAGCATCGTGCTAGCAATCTCTTTTATCCTACACCGAAAGATTAACATTTATTTGTCCAAAATATACACAACTAGAATAGAAACTCTGTTACATCGTTGCCAAAGAGCAAGTTCCAGGATTTGGGGACGGTCAGCTTGAAGCTGCCATCGCCACCGCCGCGTAGCTGAAGGAAGTCCTCGCACAGTTCGTTCAGTTCTCTCACGATCAGACTGGCATCTGTGGAGTTGTCGCCCTCTATGAGGTAGCGGAACAGCAGCATGACTTGCACTTGAGCCTCATCGAAGGCTTTGAACAACTGCAAGGCGTTACCGCCTCCATAGATAGCCTCTCCTGTGTGCTCCTTCCACTTGATGAGATCGGGATTACCAAGCTGGGCAGCGTGGGCCAGCTTAAAATTCTCACTGGCACGGTAGGCCCAGGGCGATTCCTCAATAACCCGTTTCTCAAAGCCAAAGCTGCCACTGAGAATGATCACTCGCTTGGCACTCTTGATGAGCTCCACCAATTGCTGCTGGAAGTTGCGTGTGTGTCGCGCGATCCACGGTGCCCGGAACTGTATGACTAGCAGTTTGTCCTCGACTCCCTCGTACAGCTCACACGATGAGACCTTCTCGTTGGGTTCATGCTGGTAGGCAGATGGACCGAAGACCGGTATGAGCGCTGGATGGGTGACGGATCCAATGCGCTTGAGCTGTTTGGAGGCAATCAACAGGTCGCAGGCGAGTTGAGCCGCATTTCCCACACATATGCTGGGTATAATGACAGTGTAATCAGTCACATCCAACGTCTCTTCCTTACTCTTTAGAAACAACATAATAATATTATTTATTTCGGTTGGAGTCCAAAATGAGAAGTCAAAAAATATGAAAGTAATGTTTTAGTATTGTAAAATGTTCCGGACTGAAACGATAAACCTGATGGCAACTCTACCGCATGCTTACTATTCTAAAATAAATGGTTTGCAAGCTTAAAAACTACGCATAATATTCGTCGCAAATTGAATAATTTAATTGCATTATTTCCATTCAATGTTTTTAATATCAATATCATTGAAATAAACCGATTACTAATAGTCTCCCTTATCGATTGGCAATCGCAGACGCTTGGCAACTCTACCTCTTGCTTGCATTTTTTTGCCAATGTTTTCCGGCAAATTCGTCAACAAAAATGTCCAATTCTGTGAATATATCGGTGGAAACCACTTGCGAGAACCAGATACGGGAGATTGGATATGATGGCACCGAGTTGTACCAACCGTAAGTGCTCGATTTGAGTGAAACTGGCTTTTCTCAACAAGTTGTTGATGAACTTTTCAGACCGCCGACTCTATCCGAGAGCCTGGCCAAGTGTGCGGCCCGCATAGACTTCAGCAAAACATCGCTGGACGATCTGAAGAAGGAGGAGAAGACAGCCGCTGCTGCTGAGGAAGAGAACAAAGATGGTACTCAGTTCCAGGAGAGCCTTTGGCCCTGGGATGCCGTGCGGAACAAGCTCAAAGATGCCCTGACCGAAATCTGTGTGCTATCCGATGTGATTTCCATAGCCAAGGACAAGCGATATTTGGTGCTAGATCCTCTGCTGGAGGAGGGCGACGATACAAAGCCCATTGTTCAGGTTTATAGTCGGAAAAAGGCTATCTCACAAGCGGCCCAGGTTTTGCTGAGTGGCGCCGAGCGTCTTCGCAATGCCCACAGCGAACAGCGTAGCCGGAACGTATCCGACTTTCACATAGAACTGTTGCGCCTGCGTCAAAACTGGCGCTTGAAGAAGGTATCCAATGCTATCATAGGAGATCTCAGCTACCGCACAGCGGGATCGAAATTCGGAATGAGCGGCACCTTCGAGGTAACCAAGGCGGAGGAGGCATCCGACGACGACAGTGCCAGCACCTCGACTACCAGCAGCAGCACAGCCACCAACAATGGCATGCAGATGAAGGCCAGCTCCGCTCTGAGGGTAATTGTACCGGCTGAGCTGCAAGGTGTAGCCTACATTAAAGTCATCACGCAAAAAGACCAAGAGGATCTATGCACAGCACAGGTGAATCTGATGGGACACGGTCCTAACATAACCGCTCAGGTTGGCGTTTGGCAGAAGACGCTGGAGTTTGCCCAGAACGTTCTCTTCTGCAAGGAGCTCTTCGCACAGCTGGCACGCGAGGCCATTCAGCTGCAGGCGCCTATTCCGCATGTGGTCATTGGGAATCAGATACGAGCCACCCTGCTGCCCAATATTCAACTGATCATCTCCCTGTGCCACTCCACCACCTTTGACTCCAACCAACCGGCTCCGATTAACGATCACGATCATGTGCTGGAGCATTCCCTTCACCAGCTGCTGCGTGAGGTTCACTACAAGAACTCGCACCATCCGTTCCCCCATCCGGCAAGTGCTCCACTGGGTCCAACGAAGAAGCGCATGCTGGCCGGTCCCATGGCTGCTGATCGTGAAACGCTCCTGGACATGACCAAATCGCAAACCATACTGGAGCAGATCATTGCCCAGGCGCAGCATATCTTCATGCGCAAGCGCACTCAGTACGTGCTGGATACGCTGGCGAGGGATGTAAAGGATCCCCAGATTGTTTCCCACTGGAATGCCATGAACAGTCCTACCATGTCCTGTGTGAAGATCAACATAGTTACCCACGGCTACGATGCCATTGGGCGAACTTCGCTCGTTATCCATGTCAAGGAGCGTTCACTGAAGTGCATCTGTCGTGACGGACGCGTCATGCGCTTGTCCTATGAGCCGCAGGAGCTGCGTGACCTGATACTTTGCCAAATAAACTCTCATCAAATCTCCTGCTTGGTCAGCCTGGCCCGCTGCATGGCCTGGACGGTGCTCTCGAATAGCAATCATCTGGGCATTGGCAAGGTGGAGCCTCTGGGCAATGCCAGTTCCTGCCTTCTGGCCTCCCCGAATGGTGATCGCATGATAGCCGTTCAAATACGCTGCGATCCTCAAATTGATGTTAAGGTTTACATAGCGAGAAGTCCGCGACAGGACTTCTTTCCCAGTCCTTTGGTGCCGGAGAAGTTGTGGGAGAATCTGGGTGGCAATTTCAAAGAGGTAGGTCTCAGCTCTAGTCTCATATTCTCTAATATTTGCTAATGTTTTCTCAATCTTTGTCAGGTGAAGTTTGATAAAATCGAGGGCAAGAGTTTCCTGAACAAAATGGAATTTCTGATGGCCTCACTCACCAGCAATACGGCCTAAGGAGGCAATAGGGCCTAACACTTATAAATATTGTTCGTAACTCGATTTAGTTCTCTGTTTAAGGAATTATAATAGTAAAAGAATTATAATTAAGGCTACATATAAATTGGTTATCTATCGATCTAATATTTATATTAATTTATTGGACCTATAAAAAACCAACCACAAAAAAAAGGAAAATCTACATCGCCGCCAAAAACAAGACATGCAGTTTAGAATTTTACCAATAGACGACTCAACGACCTTCGCAGTTTCACGGCCGAAACCCTGCCATTTCGCTCCCAAAAATGCTTGTAAATTGTTGATCTGCACGGACAGCCAATCGTCAACATCCTCTTTACGGAAGTGGGATCACAACGAACCCACAATCCAGGAAATAAGACAAAAGCTCACACTTAACAAAAAGCACCATACTGTGGGCTCCCAGCCACCAAGGAATCAATGGAAACGAACTCGCAGACAAGGCCACCAAGATATAAGACTTGCAATATCCTCTTTACCAACCTCTTTCAATGCAAACGGAATACAAAATTGAATCTGGCTACACCTCGACGAAAAGAAACTCTCGGAATTGGCACTCTTTAGCCAAACTGACAACATCAGACTACCGGCACGTTCATTCGTTCATCCTCACGGGCACGACGTGGACCCCCTGCCTCCTCCTGGATACATTCAGTCTCTTATATAGGTTGCCAGTTTTTGGAACAAATCGCCCAACAGATTACTTAAGAAACCCCTCTCAAGAAAACAAATTTGCTAAAAACTAAACAAAAAATCCCCATGTTTCCGGTCGAAGGCCCCAGCAGCTAGTACTCCTTAAATTCAATAGATTCAGTATTGTAGATTAGACTTCATTTGTTAAATAAATATATAGTTATATCCAGAGAGGTGCTTCCGTCGGGATCAGTGCATCAGGCTGTAGCTGACGTGATTGTTCCATAGCCTCGGCTGATACAAGTGCACCTCCGGTGTCATATTCCGCTGATGCGTGATGGTGAAGGTGTCCTCGAGGCTCACAACATTGGCCCGATTGGTGCTCTGCAAGAAGACAGAAGAATCGTTAATCTCTGGATTGCCTTGCAGGAGCTTGGCTATTTGGCTCACCCAGCGTTCCAGGTCACAGAAACTGATGTTGTAGTTCTGGCCCCGTGGCTGCAGTGTCAGCACCTCCTGATCCCCAACAGGTTGGGCGACACGCAGATAGAGTCCACGATTGGTGGAGAACAGAATGGGAACTCGCTTGGCCGGCGCCGAACCGGCTCCAGTTGTGGCACCAGCAATCTGTCGATAGGTCGGGCAATGGTTCACCGAGGCTACAGTCTCCGCCGGCGGCTGTCTGTCCCCTGCGGCGCCAACAGCAGTGCGCACCAGTCCCATGCAAGTGTGGAAACAGGACGACGCCACTTTGTTGCATTAATGCGAGTATTTGCAAGTTGCAAGGCCTGATTTCTTCAGTGCAATTTGATGGACATGCATTTTTCCTTGCCTTCCCTGGCCGCTGCTTTATCGATTTGTTTGCCTTGTGCAGCATTAGCCGCAACGCTCCTATCAGTACTGACCACTGTCCGCTGAAAGTGTAATTAACTGCTCAATTTGTATGGGCCCCCATCGAGCGGGCCGGTTGCCCCGACAACCCAATGTATTCCTCGACTGGCCACCCGACTCTCCTCCGACACTAAACTGCACTGTCCATTCATTAGCCATGTTCGTGTGCCGGGCCAATTGGCCCTGTCTGTCTGTGGTTACCGAGACACGGGCCTGATAACATGCCGCACGCACTTTGCTGCCAAATTGTTCAATTATAACAAAAACAGACAACTTTTCCAAGAGATCGGCCCCGCCAGATTTCCAGCTGTGATTGCAATGAACAAATAAACCATTATCTACAAGAGTGGAAAATGCCATAAATAGTACCATTCCAAAGCCCATTATTATTTGGAGAAAACAGTTGCAGACGGACAGAGTCTGGGTTCTTTTTTCTTATATCTATTGATCTGATTGCTTTCCAATTCGAAAACAAATTAAAACCACATTAGATCTTCTTTTTTTTACTTTTTACAAATATTGTTTTAAAACTTTATTTCATTTTATATTATATTGTTGTTGTTTTTGTTTGTGTTGTGTACTTGTAAATTTTATAATTAACACTAAAATACTTATTTAAACATATTTCCATATTCAATCGGTTTGTTTTGTATTCATTTCGTTTTTTTTTTTTTGATTTTTTTTCTGGGTTACGTTTTTGCCATTTTTTTGTTTTTCTCATTTGTTGTTTTGGGTGGGGGGAGGGGGACAGGATTGGGGGGCATTTATACTTTTGTTTTACTTATAATTCCGCGCCATTATACATATATGTTTGCTTGCTTTTTTGTTTTGTTTTGTTTCGTTTTATTCTTTTAATATAGATCCAGCAATTGAAACGCTTAAACCGTAAGCGTTAGAAAATAAATTTAACTTAATTACTATTTAAGTTTTTCTCGCTTGACGCATCATGGATGCGGCATGCCACATCGTTTAGATTTAAATCAATGCAGCACATACTATAAATTGTCTCTCGTACATATTTTTTTTTTTAAATTCCGACACATTAAACATATACAATATTTAAAATAGATTTTTTTCGCATTTTTTTTTTTTTTGTTTTTCTTTCTTTAAATTATTTTATCAATTGATTTGCGTGTGTTTCGTGTGTGTGTGTGTGTGAAGGTGTTAGTATGTGTGTGGTGTTTGTTGTATTATAAAGAAATGTAATGTATTTTCTTTATTTATATTCCTTTTGATTTGGGGCTTATAAATTATCCTCGAATCTAATGCTATTATACGGGTGGATTTTCCCTTCTACTGCTCCTCCATCATAGCATCCATCATTATGAATGCGAGATGTGCTGTATCGGGGATATAGATGCAAGCACAGACATATACAATATATATGTATATATATATATCTATATATATTCTATGTACTTTATAAATATTGTTTGTTTTGTACAGCATTCATTTTGTTTTTGAATTGAATGTGATATTTTTGAATTAAACGTTGCATTGGGGTTAGGTTTTTTAGGTTTCTACATTTGTGGTTGCCTTTGCTGCCTTTAAGAAATATATATAATATATATATTTGCATATGCATATTAAACAGCTAAATCTTATAGTTATGCGCGTAGCTATTCTGCAATAAATTAGTGCATACAATAGGCTACAATCTGTATCGGTTTCTGGTCTATATGTATATATATATATATATACTGATGTATATATAGATTTCTATATAAGTTTCTTATGGTGTCCTAATGCACACAATGCCGTGAGGAAATCGAAACGAGTGCAAACTGTTGCCGATCTCCAAAAACTGAGGGGGGAAGTCACACATATCATATTATATCATATCGCATATATATAAATATGGTATTGCTCGCTGTTAAAAGGAACTTAAATAACAGTTTTCGTTTTAGTTGTTTGGTTAAATTATAAATACCCATACACATGAGAGAAAGAGCAAACGCAAAGAAAAAACAATACAACAAAACCTTAAGCAAACAAACGAACCAACAGATCGACAGACAAGATACAGAATAAAGAATGAAAGCATAAAATAAATAGCGGCAGCAAAGTGCAAAGTTTACAATTTGTACAATGAGAATTAAAGAAGAGAATATTATTTGGGGCAAGAACGGAACGGGGCCGAACGAGCGAAGAACCGATCTGCTAGACACTGTGCCCATTGTGCAAAAATCAATTGGGGGAGAGCATTTATAAGAACGTGTGTTACAATCTATACAAATACATGTCCAATAATGCTAGCTATATACTCAACTATGTGTATTATGCATATCGTTATAAATATTCCATTCATTCATTCAATCATTTTATGCCATAAGCGATCTTTTGTTGCGCCTTGCTTAACAAAAAATTCATTTGCGATTATGGGTTTTTCGTTTAGTAAGCAAGTAAATTGGTATAAATAGTGGGCGATAGGATAGGGATGCTTGAGAGACAGTTTTGAGCGGCTGTTTCGAGGGGTAGAGAGTAGAGTGTGAACTAAACAGAAGACTTGCTAGACTTGTTGCATATTTTAACATTACTTTAAGTATTTTTGCTTTTGTTTCTCTCTTTTTATGATTACTCCCGGCTGGGTTTCTCTGTGCCTGTTCGTTCCCTTTCTGGGTGGGGAGGGGGCTTGCTTCCTGCTCTGCTGCTCTGACAGCGTTGCCAGACGTCAATCTGCTCGTCATTCGTTCTGCCCTAACCTCACTGCACTGTTTCCTGTCCTGCATTTCTGGGACATTTTCAAGTTGAATTTACGACAAATAATATTAAAAATAGAATACAACAACAAAACGAACTTATCTAAAATCAACAGCGAGTAATAGAAGTGGAAATTACAGTGCAGTGGGGGTGCGGTACAGTCACCGGAACCGGAACTGGGAACAGATTTGTCCGTTTGATCCTTTTATCGTTATACAGTTTTACATTTTACAAATTGTTGTTTGCCTTTTAGTCTATTATATTTAAGGGTTTCTCTATTTCTCATACATGTATTAATTTTAATTACTTTATGCTTATGTATCAAGGATTTTTACTACCGCTTTTGTTTTATGCTTGGTTTTTTGTTTTTGTTTTTAGAAATTGTTGTTGCCACTACTGAGCAGATTGGAGGCTGCCGCCCCAAGGGCTGCCGCTGCTATGGATGCCGCCGAGGGGCTGCCCGCCGTGCCATTCGATGCAGCTGCTGCCACAACAGCTGCCACAGCGGCTGCCACCGTATTGAGATGCTGTTGTTGCTGCTGCTGCTGGTGAAGTTGCTGCTGCTGCTGGTGATGATGATGTTGATGATGTTGTTATGGCATGAAGTAGTCCGGATGATCTGAGTCTTTCTCGAACCGCTTGGCCTCCTCGTGCATGCTCTCCTTGATCTTCAGTATGGCCGCCGATTCGGTTTGATCGTTCTCGCCGGGGCCGCCAAACCCGCCGAGATTATAGTCACCCATGCCGCTGCCAGAGTCCTCACGTGGCGTTCCCGGTCCCCCGTTGGCTGGTGAGTTCTTCATGCCATCCAGACCGGTGCCGTCGGGGCCACCGCCGCCATTAAGTACAGGACCCATCGAGTTGGGGCCACCACCCATTGGACCCATGCCGCCGGGCCCTCCTCCGCCGCCCCCGCCATCTGGGCCGCCGCCCATGGGGAATTCTGGCTTCATAAGTGCATACATACTGTCGCCGGGTCCGCCGACAGGACCACCTTGCGTGTTATCCTGCGGCGAGGGCATTATGGGCGTTCCTGGTCCGGGTGGACCGTTCGAGCCGGGGCCGGGTCCGTAATTTCCTGGTGATGATGATGAATACGCATTTAGAGGCGCTGACGCATTGGGCTGCCATTGCGGCGGTCTTCCGCCCGCTCCGCCCATGCCCATGGGCGGCATTCCGCCGGGTCCGGGTGCTGGGCCACGCATTCCGCCGGGCCCGCCATAGCCCATAGGTCCCATGCCACCGGGACCACGTGGCGGATTCATGCGTGGATTCATGGGACCCATGCCGCCGCCAGGTCTTGTCGGATCCATACTATTCGGCATCATTGGCTGTCCGGGCGGGCCGTTGAACTCGTTACCCATTCCCTGCATGCGCACGCCTGGTCGCGGGCCACCAGGGTATCGGGGTCCGCCCATAAAGGGCGGCTGGCCGGGCATCATCTGTGACGGCGGCGGCTGTGGACTGGATGCATGCGTTGGCGGCGACGGCCGCATTGTTGAATTTGGGAAAAAGTTTGGACCCATAGGTCCGCCGGGTCCCATGGGACCGCCATCGCCGCCGGGAGGCATCTGTCCCAGAGGGCTCGGCGCCGGACCGCCGGCGTTGTGTGGTCCGCCGGGTCCAATGCCATTCACGCCATAGCCGGAGCTGACGAATCCGTAATCATGGAAGGCCTTGGCCTCCGAACTGTGATCGCACTGATCCCGACGCTCGGGCGCCGCGCAGTACAGATCCCAGAAGACGCACCACCAGGTGTGCAGAAATCCTGGCGGCTCGCCGAGCGTTATGTTCTTCTCCCATCGGATCTCGGAGAGGAATGTTTGCGCCGCCTTTTGCGCGCCCACGTGCAGTAGATATTCGTAGACGTAGAGGGCCAACTTCTCCCGTGCCTGGGCATCTGAGGGGACCGCGGATGTCTTTGATTTGCCGTACATTTTGTTGGTCTCTTCGGTTTTGGTGGTTTATGTTTATGTGATGTTTCTGCTTGCTGCTTGCTGGTCGCTGCTCGCTGGTAAGGTGGTTTTCTTTGCTTTTCCTTTCGCCTGCTTCTTCGTTTGCTTTCGCTCTTTCGCTGGTGGTTGGCTTCTACCAACTTCCACTTTATTTAAATTTATATATTTTTATGTACTTTTTCGAGGCTCTGCTCTTGCTGTTGCTGTTGCTCTGCTTCTGCAGCTTCTCTTCTTCTGCCTCTGCTTTTGGATTCAGTGGCTGCTCTGCTGGTGCTCGCTGCGGCTGCTGTTGTTGTTGTTTTTTAATTGGCCGCGCTTTGAGCTCACGCAGCCGTTCTCTGCCGCTCTATTACTTCCACCATTTTTAATATAATTGTTGTTATTGTATTTCTTTGCAAATGAAAAATAAAACACACTTTGTGCTTTTTAATTTTTTGCGATTTTTTTACAATAAACTTTCAGCGCGCTCTCCGCTGTGTGTCGCCACTTCTTCGTTTTACCGTTTATTTTTTTTTCAGGTATTTTTTTGCCTGATTGTTGCTGCTTCTTCTTGCACAACCACTAAAAACAGAAAAAAACCAAAGAGAGAGAAAGAGAGCGTGAGTGAGAGAGGGCAAAATGAGCGACATTGTATGTATGTGTGTTGCAAATTTGTATATATGTATTTATATGCGTGTCCGTGCATGAGTGTGTGTACTTGCGTGAGTACGAGAGAGGGAGCGCGCGCATTGTCGACAAAACGGCACAAGTGCTACACTGACTGCCAACAATTATGGTTCACTTTGGCTTATCTATTGTTGAAGTTTTAGTTAATATTTTACGTTTAGTTCTAAATTGTCAAAGAAAACACTGTTAATTTAATAATATAAAACACGCACGATTTAAATATAGTTGATAGAATCTTTTTAAATGTACGCGAACTTTTCGCACAGACTTTTGTGCGTCGCTGTTCGTCGCCAGGTGAGTGAGTGAGTGATGCTCTTGGCTGCTCCGTTTGGTCGTTTCGTAGGTAGCAAAAGGCCAGGCCAGGCCAGGCCAGAGCAGCAGCAGGCAACGTAATCTGTCTGTCTACTGTATGAGGCTCCCGCTGTCAAATGGCTATTCAAATCAAAATTCGTCTAGGGAGCTGCTGCTCCCCATTTTATTAACACACCACTGTGAGTGACTGAGTGACTGAATGGGTGACAACAGCACCGCGAGAGAGAGACAGGGCGCGTGGCGATAAGGCCAATTGGCTTTACAAGGCAGGTGCATCCGTTACTAGGCCCAGGGCCACGAATATCGAATATCTAATGGAGACTCCACAGAACCTCTTAAATATAGTCATTAAATACGTATGAAGTGAGCCTCGCATGTGTGAAATAGCATGCATGCCTCCAGCCATGCACTCTAACTCACTCGAATATAGTTTATGGTGTTTATTGGGAGACTGTCAGCTGTTATCATTGGCCAGATGTTATCAGAAATCTATTATGAAACCAAATAAGGTTTACCCATACCATACCCAGAGAGCTATCTAAGAGCAAACTGGGAAGGCAAGTACACCTTTTTCTTTCTAGCTCTTCATGCAAAGTGGCTACACTTTTTTGTGATGTGATGGCTGGCTGTTCTGTTCTGTTCCCCTTTTCGGGCTGTTAATCAACCTCGAGAGTGAGTTCCCAGGGCTCTAAAAATCCAACAACTGACGGCAGAGAAGAGGTTCTGTTCTGGCAGGGCCAAGCCCGAGGTTCGGTTCTGTTCTGGCTTGCACTGACTACAAAATACCGGTCCATCTCTCTCTTTTCTTCTACAACGGCTGATGCTTGCTTGCTTCACTGCTGGCGCTGCTGCTGCTGGCGTTTCTGTCGCTGGAGCTGCCCTGCCGTTTCCTCTGTCCCTGGGTCCCCGCAAACAGTAGTAGGACAAAAAACTACATTACTACCGATATTTCACCATTGTTGTTGTCGATTCGGTTTGCCGTTGTGTCTAGGTTGGAGACGTCATCAAATTTGGTACGCGGGTTTTCTCTCGCACGTTCTACTTTTTGCCACACACACTGCACACTGTCACAAACTCACAGATGGTTGTTTGTTATTCTTGCATACGCACCTTTCGTTACTATTTTGTTTTAATACTTTTGTTTAAATACACTTATTTTGTTGTACCGTGTATGTTGTTGATTGCAATTTTATCACAAAATCAACAAGAAACACAAACAGACACACAATTTGAGAGGCTGCTGTGGCAGTGCTCCGCTCGTGCGGACAAGAGAGCGAGAACGACAACGACAGCGAGAGAGTGAGTCGAGTGAGAGAGAGAGAGAGGAGGAGGAGGAGCAAAAATACGGAATTTTATTACAATCTCATTGATTTTTCGTATTCGTATTTGTCTTTGCGGCTCCCCGGCTCTTCATTTGTTTTGCGCGCATACATATAATTATTTATTATTAAACCGCGCGCTATTTTACTTCGTTTTTATTTTTGTTGCTTTTTGCACCAATTCTCTTCGGGGTGTACTTGTATTCGTGTGTTTTTATGTGGGTATGTATATGTGAGTGTTTTTAATTTCTTTTCTAAACACACTTTTTCGCCTGCTGCTGTTGTTGTTGCTGTAATTTTTGCAAGTTTTCTCTTCACACGAGTTTCATTCGCCTTGCGCTTTGTCCGTGTATTCGACGATTGCTTTTACTGCCCGTTCGGCTGCTGCTGATGGTGCTGCTTCTTCTTCCACTAAAAATCGGCTCTTTTCTGCCTGTACGAAATTTTCACAGCGAGTTTGTGTGTTGAAATGCATTTTAAATGGATTTCATTTCAAAAGCAAACACAACGTTCACATTTTCACTTCGATTAAAATATTGAATTCGTTAAATTTTCCTTTTTACACAGCAAAAATTTCGTATAAATACAAGTTTTTGCTACAAGTTGTAGAGCAGTGTGCCCGCCGGTTTGTCGATAAGACCCTCAGAAATATACCGACATATACCGAGACGGTTTTAAAAATATACCGTAAATATACTGACGAATTCAAGTTATATTTTACATATTCCTCATTTTTGATATTCCGTTGAATATTACTAGCTAAATAGAACATTTAGCCATGCCATCATAATTTTATACGATTGATGAATCAATTTTCTATTTAACTGGTGTATTCTTAATACTTGCTTTTATTGCGTTTTGCGTGAAAAGAGGTTTTAGCGAAATAAGTCAAACGAAAAACAAGTAGCGAAATAGGTCAATCAAAACAAACGAAAAGGGAAATTCGTTCATATTGCTCAATTTTAATATTCCATTGAATAATGCTGGCAAACTAAATCTTTCAGTAATGCCCACATAATTTTATCCCATTGATGAATAAATTTTCTACAAGATTGGATTGTTTTTAATCTTTGCTTTTATTGTATTTATTGTAAAAAAAGGTTTAAACGAAAAAGTCCAACCAAAAAAGAGTCACTATTTTGCGTGTAGGCCTTTGTATACCCTATTTTGTTAATTTTATATGAAGATGAAACGTGATTTATAAAGACCTTTTCTCAAATTGATATTCTTTAGACATATTCAAGTACAATATTAGTATCTTGTATATATTTCTGTCGATCCTGATACCTACTGAGCCTTGGAAGACAAACATTTTCTCAATTCTATAACATCCATTTCCCCCAGGGTATGTGTGCATGGAATTGGCAACATGTTTGCGTATGGAATGAGACTCATTGTTGCAATAGCGAAACTGCGGCGAATCGGGTATTGCCTATATTTCAAGCTATAGATTTTCCCACGTAGCTTTATCCCATAGATAAATGCATTTTCTACAAGATTGCTTCTTTTAATTATCTTAAAGTATTTTATTTTGACTAAAATACGGTTTTCAAGTAAATGTTGCCGCAACAGTGTGTATGGAATGTGCAACATTGTGTATGGAACGAGACTCATTGTTGCTAAAGCGAAACTGCGGCGAACTGCGGCGAACTCAAATTCGATTCAAGAAACGACCAATTCTTTGTTCCGTTGAATAATACTATCTATATAGAACATTTAGCCATGCCCACTCAATTTTGTACGATTGATGAATCAATTCTATACATGATTGGTCTATTCGAAATACTTGCATTTATTGGATTTTTATATAACATTGAAAATTAAATTAATAAATGACAAAAATACCATTTAGCACTAAAAAACACCACATGGGAGCGCGGCGAAAACCAGTTTCTACAGTATGACCCTCATATACGGTCTCATTTGAAAAACATACCGAGTGGTGCGCGCCAAATTGAACTTTTTTGAATGTGAGCGACAAGGATTTAAATGTTGTCAACCGGGCCTTTATCTATGCCCACATAATTTTATACGATTAATGAATCAATTTTCTACTTAACTGGCCAGTTTTTAGTCCTTGATTTTATTGTATTTTGACTAAAACAAGGTTTAAACAAAATAGTTCAACAAAAAAAAACAGTCGCAATGTTGCTGGTATTTGAAGACGTGATGCGTGTATAGCCCTTTGTACACCCTATTTCGCTCATTTTATATGAAGATCAAACGCAATTTATTAAGACCTTGTCTCAAATTGATATTCTTTAGACATATTCAAGTACATTATTAGTATCTTGTATATATTTCTGTCGATCCTGATACCTACTGAGCCTTGGAAGACAAACGTATTCACAATTCTATAACATTCATTTCCCCCAGGGTATGTGTGCATGGAATTAGCAACATGTTTGTGTATGGAATGAGACTCATTGTTGCAAAAGCGAACTGGGGCGAACTGCGGCGAACTCAAATTCGATTCAAAAAACGACCAATTCTTTGTTCCGTTGAATAATACTATCTATATAGAACATTTAGCCATGCCCACTCAATTTTGTTCGATTGATGAATCAATTCTATACATGATTGGCCTATTCGAAATACTTCCTTTTATTGGATTTCTATATAAAATTGAAAATTAAATTAATGAATTGATGAAATTTACAAAAATGCCATGGGAGCGCGGCGAAAACCAGTATTTCTACAGTATGACCCTCAGAACAGCACCGAAATATACGGTCTCATTTGAAAAATATACCGAGTGGTGCGCGCCAAATCGAACTTTTTTTGAATGTGAGCGACAAGGATTTAAATGCTGTCAACCGGGCCATTACCGATTCAACAAATACGACGATTCCCTCAATTTTGATCTTCCGTCGAATAATACCAGCTATATAGAACATATAGCCATGCTAAATTCAAATAAATACCAAAAAAAAGGTTTAATTTTCAAAATATACCATAAATATACTAATAAATGATTGTATATCCTCGATTTAGATTCGATTAAATATTTCTAGCTATCTAGCCATGCTCACATAATTTTACCCAATTAATGAACCTATTTTCTAATTTACTGGCCTATTTTAAATAACTGCTTTTATTGGATCTTGTCTAATACAAATTTTAACATAACCAAAAGCCGATGTGCCAATGCTCGCTGCAATGTCCCAAGGTATATTACATGGAAAGTAAGGAGACACAAAGAAAGCAATAAAGAGGGCGCCTGCCTTACCCCACATTTAATAGACCTTGCAGGTATTGATGCAGCCAGATGTTTGTAAAAAGTACCATTATTGCCAGATTGAAAAAACGAGCTCGTGCGCGGGAACATGGTGGGGTTTGAAACAAGTCTAGTGCGCAAGAACTTTAGCTTGCCGCCAAATGAAAGTAGTCTGTGTCTTGGGGCATAAACATTAGTGCAACTGCAACTGTTCGAGAAAGCTGTGCGTGGTGCGGCGCTTCAATTTGCTCGACTATTGAACTGCAATTTCGCAATTCTCGTGCTTTGCGACACGCGACTTATAATACGCCATGCAGTTAATTATAGTGTGACTACACCGGCCTAAACAGTTAAGTTTCAAAATGGTTACGTTCCAAGAAATGCACTATAAATAAACATACCTAATTCCTCTTTTTTGGTTTTTGGGTTTTTTTTTGTCATTTATCGAGCACGTGATGACCGAGTTCTAAGCGTTGCATGCGGCATCTACTTCCCGCTCCCCTACCCCTTTTTGAAAGTTAAAAAACTTTGCTGATTTTGCATATTGGAGCCCTCCATTCAAACGGAACAGACTGGTGACGGCTGTCCCCCAGTCGATTGCCTCCTGTGGGCCATCGTTTACCAAATGAATAATGTCGCTTTACGGCGGGGGTATAGGGGGGCTTAGGCCCTGTCTTGTTTGCTCTCTCAATTCCCTTTTGTCAATTTTTATTTGACACATTTTATTGAACAAATCGTAATGGTAATCCTTTTGCATTTCTAATTTTGTTAAAATTGAGGGCGACATTTTGAGCAGGGGCTCTCCAACCCATTGACAGCTCCCAAGGGCAACATTTGTTGTGCCCGTATCCTCCAGTGTATGTGTATGTGTGTGCTTGTGTGAATCCCCGTCTAAATGGGAATCGAAAACGGATTTAAGGCTGATGCTGATGCTGACGCTGTTCTGGGTTTTGGCTCTCTGGCTCTGTTCCATGCTGTTGACTTTTGGCTACCAAACATTACCTTTTTTTTTTGCCATGCCAGCAGAATTGTCAGCATCCCACTGCACGTTCCACATGTGCGTTGGGCATTCAATTAAAAACATTTCGAACATTGCATGAATGGGGCCGTTGCTGCACAAGGACTTGACTGCGATTCGACTGCGTGTGTCCCAGATGGGCCACAAATCAGAATTAATAAACATTTGTAGCACTGTAAACTATCTGACAGCACGCATAACTCTCTGAGTAATTGAATTAAGCTTCAATTAATGGCATTACATTATCCTATCATACACATTACTAATTGCTTGACAATTTAATGCATTTATTTGCGCAAGGGTTTTTCATGCAGCCTCATCCTTGCATGAGTACGTCCTTATGCCACGCCAAACGTATAGCGAAGAGAGAGCGTTATGATTTATCATTTAAATTGTTTTTCTTTTTGTTCCTTGCGGTTTAAGCGGAGCGGAAGAGCGAACAAGAGTGAAGTAGGGAGCATGTATTTTTCTCTGTCACTCACATGAACACCGGCACCTCACACCACGCACCCCCCGCAACCGTACCGCACCGTAAACCCACACGCATGTATCGTTGGCTGAAGCAGCATCTGGGTTTTTGGCAAGCATATATTTCACAAGAGTTCAAAAGGGGATTGTGCTTACTGCGGTGTTGCCAACCATCCGGATTTATGAAGCCATCTCCCTTCGCTCCACTACCCACTACCGC
Source organism: Drosophila miranda (assembly GCF_003369915.1). NCBI lineage: Eukaryota > Metazoa > Arthropoda > Insecta > Diptera > Drosophilidae > Drosophila > Drosophila miranda. The sequence goes on from NC_046675.1 coordinate 31,608,253, forward strand.
TGCACATGGCAGGCGTTTCCGTTTCCGTTTCCGTTTTGCCTTTTCCGCTTTTGGTGTCCGTCTTGCAAGTCTTGGTCGTCGTTGCAGGTTGCAGCAGTGGCACTTGTAATTCAATTGCCCTGAAAAACGGCCATGCCACCGAAAAACGTTGATTCATGTTCGGTTCGGACCCGCAAAAGTAGGCTACGTTTATTTCAATTCCAGTCAGACCCACTCTTAGAACAGAAGAGTATTGGTTTTTGTGTAGGGATCTCCTCCTTGGGGGGGGGGGGGGGGGGGGGGGGGGGGGGGGGACCTGCACCATATACATTTTATATGTCCTAATTAAAACATTTTGCCACAGTTAATTAACGTCGTTTTGATAAACGCACCAAAATTACATTTAAATATTTCATTAGCCATGTGGAAACTGGGGGAACTTTTCATTAACACACACACACACACACACACACACATTAACAGCCACACTCACTTATTCACACATTCACACTTTGGCCACCGCAACCGCACACAAAAACAAAACAAAAAGACGAAAAGGACGAGCAAAAAATCAGGCAGCACAATTTTACAATGTTCATAAAACGTATGGACAAGAAACACGAAAAAGTTTGCCAAATACATACATACATATATACGTGAGTGTATTTATAGTTTAAAAACAATGGCACATTTCCCAGTGGGCAGGCCCAGTTCCAGGGTCCGTCGAGGCCCATTTTTGAGCGCTGGCAGCCATGCGTGAAACGCAATCTGCGTATAAGCAGGGGAATAGCAGGGGTAAATAGAGTGCCGAGATGGTTAAAGGATGGAACAGAGCAGAAATGGGTAATGAGCGAAGGCTTTTGGGTGGAGATCAGGAAAGGGACACTTAGATCGGTTTGGAATGGAATGAATTCCATTCAGAGAATGGAATATATGGAAAGGATTTGGGTGAAGAAGTGATAGTACCAGAAAAAGTTCAGGAAAGAGAGATCTAAATGATGCTAGGGGAACGAATGGGAGAGTAAGTTTACCTACGATCCATTCTCCATCCGGCGGACTATATGGGAATTTGGAACAACTAAATGAAACGATAAGCCATACAAGATTTGCATTTATGATCGGATGATCATAAAGGAAGAGTATATTAGCCATATCCCCTCTTCATTTATTTATTTGTAATCCAAATCCTTTAATATTCCATTACCATGATGGCATTCCTTTTGGGAACCCCCTTTGCGCTCCGGTGTCCATTTGTTTGGCGGTCACGAATACCAGCACTGCATAGTGCTTCATTTGAAAGTTATTTAGAGTTCTGCTGATGACGTCGCATTGGGGTATATGGTCTGCGGATTGAGGGGTACGGAATGCGGAATGCGGAATAAGGGATGTATGTGCGTGTGCCTGTGCGTTTGCACAAATTATATCTGCATGAGTGCGTATTGAAGTCAGACCTTGTGCTGGGAGGAGACAGGAGATCCTGTTTGTCCTCGGTGTGTGCTGTGTGGGAGGGTGTTGGGGCCACTGAGCAGACGGTGACAAGCAAAACGAAAACATTCCCAATGTAAACAATGGGTACGTGCAGCAGGATGCGCAGGATACGTGCAACGTGCAACAATGGCATTAAGCGTGCAACAACAGAAGAAATCTCATTTGCAAGCAGTGCCACATTTCTCGCATGCAAAATGAGAGCCACAGCCAGAGCCAGAGCCAGAACCAGACGCAGGATAGGCAGGATTCCTGCAGCTGCTGGTCCTTGGGACCGCAGACATAAGTTTTGCCAGGCTCATTTCATGCCTCTAACAGCCCGAACAGTCTCGTTTCATTTCGGTTTTTAAACTTTATCTGGGGGTATTAGAACTTGGCCATAATGTTTGTCAGGTAAACGAAAGGAATCTTTAGTTTCCGACTACATTTTGCTGGCATTTTGTAATCTCTTTTGCTCTCACAAAGCGAGCCATTTGTAAGTAATTAAGTTTAAGGAATGTTCGCCCCACAAAAGTTCCTAAAACAAACTCTACAACATTTTATGGTTTTGCTAAAAATTCTGCTGTAATTAGTAAAGCACATACAAAATGAGTTTTTCTATTTGAAGCCTTTCGAAAATAAATAGTTTGAATAATATTTGAGTTGTTGTACAAATTAAAGTAGAGTTTGGAACACTTGAATATCATTCAATCCATTGTTTCATAGCCACTATTTCAATTCATTAGAATTCCCTATAGCTGTTTCTTTCCTTTGCGTTCCTGGGTCTGTTGTTTGTTCAGACTGTACCCGGACTTTTAAAGCAGAGATTTGAACACTTGAATGTCATCCAATCCATTGTTTCATATCCACTATTCCAATTCCTTATAGCTGTTTCTTTCCTTTGCGTTCCTGGGTCTGTTGTTTGTTCTGACTGTACCCGTGAAATATCTACCAAAGCCTGTGTGGAGTGGTTTATGATTAATGATTACAATCTGAATATTTCAATAGGCTTAGCTTCAAAGGAAGTGCATTTCCCCTTCGACGTGCTTCAATTGAATTCCTCAGTTTGTTTTGTTGCTGTGTTTTTTTGATGTGAAAAGTTTTGCATTTCTATTTGCATTTACAGAATGCCAAAAGGGGGGACCACACAATGAAGGATACAAGCGGCAGGAAGATATATATGTACGCAGAGGGGTGGGTAGTGGGGTGATTATGCAAAATGGGGCAGAGGAGAAAAGAATGGCTATTCGCTGTTGCATTTAATGCGTATAAATTGTTATAATTTGCATGATAATACCCCCGCCCGTTTGCTTGGTCCAAAATTAAATTAGTGAAAATATTTTAATTGCACTGCAGAATGGAATGGAATGGGGATGATGGGCGGGAGAGGAGGGGCTCATGCAAATGCGGTCTGAAGCCAAAGCTGCAAGAAAATATGGAAATTTCAATGAAAAATCTAACAAACTCGGTTTTTGTGTTGGTTCTGGCTAGAATGGCTTTCCTTCTGAAGCGACTTAGTTGTCTCTCTGCCTCTGTTCTGGCAGCTAATCTCCTGCCTGTCTCTCGGTCCTGCTGTGTCTGTTTCTCGGCCCTGCTGTGTGTTCTTCTGTTCTGTTCCGGCAGCCAGCGGGCGCTTAATTAATTTTTAAGACATATTAGAAGCAACAAGAAAAACAAGCACTCGACTAGTGAAACCCTAGAACATGCCAGGGACAGTGACAGCGCGACAGTGGCTCCACTAAAGTTGAGCGTATGGCGCGACAACATCAGATGTTGCATGCTGCAACGTGCAGCCCCGTCAGACAGTGATTTATGTGGCTCTGCCTCTGCGCCACTCAAAGATTAATTACTAGCTGCGGCACTTGTTCCCCGAAGAAGAGCTTAAAATGGTTTAAAATGAAGCATTGAAGCGGGGGCGAGGCATACATGGTAGCATTTTCTAAATTGGCTTAAAAGTTTGCCTCACTTTTGGCCACCTCAATCCTGGATTCAACTCTTGACTAATGCCCCAAAGCCATGACCAAATACAACCGGCTGGCGGCAGCCAGTTAAACAATTGACCAAAAGTTTTTGGCTTGACTCAAGTGTTTGACATGTTCTGGTTAGCCTTTGGCACACACTCGCAAATACACAGAAAATTGGCAGCAAAGTTAGAATTGCATTTGGGGGGTCCAAGTGGAGGGAGAAGAGATTTCGTAGAAGGTGGAATCGTGCAGGTACACTCACACGTTTCCCCTGTTTCATTTGAACTTTGTTGACTTTCGAATTGATTTGCAACTGAAGTTTAAACTATTTCCCAAGTGTATGTGGGGTATTTCATTTAATATTGGTGTACTTCCAAAATCAAGAAGAGAATTTTGTGTCAAGAAAAGGTTAGAAAAGGTTATAAAGGATGAGATTGTTAAGAGTGCAATCTTTGTTTTAAATTCTGGATATATTATTGGCTTCATATTTGTTGTCTCGTAGCCTTTTAAATTTCCCGCTTGTTCTTTGATAGGGTAACACTGCATCTGTCACAAGGCATCTGTCATTTGATTCCTGTCAAAAATTTGAAAAAGCTGCGCCATTTTGTTTGTGCCTTACAGAAATTAGAGGACAAAAAGTGAATTTCGGGTGCTCATTAAGCATTTTTTTTTGCGGGAGAAAAAATCACTGATAAATACTATGGGAGCTCTGCTATGATCTATCAATTTCAATGGTAAAAAAGTGGTTTTGTTACCTGCACAAACGATGCCGAAAGTTGGGGTCATTACAATGGAAAAAATTATATTTTTGGAATCCAAAACAGTTTAAAAAAATTCTAATTGTGCCTTCTACCTAGAATCCATGGAAATAATGAAACATATAGATAGAAACAGTAATACAGTCCTTCTGGAAGCTATCGCTGTACCTTTTTTGTAATATGTAGAGACGTTGCCCAATCCTACAAACAACCGGTGACCATTTATTGGCTTAGTAAGGCCAAAAGTCAGCTTCTCTAACACCAAATACCCTTAGAACTGTTTAAGTAAGACCCTTCTTTGGTCTTGAAGCTATCATCCGGTTTTAGATTGGTTTCTGGAAAAGCGTTTCCTGGTTTGCCGTTCATCAAACAGCATGCACTCAGTAGATAGAGGAGAGGGGATAGATGCCGTGAATGGGGAGCTCTGGCTCATCTCGATCTCCGTGCAGTTACTTAATAATTCATAAACATCAATCAGAGCTCTCGACCCGACCCGTAGTCGAGGCCCCAGTTTCAGTTCCAGAGTGCATTCCACCAGCCAGCCTGCCTTGTTAGGTGGGCTCCTCCATATGGTGGGCTTCTCTTCTGGCCTCTCCCCTTCCCTTCTGCTGCCTGCCTGCCTATGTGGGCCAACACTTCCTCGTATATAGCGCCACTCCATCAGTCGGCTGTCACTGTTTTGGGTCTGTCTGCATTAGTAAACATTTTGTTGTCAACGTTCGTCATTTGCTGTCATCAGGGCGACGAAGGAGTCAACAGTCACACAGCAGGCAGACGGATGCACTCCAGAGAGAGAGAGAGAGAGAGAGTAAGTGTGGCGTGTTGGGGTGTGGGGGTAGTGCTCCACTCGAGTGAGTATCTCCCAGGCTAGTCGGCATTTTGCTGCCTGTGAAACAAAAGACTTTAATGGCTTTTACTGGAATTAAAAGGCGTTGAAAGTGGTCGAATTTTTGTGTGAGCCACAAATTACAGACCGGAAATATATGTAAAGGGGAATTTAAATACATAAGCTGCTCTGCATATACATATATATAAATATGCATGACATTACGCTGACATTCGAATTTAATGATGCATAATGTTTGCTGCGGTTGCTGCATTCTTATCGTTAAATAAATATCACGCATACGCACTGTTGCATCCATTCGTGTGCATTGACTTTTGGGCCAGGCCAAAGTGATTAAAACTGATGGAAAATGCATCCCCACAGAAATGGTAAGCCATCGATTGGCTTTAAACAAATATCGAAGGCAGCCCTCAGCCTTAAATGCAGTTCCTTTCTTCTCACCCAAGGGGAAAATGAATCAAGAGAGCAGTTTCCTTTCCATCTGTTTGCTCCACTTTACCATTTTTCAATCAATTTGTCTTCCACACACTCTAGGACTCATAAATCACTCTAATGCCCATAATGCAATTGAAATCGATTCGCCGAAGCATATGTCAGTGCAAACATTCTTGTACATGTTCTGATTGAATTTCCAGCTGTAAAACCCACAGCCAAAGGCGGAGCTTAGTCATTGCCATGCCTCCCCAGCAATCAGCCACAGAACAATCTTAGATCTACCTATATCTGCTCTGCAGCATCCTTTCTTGTATGATATAGCACTCGAGGAATCTCTGTCTAGAAATCTGTGTGACAAGCAGCAAACACGTTTCATGTCCAATCTCCCCCTCTTTTTGCCTGGCTTTCCTTTTTTGTGTGCTCTTTTATCCGTGCTGTTTGCAGTACAAAAAATCATTTCAAATTATAAACACCAAGCTGCCGAGTGTCCCTTTTCAAGCAGGACTCTCTGGCTACGTGGCCTTGTCGTGATTTTCATACCCCGATACACTTGGGGCATGTTGCATCCTGTAATTAATATGGCCAAAAACAAACAGACCCCGAGTTCCTGTTAACGTAGTGCAAGAAATATTTTGGTAAATAAAGCAAACGGAAAGGCTGTAATATTAAGAGGAGGCATTGCCATGAGGAAGACATTATACCGAAGGAAGAAGTATATAATGAAATGGAATTCTGTTGCACAGAGCAAACGAAATGGTATTGCCAAGCAAGAGATCGTTATAGGAAAAAGAGAAAAATCAGATAAAAGCATTGCCATGCCAAAGAAACTTCTAGGTTAGAGAGCAATCGAGAGCATATCCATGCCAAAGAACCTCCTATGAAGACCGTAAATGAGAGCATTGCCATGTTAAAAAACCTCCTATGAAAGACCGTAAATGAGAGCATTGCCATGCAAAAGAACCTCACACGCAAGAAAGTAATCGAGAGCATTGTCATTCGAAAGAACCTTCCATCAAGGAGAGTAATCGACAGCATTGTCAAACAGCTAAAGCGACAGTTCTTGCAATAGGAGCAAAGAGGATGGCTATAGAAAATTACTAGATCAGCTGATATCCTTGCCATACAACACACAAAAGAGCAAGTGAGATGACCATAGGTAGCATCAGTGGAGAGCCCAAAGCTTCGTTTGACTTTCCTGTCTTTGTGGTGGGCTTACCTTAAGGGGTATCACAGCAGTCGTGCCCCTCGATCGTTGCACCTTTTTGTCGTTTTCCCCATTTGTGCTGCTGGTAGCAGACGCTGTGACAGTTTCTGCTTTTTACTGTTTAGCGCCTTGCAGCGCACAAAACTACGAGTAAGTGTTGCATAGTTATAGACCTGATGTTCTCTCACTCCCCCTTTCACGCGTTCTGTGTCCGGGTCTGGGTCTGTGGCTCTCTCTCTGTCTCTCCATTTTCCATGATATGCTTTGCTTTTTTCGCTCTAAACTTTTGCAGTTATAATCTACTTATGAAGTAGGTAACAACGTTTTTATTAAGCCTGGCCAGAGAGACCCAAGCAAAAAACGGAATGCAGACAATTTTGAAGCTTTGCTAAGTTTTCCCCTTCCCCCAACGAGCAAGGGAAGTTTCAGGAAAATTACTAAGAAGGGGGGAAGGAAGAAGGTCCTAGTGGGGCCTGGCAGTAACTATTTCATCAAGGATGTACATATATAGACCCTCATGCCAGATGCCAGGCACGAACCATTACGGCGACAACTTTTGTTTTATATTTTCTACCCTCTCTAGATTTTTCATTTGCTTTGCCAATTATATTGTTATTCAGGGGAAGGGGGGGGGGGGGGGGGGGTAAACGGGGGACAGACGGGGGAAAAGGCATACATTTTATTGCCAATTTTTTTGGCAACAAAACAAAATGCATTTATGGCCGGAATTAAATTTGTTTATGGCATTCAAAGTGGGTCAATAGCGAAAACTTTTTTGTATGGGCTTTGGGCCTTTTGTCTGTGTGGGCGGCAGAGGTAGAGTTCAGGTAGAGTTCAAACTCTGGGCTTTTCTTCGTTATTGAGCGCTTTATAATACCCCCCGAACAGAAGTGAATATTTGCCTGGTTTCAAGCGGTTTTCATGGTGGTTACTTGACTTAAACTCTCCCAAATGGGTAAATGGAAAAATATTGCTGCCTAGTGTAATTGGACTATTTCTCTTGACTGCCTTCAACTGGAAAATCCATTTGGATCCTTTGCCGGCAATTTAAAGGCGCTAACCAGAAGCTATGGGAATGGGAATGGGTATGAACTCCGGCTATGTGCATCAGCATCATCAGCATGCATAGCAGAGCAAGCACTCCATCCGGGCCGCGCCGTGCCGTTCCGTGCCCCAGCTGTTCTTGCCCCCAGAGCGCACTGCATTGCGAGTTGGTGAAATATATTTGAGTGCCCATCGAGCTCCATCTTGAGGCTGCAGTGGGGATAAAAGGTATGCATATCCCATCGGCCCATGTTTGGCCCTCAGCTCGTCGGCCATTAGTCGGCTGCGCACTGGCTAATGGACGTTAATAAGGCGTTAAATTGCCTAATTGCCGATTATGGCTCTCGTTGCGATAGGTCTGAAGAGGGCTAGCCGGCCCCAAAACACAATATTTTGCATGCCCATGCAATCGACCTCCACTCCCCCGCTCTGGCTTTCCGTTGGGGTATTCTATGGCCCAACTACGGCCTGCTGCTTTACGCTTAAAGCCACGGTAAGCCAGCTCTGCTCTGCCCTTGAGCCCCCCTGTTGCGTTGGAGCAAGTTTTCCCTTGCCTGAAAATGCAATGCAGGGAATGCAATTTAAGCGGAGCCAGCACTGGAGCCAGTGAATGGGAATGCTGAAACAGCAGTGGGAGAGCCAGAAGCCAGGAGCATGAGCCAGGAGCAGCCACGATGAATGGCCTGCTGCCAGTGTATGCTAGACCATGGATCCATACTCTGTAAATTGTTTGCGAAATTCTTTTTAAGGTAGATGGAGCTTCTTTCTTTTTGACTAAATACGAGTCTAGCCCTGCTCCAGACAATAAAAGGAGTTGCCATGTCCTGCATATGTGGCAGTAAACTAAAAGGGAAACTATCTGCGAATAGAATCTGGTTTCAACACAGAAAAGCAATATGTGAAACACTAATTGCCCAGAGGAATATGGCATTTAATTGGAGCCATTTTGCCAGCTTAATTGGCAGCAATTGGCAGTTAATTTACAATCTACTGAATCTACTAACTGAAGCAAACTATTAGAAGCTGAATGCCAACAAAGATTGCACTTTTTTAATGAAGAGTGAACTGTTTTTATATGGCTAATGCATGTTGGATGTTTTTTTAAATGGAAGAATATATAATAATTATGTATCTAAAATTTGCGCAGATCTCAAAGTCGTTGCTATGATTAGTGGCTTGCCGCAGGGATATACAAAATACATGTGCTTTTTGTGCGCCAGTAGCCGTAGGCCACTTTTAATACTTTAAAAGAATATTCAATTAAAGAGTTATCATTGTCATTGAAATGCCTAAAGGTTAGGCCCCGAAACCCGAAACCCGAAACCCGGACCCCGAACGCGGACGGCCCTCAGCAAGGCCAATATGGCCCTTAGTTTTCGGAGTGTGTTTATGGGATTCTAAAGTCCTCGAGAATTGAGGTCTAATTGCTGTGGCGTCTTCATGGAGGCATCTTCCAGTGAAGCCAGCACCGGTGCGCCCAGGTATTTTCTCCTTGACCTTAAGAGCGCCGCACAGTTGCAGATGAGTTGTTCCAGGGTTTCGATTAACCCAGGTTCATCACATTTCATACAGCTGTCTATAACTTCTATATTATCCAAAAGATTTGGTTATTTAACCTCTGATTTTCATTGTAATAGATCAGGCTTTCATTATCCACCAATAAGTAAAATCAGCAAAAATCTTCTTATAAGTACAATCAATATTATAACCCAGTTTTTATTTTGAATTTTAAAAAGTTACGGAGCTAAGAGTATTCCATAGTCGGTTGCTTGGAAATTTTGATGGTGGATCGGAATCGGTGTATACTAGTGTTATTCTTGGAATTTATCTCATTTCAAACAGTTTTTTTTTTGGTATAGGAAATTCTTCCAAACTTCCACCTTTGCTGGAAAAATTTCTCTGTTTTTGGACTGTTTCTTCAATGAAGCTACACTGATTAAATATATATTCAACGCTTATTCATAAGATATTCCTGATTGATTCTTATAGGATCAAAAGTGGAGGTCTCTATGAAGGTTCCTCGTCTGAACGTTGCAGAAGTCCTTGAATATGTTTTCCTTCCTTTAGATTCCTTATAAATTGAACAGCTAACATTTTGGGTGGCATTCTCTTATACCCCGTTATACGCTGGAAAAAGTGGGGGTGTGTTGAGGGGTTGGGAGAAATCATAAACAGCGCTTGAGTGCATTTCAAGTCCGTCAGAGCCCGCTTTAAGTATTTCTCTGCAGATTTTTTGTTGCTGTTTTGGCAAAATATTTCAGTTTCATTTTTATTTTTGTGGCAAGCTGCCAAATTGTGCTGCGGTCGGCGTTGCAAACACTTCACATCGAAGGGTGTGAGGAGAGGAAATCATGCCCCGGCTGGGGGTCGTGCCACACAGCAGGTTACGGATGGTGCATAGTGGGGTTTCCCCGGCAGATCTCCTGTCCATGGCCGAATGAATGGTGACTGCAAATTGGCCCGATGGTTTGTGGCGCAATTAAATTTAATTTTGAAAACAGTTGCCTGAACTGCTCTATAGCCCGAATGCAATTAGCGCCCCTTCCTGGTCCTGTGGCAGGCAGGCAGATATGCAACGTGGACTGTGGCAGGAACAAACAGGCAAAAGTGAAAGCATCAGCGTCAGCGTCAGCATCATCGCCAGCATCAGATGTCTGAAATTCGACATCAAAGGGGAGGCGAACGGGCAGGGGCTCGGGCACGGGTGGCCACAAGTCGGGGCATTGTTATATATGTCTATGTCGGCAGCCTATTTCTGGCCCATGTCACGCCCCCTGGCCACACACACACTCGTCCTGCCTGCACACTCCTTTGTCCTTTGTGTGTCTGCAGTGGGTGTCTGTGCGTTTTGTTTGCTTAGTTGGTTTCTCTATTTTCTGGCCCTCGCCAGCTCCGCTCCGCACTCTCGAGCGGAAAGAGAACTTCAGCCAACAAAGCGCCCGAAAACGAGAGCGAGCGCCCTTTCAAAATTGTTTGTGGCTTTCTGATGCATCAAACAACAACAAAAAGTGCCTGAACGAGAGGCTCGAGTAGTCGAAGGTTGAATACTCTTTCGTCTTGAGACTTTTTATTGGTTTATAGACAGAGCCACAAACAATTTAAGTGAAAGTCCTATACCTTCTTTTTCATAAACCTATAACCGAGGGGCTCTGCCGCATGACGCATTATACTACTCTTTGCAAGGGTATAGAAAAGGGTGATTGAAAAGAGAAAAGTACTCATACGAGTGCTGTACATGCATACAATATTTGTATGTTCTCCGCTGGCAGCGCTTTGAGTGCACTATTTTTTGGCAACAACAAATGCTGGAAAGTCAGGCGAGTGCTGGAGTGCTGGAGTGCTGGAGTGCAGGAGTGCAGGAGTGCTGGAGTGCAGGAGTGCAGGAGGAGGCTGAGAGAGAGAGAGAGAGTGGAATAATGCAAATGTGGATTAAGTCAAATGGGTCGGCAATCGGATTTCGATTGGTTATTTGCTGAAGGATGCTGAAGCTTATAAATGGCAATACCCATTGGGTTATACACAAAAGAATCCCTAATTGTATTGTTACCATCATTCGAGTGACATAATTGTAATTCGATTGCGTTGAGAGTTGAGGCAAGGATCGGACTTTAAGGCAAGAGTAGCTTGGTATGTCCCCACAACACAACTGAAGATGTCTTGAGCTAAATTGTAGAGTTTTTTGCGGCTGCTGTGGCTTTCCTTTTGGCACTAATGAAATGAAGTTTACCAGCATCCACAGCCGGGGCTCACCTCTTGCCCTCGCCCACTCAGCAATTTGCGACAATTGCGACTCAACGGGCAGACGCGTGGTTACCTCTGATTATCCACTACAGCTCAACTCATCCACTCAGCCACAGCCGAAGCCGTCCTGGCACACTGTCCACAAGGACTCGAGAACTTTTGTGTGTGAGTTTGTCTTTGTCTGGGAGTCAGTCACGAATGTGGGGGGGGGGGGGGGGGGGGGCCTATGACTGGCAACGCAACGCAATTCAATTTCCGCTACACAGACAGACAGCTGCATATTTCCACTTGAACACTTGCATTTATCGCCTGTCGAACTGCAAGTTTTTGCCCCAGGCCCCAAAGCTGTTGCTCCTCCTCCTGCTGCTGGACTGTGCCTGACTTTTATCTATGTGTGTGTGTGCGCTGCTTTTATGACTCGGCCAGAAACTCATTTAAATAAGCAGCCAGTTGTGCCTATTTAAACCGAATGCCAACAATCTCGCATAGCATTCAATGCAGAGCACTTGCCATCATAACGCTATGCAACAGGGTTTGTTTTCCATGGTGGGACAGAAAAGTAGATAAACGGAATTTAATTGGAGCAATAAAAGAGAATGAGGGAGGAAGGAATGGCAGCAGCTAATAGTAGATCTGGGAGTTCAACATTCCATTAAAGATACATATGCCACACAACATTTATAGTCGTTATTGGTGGAGGAGAGTATAGTAGAGTGGTAGTAGATCCCCTAGAAAATACATATATAGCTTGGTCCTTCCACTTTGTAGATCGAACATTAAACATTAAACATTAAACAATATATCCTATATTCCTGCACACTAGCTTCGTTCGTGCGCCTACCCCGGGCTCTCTAGCCTCGTGCGCTCAAGCAGACGACGACAACTACCCAAAACTTACTGTATAAAATAGCAAGATTATATGTCCGACTGATTGACTCTTCCACTTCGTGCCTTTGCTGTCTCTCTTTCAACCAGTGAGATTTGTACTCATAAAAATAAGAAAAAAAACCCATATAAGTGGCTCTTTGTAGCCTTTGTAGTCTCTGCAGACAGAAGTACAAAAGTCTTCCTGCCGGGGCCCATAGTACATAGCCCTAGGAGCCCCGCTGTAAAAGGATGAGAGGCATTTACAAAGGCAACAACAGCGCGCAACAGCCCTCAACTTAACCTCAATGAATGCTGTGCGGCGACGGTGGCGTATGTGTAACATGCGGGCGACTCGAATTGTGGGCAGATTTATATATAGCTTAGCTCCGGGGGCTACTTGTTGGATCTTCAAATATTTATGAAAGGCGAATGAAGAAAGTTTTTCCGTTGCTTGCACTCTGCAGGGCCTCGGCTCCACTTTACTTAACCCACAATCTCTCCCTCCTCCTCTCCCTCTCTGCAGATGCACTCGAATCTGTGGATATTTATTTGGCGCCGCAAACTCTCCTTCCTGCTAGTAGTGTCTGGCCTCGTGCTGCTGGGTCTCTGGACATGGGCCATACTCATCGATACGACCACCACGCCACCACTGCCGGTTCCCTCAGCGAATGCTGAGGCAAGAGAGCGCCAACAGCAGCAGCAGAACACGGAATACCAGCAGGTCCATATTATCCAGAAGCTAATTGCCCAGGCCAACCGTGTGCTCCGCGCCGATCGACTCAAGGACAACGCCGCCGGAGAGAAGGCGCCAACTGTCCAGCGTTTGGGCAACGTGCGATTCCTGCGTCCCACCCAGGCCAAGAAGGCCCCACTACCCCTGTCCGAGAGCTATCTGTTCGAGCAGGAGCGCCTGAAGATACTCGAACAGCAGCAGCGTCAGCGCAACGCCGGAATGGAGGAGCTGAATGCCAATGCGGAGGATGAGCGTATGCTCAGCTCTGCCGAGCGCCAGACTCAGTACGAGCACGATCTCCAGCGGATGGGCGTTCCCGTGGTGGCTGGTATCGGACCAGACGGGCCACGTTCCCCTAACGAGCGTCTCGTCCACTTGGATCTGAAGGGGGCCCCGCCCAAGCTGAGTTTCCTCAAGCAACTGCTGCCGATACTCAGGGCTCTGGGTGCCACGGGGCTACTGATCGAATACGAGGATATGTTTCCCTTTACTGGAGCCCTCCAGCCGCTGGCCGCCCACAATGCCTACAAAGAAGATGAATTGAGGGTAACATTGAGGGATTCAAGAGATTCATTTAACTTATTATAGTCTTTTAGGACTTTCTGGAGTGCGCCGCCTTGCATGGTTTGAGTGTGATGCCTCTGCTTCAGACCTTCGGGCATTTGGAGTATGTCCTGAAACTGGAGGGATTTGAGCAGCTAAGGGAGCTGCCCGAAAGTCCCCAATCCATCTGCCCCAGTCAGCCACAGAGCATGGCCCTGCTGGAGCAGATGCTCACCCAGGTGATCGAGCTGCATTTACAGTGCATCGGCAAGGCCACCCCCTCAGCCCCGACACTGCCCATCAAGTTCACGCACATCCACATCGGATGCGATGAGGTGCAGCGCATGGGGGAGTGCCAGGCCTGCCGCCAGAGACTCCGGAGCGAGCTGTTCCTGTCGCACGTGATCAGTCTCTCGCACTTTGTGCGTCGCCACTGGCCCCAACTGGGCGTGGTCATCTGGGATGATCAGCTGCGATCGATGTCACTCAGCGAGCTTCAGCACTCGCAGATCGGCAGCTATGTGGAGCCCATGGTGTGGGTGTATGCCAGCGATATCTATCGGTTCATCCAGCCGCAGCTGTGGGACACCTATGCCAAGGTCTTTCCCAGTGCTTGGGTGGCCTCGGCCTACAAGGGGGCCTTCGGCGAGAGCCTGCTGGTGCCGCCGCTGCAGCATCATCTGGAAAACAACATACGCTGGCTGGCGGTCATCGCCAAGGAGGGCGGACGCTTTGCCAAAGGACTGCGCGGTGTGGCTCTAACCGGCTGGCAGCGATACGATCACTTTGCCGTCCTGTGCGAACTGCTGCCAGTGGGAATGCCCAGCCTGATGGTGTCGCTGTCGACTGTTTCCAAGGGTTATTTCAGCACTAATCCAAGGGACAACGATCTGTTGCGCGTGCTGCAGTGCGTCTTTCAGCCGGACAGCCGACGCTCGGGTCGCCCCTGGCTAGAACTGCATCCGAATGCCCATCATAGCCAACTGTTTGCTGTCTGCAACTATCCCGGCCACATGGTCTTCAAGTATGCCCTTCGTCTGTACGACAAACTGGCCGAAGTGGGAGCCTATCTACAGCAGACGCGTGAGCAGAGCGCCTGGCTCTCCGACTACAATGTGAGGCACAACTTCAGCTCCCCGTTGAGAGTTCACGAGCTGATTGCCCGAACGCCAATACTGATTGAGGAGCTGCGCGCAATGGCTCGCGAGGCACAGCAGCTGCTGTGGGAGGCGTACGATGAGTACACGGTGGCTGAATTTGTAGAGCAGCACATCTATCCTACCATCGAGGCGCTGCAGCGCCAATTGGCCAGCGGAGCGACGCTGCTCCAACGCCGCACCTGGCCACAACGGCCGCTGCCATTGACCCTGAGGATACAGGAGGATATGGGCTTGGTCACAGATCGCCAGCCGCACTGAGCAAACACACCGTGATGTTGATAACTAATGTATAGTGATGGCGTTCGAAACGCCCCAAGACCCAGCAATGGAAAATAAGCGATAATTCGAATGTTAACAGCGCTGCAGCAGGCATTTCTCTATCTATCTACATACATCTATAATTAATAGCATTAAATGTTCATTTTTTCTAGACTACTTTGTAAGCCAAAGCTCAATTATACAAGTAAAAGATCTAAAATAATCATATGATAATCAAAATCTACAAGTAATTTGTAATTTGCCAAAAAGAAACAAGTGCGGGCTAGTATAGCATTTCAAATATTGCGCGCACCTCAGTGCTAATTTCAAATTTCCCGCACAGTTCAGTGGGAGTGGAAATTTTAAAGCTGACAAAGCCCTTACAGGGTTGATATAAGTCGCGAAAGCGCATGAAAAGGATGCAAGCCAGGTTACTATTTACGGTATATTTATGTATACTTTTCGGTATATTTCGGTATATGTCCGAGGGTCCTGTGGCGAAAAAGTGCCTCGTAATTTTGAATGGGCTATAAAAAAGGGTATGGACAACAGGCAAAAACAGCCAAGGCAAATGGCAAGGTTCGTACGAGCCCTCACCTCGCCGTGTTGTCTGTTGTCCACACCCTCGTTTTCCTTCCATTATGTAGCAAATGTGTAGTAACCGTGTAGGTATATTTACGGTAGATGTTAAACACGAGACGGGGTGAAACGAAAGCTCAAAAAGGACGAAAAGGAATGTTGGAAACACATGTTCGCGCAAAATCGATGATTAAAAGCAAAAACGGAAAACTTTAGCGTGCATAACAGAAAGTTAGCTTAAAAGTGTCCAAATCGATTTACAGCAGTCGTGAAGCTGCCAGGCCAGGACCTTTCCGGTGCAGAGATTCTTGGGGCAAAACAAAACGTGAGGAAAATGGGTATTACAACAGAGACAGCTACAACAGCAACCGGAATGGGAGCGGTGAATGGTGGAGCAGCCGATGTCGAAGGCAAACAGATCCTGTCGCTGGAAGTTTTCCAAGAGTTATTCAAGCACGTGGAGCCGGATGTGGAAATCGATGCCTTTGAGGTAATGTGATGCATGAAACGGAGACTCTAAGTATTTCTTGTATGACGTAGTGGACACGTGGCTTTTGCAGCTGGCTCAGGGCTCGGACCGCGGCGACAATTATACGGCTGCCTTGTATCGGATAAATCTGAGTGGCAAGCGGCAGAGTCTCGATGGCAGCCAACACAAATGGACGCAAAGCGTTATATGCAAGGTCATGCCGGAGAGCGTGGCCCAACGAGAGGCCTACAAAAGCGACAAACTGTTTCGGTAAGAGAGATCTCTACGCAGATTCTCAAACTATCTAATCTTGTGTCCTATCAACAGCAATGAAGTGGAGTTCTATACCACAATAATGCCAGAGTTGCTCAAGTTTCAGGCCAGCAAAACGGGCCGAGACTCGCCAGTGTTTAATGCCATACCCAAGTGCTATACGGCCCGACATGATCTGCTCATAATGGGTAACTATGTGACCACATCTCCTGCCTTGGCAATCTTTTAAGCATATTCCCTTTCATGCAGAGGACCTGCGTGAACGCGGCTTTCAGATGTCCGATCGCCACAAAGGACTCAGCATGGAGGAGACGCAGTCCGTCCTCTTGCAGGTGGCCCAATTACATGGCCTCAGTTTGGCCTACAAGTTTGAGCATCCGCTGGACTTTGCCAAGCTGTGCAGCCTCATCAGCGAGGGCATCTTCTGCACGGCCAACACGAGTTGGTATAGAAACTACTACGAGCGTCTCACGAAGAACGCCGTCAAAATGGTTTCCGAAGTGTTGCCCGCCGACTCCAAGTATGTCCTGGCCATGCGAAATTTCGCTGAGAGCTCCTCCTTCTTTGGCCAAATGGTGAAGATTGCCAGTTCAGAGTCCCCGTTGTCGGCCATTTGCCATGGCGACTGTTGGGTCAACAATTTTCTGTATCACTACGATCCAGAAGATCCACAGCTGGTGCTGGAGGTGGCCCTGATAGACTTCCAGCTAATACGTTATAGTTCGATTGCCTTGGACATTGCCAATCTGTTGTACTGCTGCACCACGAAGGAGATGAGGGATGCGGAGCTGAAATCGTTGCTGAAAACCTACACGGAGGAGTTGTTCAGGTGGCTGAAGATCCTGTGCACTGAACTGCCAGAACACTGCAATACCCTGGAAAAGCTGCAAAAAATGTAAGATAACGAATGGCTTTTAAATTAAAATGAATTTAGCCATCTTAATTTTCGCTCAAGCTTTGCCGAGGAGCTGAAAGCCTATGGACGTTTTGCCCTGGGTCTTGCCATGGACATTATACCTATAAGTACATGTTCTTCCGAAGATGCACCGGATATGTACTTGAATCGCAACGATGAGCCCGAGGAGGAGGATGAGGGTGCGCCAACGCTTAACTTTCCACCCAACGATCTGTGTCGCCAGAAAATGGTCGAAATAGTCAAAGATATGGTCGATGGGGATATGCTTTAGAGCTGGCTTCAATCTCAAGCTATCTGCACAAAACACCAAATTAACGATAACTCAGTAACCCATAGTTATATGCAAAACTAGTAATATTTAAAAACAAAGTAGCCTACTCTAGTTACCATTAGGCCTAGAAATAATTTATACGATTGGAGGGTACCACCGCTACCGACAGCGTTACATTACGTTTCTCTAACAACCATAAATGGAATTTTCGTCGAAAAGGGAGCTCTGTGAGTGAAGCAATACGATGCCATCGGGGTTATCTTTAAATTGAATTTTGCTTAAGTTTTTGAGACGTTTTTCTTTTCCTCTTTATTGGATATATGAGTATAAGTAAACCCAACGAACCGAGGCCAAATTAGGTAGATTTACAATTTCTTTGGAAGCTATTTTATTTTTAACCAAAGTTGCCGATGGATATTTCTTGAACAAAGCAATATGTTTGACTGTTCCTTTCGTTCTTGTTGTAGCCCATCTATACTTAACAGATATTTGTTGGACCTTAGCTCAAAAACAACTTGTCCCGTTCGCATATTGTGTATTGTGTGTTTTTCTTAAGTATTCTTTACACAAAGCAATAAATTATAAACAAAACTAATGCCTTAAATTAATAATCCGCCTTGGCTGTCCAAGTGGCCTTGTTAGTCATCGCTTCCTTGTCACAGCAATTGCGCAGGAACTTCAGGCCAGCCTCGATGGAGCGTTCTAGCTCGTTCTGGGACCTATGAATCTTGGCTGGAGGTGGTCCCATATCATTTAGGCCGGGAGGAGGCGGTATAGCAGCCCCCCGACTGCCTGCAGATGTGGAAGGTGTGTCATCGTCAATGTCATCGCTGGGGGTAGTGTAATTGCGTCGCTGGAACTGCTGCTCTTTCTTGCTGGAATTGAAATTACTGAATTCGTGTTCTTGGATTTCCCACAGTGGGGGCGGCGCTGGAATGCTGCTGAAGTTGCTGCGTTTTAGCGGCTCTGGAAGGGGAGCGAACTCCTGTTTACGCTCGCCACGCTGTTTTTCGTTCCACTCTTCCTGTGACATGGGCAGACGTTCGGCTTTGTATTCCCATTCTTCTTCCGGCTCTTCCGACGCCAGTTTCTCCTTATCCCAATCGCGAACATGCTCCTTGCGCAGCTCCGCGCGTTGCGCTTCCTCGGCTTCTTTATCTTTCTCAATGGCCTCTTTCCTTTCACGTTCTTTGCACTCCCGTTCGACAGCCTCAGCTGCTGATTCGTCTTTCTTCTGCTGCAGTTCCCGTTCGTAATCCTCCTTGCTGATGGGCGACAGACCATTGCGAGCCCGTATGCGGTTCTTGGCGGCCAGCACTCGACCAGCCACCATGCTGTCCCGCTTGGCTCTCAATTCATCGCGCCGAGCCTGCTCCTCAGTTGTGGCCTTGCGCGCCTCCTCCAGCTCTCTCTGCTGCTTTGCGCGCTCTTCTTCGTCTGTGGAAAAGGCATAGTAGCCGACACCGTGGGTGCGGGCCTCGTCGAAGAAGACATCTTGGTAGTGAATGTCTGGCTTTTCGGCATTCTCCTGCTCTTTGCGCTCCCAGTTCAGAAGCAGCTCGGCGTGGTGGGTCGCTGTGGACTGGTCATCGCTGAAAATGCTGCCCGGAGGGCGTGGTTTAACGTTGAAATCCTCCTCCGCCTCCTCCTCCCCCTCCTTCTGTTCGCCCTTCGTGTCTATCATCCAGTTGGCCTTGGTTGTATCAATGCGCTCAGGCATACTTTGGGCTAGCTGCTTGTCGCGTTTCTTTTCCTCAGCCAATACCTTTCTGAGACATTTCCTTGTGCGGCCCAAACAATCAACGTACTCCACTTCATCATCGTCGTTGCCCTCCTCTTCGCTGGAGCTGCTTGAACTGCTGCTCACTCGCCCGGGCGGAGAACAAGTCTGTGGCTCTTCGTCTAGATCTTCCTCCTGGCGCTTGCGATTGAACATGACCAGACAATTGTCGTCAGAGTTGAGGTTGCCTCCGCTGCGACTCATTCGATCGTAGTACTTGCTCTTCGCCTCCAGAACGCGCCGAGACTTCTCCAGCTGCGCATGATTCTCGGTCTCATAGACCTTGGCGTCCCCGGTGCGGCTCACTTCATTGTAGCTGTGCGACTTCTTCTCCTTCGGCTTCTCCTTCTCACTGACGACTTTTTGGGGCTTGTGTTCAACAGCCGATACCTGGGCCGCCTTGGCCAACTTCACCTCATGCTGCTTGCGCAATAATTCAGCCTTCAGGCTGAGCAAAGATGATAAATTTACCGAGATAGCTTTGTTTGGGTCGTTCATTTTCAAAATAATTCAAGTAATTCGAATGCTAGAAAGGGATAGCAAAGGCAATCAGCTGTTGGAGCATGTTTGAAAGGTTTTCGATAAAACGCCGCGGTAACCCTAAATCATGTATGGTCTTGCAGCCCTGGTGGAAATATTTATTTATTTACGTTTTTAAAAAAATGTCTGGATCTGCCGAGGATTTCCAAGTTGTCACCAGAAAGAAATGGATAGCCCGCAAGTGTTTGAGGCGGCGGGATCGCCACAAGTCCGAGTCTGACTATTTGAAGGACTGCCCCGATGTGGATGTCGACAAATTTAAGGAGTAAGCGTGAATGGATCTTTATATTCGTGGCCACTGAAAATTCTGTATATCTAAACCCAAAACTATCCAATTCTAGTCGGCTGGAGCGTCTCTGCACGAAAATGTCACAAAGCGACTACTTTATGCTGGCTATGGAGACGCTGCAGCAACAGGTGGATGTCATAAATCGACCGCTGGAACGCATTGTCTGCCTGGGGCTGGGGCCGTTTTCTCGCACCCACATCGCCCTGCATCAGGCAGCATTCGTTGTTAGCTTGCAGCGACACTACCAGATCAAGGAGGCTATTTATTTCGATCCTGTGTTTAGGGAGAGTGAGAAGGAGCTGCTGCGGCTGTTCGATGGCAACGTGATAGCCGAAGACTGTGCAGGCAAGCACGAGGCGACCGTTCCCACACTCTACTATCTGCCACACTGCCCCTACCCCCTGATGAACAACATCCTGTGGTGCAACTGGTCAAGGGATACTCTGCCAAACGTACTACTTGTTTCGAATAGTTTTGAGATGCTGACGATGACACGAAAGACCCCGAAAGATCACATAAACCAAGTAGTCGAACACTGCACAGAAACCCCACTGGACGATGACTACGAGCATCAAAATGTCTTCAATGACTTATCATTGCACACATTTCCCTGGGACAGTCTGCCGGAAACCGATGATGAAATATTTTGGAAACGTTGCGCCCCAATGAAAGTGAATGAAGACGAGCTAATTATAGAGACGGAAGCAAAAGCGACGCATTGAACCCAATATCAAAAAACAAGGAAATAGGTTTATATTTAAGTTTTATTATTATGTTTGTACATATACGGTGCAATTGTGTGCCCTTACAGGCTCATAAACTTGTCCATCTCTTTCTCATTCTCATCCTCTTTTTTTGCAGTCTGCTTCTTTCGAGCTTTAGCCCTCATCTTCTGTGATTTCTTCGCTTTTTTTCTCTGCGCCTCTCTATGAGCAGCGACTCTCCGGTTTATTGGCTGTCGTCGTGGTTCTTCAACTGGGACCTTATTTCGACGTTTCACTGCTATGCCTGTGGTCTTTATTGGAAATGCGCAGGGCAGCAGCTGCTGCTCCTCATGCAGCCGTCCGCAGAGAGTGTTCGAGATGGGCAAGTAGCTATTTTGGCTGAGAAAGCACTCATCACTGGGTGCGGTGGCCGTTAGCAGCTCGTGCAGCTTGAAACTCTGTGGTGGTGGCGTGGGCTCCTTGATGGGCTTACATAGTAAAAACTTGTCCTTATACTTGACTGAATTTCGCAGCAAATAGTCCCCAGGTGGGATAGCATTGAATAGCTTAAGAAATTCGCACAGATGGGAGAGCAACTGAGGCACGCTCGTGTTGTAGTAGTCGTGCAGCGTCTTTTCCAGCGAAACCAGCGTCAGCTTCTCCTCGAGCAGTGGCTCAAAGTCTCGCAGCGATACGCGACTGCAGTGGCCAATCTCCGCTTTGAGGAGCTTCAAGTGCAGCCAAGCCTTGAGCAATTCGTACTTGGACATAATTTCGCAGCCGCAGTCTGGTTTGTTCTCCAGCTTAATGAAGTGGCAGCCGAGCGGTTCCGCTCCCTTCGCATCGCTTACACCTGCCAGCGATACGCTGCTATACATTTGAAACTCCTCACTTGGTTCGGCATCATCATCATCCTGGGATCTTAGGCACCAGCTAATCATGGCAGTATTCGAGTTGGAAGGCTCTATGGCAGCAGATTCTATGTCCACTGGTCGGAGTTTATAGTCCATTTGCAGATCTACAGCTAATTCTTTAAATGAAGGTAGATCTGGGATGTCTTTCAATGAGCCATTCTGGTCAAACGTTAGCCACTGATCTTCTCCGGACTGCGCCCTGTACGCCTGATAGGCTTGCGTCAAAAGCAAGCCGCTTGTGTGCCAGCCGCAGTTGCGCGCCGGAAAGGGATCCTTAAATTCGAAACATTTGTGCTCACTCCCATATGTTTCCTTGACAGTGATCAACATTTCCGTGGGCATATCCACATATGCACCGGTAGACAAAAGCATCAGGAGCGATTCCAAGGGCAAAACGAAGATGTTGCCTTCATCCGGCTGTTCCAGCATCGGTATAGTTGGGTAGACGGTTTCTATGCCAGAAAAGCGACATAAGCGCACATTCAGGGTCATCAGTTCCTCTCGCTTTAGCTTCACCTCCGGCCACAGCCTTACCTGGCCCACAATCCGCTTCAGCTCCACCTTCTCGACACTTGCGGTTTGAGGATTGAAGCTCTTGCATTGGGCCAGGTGCGGCAAACCCGAGTACGTCACATAGGTGTCATTGGGAACGCCTTTCAGCAGCTGTTTCATTCGCAGCTCATGCCATATTCTATAGGCCTGAACAATAGACATCATTGGAGCGTAGAGCAGTTCCCTCTGACTAGTTTCATAATCAAGTACATCTTTTTGGAACATTTGATACTCCGTGTGGCGTTTCTTCTCCGTGACACGCCATACCACAAAGTCGTCCTCCGGCACAGGGTCGTTGCGTTGCCATGCCAGAAGCACCCTCATACATGCCGTCTGCTGATGGCTTGTCAAGGCGGAATACTTTTCCCTAAGATTGGGAAACTTGTAAGGCAGCAACCGTCTTGAGTGCTCCCGTACGGATTTATTTGCAGTCTGTTGTGTGCGTGGGTCCTTGGGCGGCGAGTCGTTGCTGTACGATGTGAAAACCTCCGACGGACCTTCCAGCTCTTGACTGAGCACCTCCGGTATGACTTCATTCAAACATGTGTACAGGGTATCGTCCACATGCTCAAACGATTTGTTGAATACTTTATAGGAGGGTTGGTTGCGGAAAATTGCGTCTCCTTGGTACAAGCCTGGCTCCATGTCCTTCAAATACAATTAATTTTGAAATTTCCGACATTTACGAATTGTTTCGATAAGTTTATATTTGAGCAATAATTTCGATAAGTTGCACTGCGGCTTGTTAACACTGGACAGAAAATGGTAGTTTTGCACACTGCTGCCGTTGGTAAAAATATTCGGAAAAAAGTGGTGGGAAAACAATAAATAATACAGGAAATATGGTTATCACATAACGCAGCTTAACCGCAGCAGTTGCCACAATGAGCCTCAATCTGGGGGGCTGGATCCACAGCTTCACTGTAACGGACACGCAGCAGCACAAAGGAGGGTACACCATTTACAAGATTACCTCGATCGTGAGTGTGGTAAATGGGGGGCAGAAACTGTGGTTTTGCTGAACGGTCTCTCTCATTACCAGGTTTTCCCACGGTCGGTGCCCCAAGCTCTCACTTGTCTGGTTGTGTGGAAGCGCTTCCACGAGATCAAGCGGCTGCACCGGGAGCTGAGTCGCCGGCACAAGAGTCTCCAGCTACCCGGCAAGCTGCCCGTGCCCACGGACAGCAGCTACTTTAAGCGCTTCGATG
Organism: Drosophila miranda; assembly: GCF_003369915.1. Lineage (NCBI taxonomy): Eukaryota > Metazoa > Arthropoda > Insecta > Diptera > Drosophilidae > Drosophila > Drosophila miranda. Next base: position 31,631,745 of record NC_046675.1, read on the forward strand.
CGGTTGTCATCCAGCGTCGGAAGGAATACATCCTGCAGCTGCTGGATTTTGCGGCTCAGCATCCCGCCCTGTACAAGTGCAGCACCTTCACCCACTTCTTCAGTGAGGCGCACTCGCCGAACGGTTCCCCCTTGAAGAAGCTCTATGTGGAGCGCTCTCTGAAACTCAAGACCACTGGGGACACTGATTGTAGCTGCAGTGGAACAGGTGCTGGCAGCGTGACTGAGCCGGGGGCAGGAGCCATAGCTGACATTTGCGATAAGCTTAATCTGCCTTATGATCCGCACAACGCTGGTGGCATCTTGCCATTGGATCCGCGATGCGATAAAGAGCAGCAGCAGCAGTCTCTAAGCTGCAACGATGAACCGGACGCCAAGGAAGCCAAAGCCGAGACAGACGCCGAGTCAGAGCCAAAGACAAAGCCGGATGAGGGGCAGGCCAAGCGGGACTACCTACGACTACTCACGCCCATGGCCTCCATCGAGAGCGATGACAGCGACTACATCTACGAGGCGGCTTTGGAGTTCAGTCACGCCGTCCAGGCGGAGGTGAATCTCGAGTACGCCGAGGCACACGAGCGCTACAAGCACGGCGTGGATCTGCTGCTCGTCGGGGCCAAGCACGACTCGAACGAAGAGCGCAAGTTCATAGCCAAAGCGAAGATATCAAAGTACCTGGCACGCGCCGAGGAGATACACGTCAACTTCCTGGCCAACTCCGCCAAGAAACTGCACTTCCAGCTGTCCTTGGATATAGCAGACGGCACGAGTGTCGCGCAACTTGAGTGCTCCTGGAACCAGCTGGCCAAGTACAAGGTGGTGCAAGTTCTCGACGAGCGGGTGATGCAGGTGCAGTGCATCACCGAGCCCCAGCAGCCGGCGGCCATAATGAAGGGCATTGAGAAGCCGGCCAGCCACTCGCTCACCCAGAGTATTTTCCTGCCGCAGCAGGTGCCTTACATGGCCCAGTTGTTGGCCTACTTTCAGTCGGACCAAAAGATCTTCCTGCTGCTGAGGCAGGCCGAGGGTGGACGCCTGTACGACTATCTGCAGAGCTACACTCCCACGGGAGCCAAGACCATCAACTATGGCGAGCTTTTTCCAGCGGACAAGGAGGTGGAGCAGGAGCAGCCCCTCACCGCCGACAGCGATGTCAGCGATCTAGTGCGTAGCTCCCAGCAGCTGCTCAAATCGGTTTCCCATACCCTCAGCAATCTACAGGCCGGCGTCCTCACGCCCAGGCGACAGAAGGCGGCTGCAGCTGGGGTCCATGTCCGTGTCCTTCCCGAGCAGTGCCTGCGGCAGTGGGCCTGCGAGCTGGCCATAGCCATCCACAGTCTCCACGACAAAGGTGTGATTCTGCGGGATCTGCACATGAACAACATCCTGCTGGGCTCCAAGGGGCAGCTACTGCTTACGTATTTCTACCAAAACGAAGGACTCAGCTCCGACGACAGCTATGTGCACAAGGCCCTAAGCCTGGAGGCAGTATCGAATCATTTTGTGGCCCCCGAGCGACCTCTGAGTTTCCGCTCCGACTGGTGGAGCTATGGTGTGGTGCTCTACCAGCTTCTGCTGGGAGTGGTAAGCATTGTCATTCCTCATTGTGAATCTCTTTCTAATGCTATTTGCTTTCGTTAGCCCTACAAGTCCACGCATCCTGGCCAACTAGAACTCTATGGTTGTGTGCAGTACCCCAGCGAATCTGTGGACATCTCTGATCATGCCCGTGACTTGTTGGAGCAGCTGCTGCAGCTTAATCCGGAGCTGCGTCTGGACGATGAGCAGCTGCAGGGACATCCCTTCTTCAAGGGCATCGACTGGCAGGCGGTTCTGAAAAGTGGCATATAAGGACAAGATAACGATGGGACCTTTTTGTTTGATGAATCTTTTCAATATTCGAAATATTCTTTTAGGGTCCTTCTTTCAAAGGTACTCTATGTAGTTTTCCAATGTATTATTTTGTTATCTCGTATATCAAGCACTTGATTTTTCTTATTTAATCAATTTTTAAAGAACAAAGCCTTTAGTGGCTAGTATTCTTATGCTTTGTTTTATAGTTTTCGCTTGGTTTTTTTTGGTACAAAACACGCTTTATTTAAGATTTATTATATACATTTGCGAAATGTTTTAAAGTATTGCTTACGAATATAGAAATTTAGGCTAGGATACAGGCGTATTTATGTAATAATTTTGATATACAAAAATGGTACGAGTACGATTATGGATAAATTAGTAAGTAAAAATCTTTGTAAAGCCAAATGAGCTAAAGTAGTATATAAAAAGCATTTTATTGTCTAACTACACAACAGTTTTTGGTTTAACTTAGAGCTAGGCTATGGCTAAATTTGTTTTTGGGGACGGACGAGCTATCTGTAGCTCTTCCGTCGCCCGTAAGGCACATTTGGAATGCATTCTGGGGGGTACGGTGACACCCCCTCGGGACTAATCCTACACTTACGACTAAACAAAAACTGCATTAAGTTTTGGCAAGACTTGTTGATTCTGTTGTTGTTGCAACTTACGAGACGAGACCTAAAGACTAAAAGGAACCTATGGCATATATGAAAACATTAGCTAGGACTCTCCGAAAACCACAAAAATACCAGAGTTTTGGTCTTTTCAGTCTACTAATATTTGGTATCTTTTGGTATGGTATTTTCTGGTGTCCACACGTGAGAATGGGGCCCAATTTACAGTTAGAAATGCTGCACACACACACACTTTCAAAATGGCCGCCGGAAGCGTGCTGCGCTTTGAGGGTGGGGTGGAGCCCAGCGTCGATGTTGCTGCTGGTGCTGCTGCTGGCGACGGTGTGTGAGCATTTCCCTTAGTGCAAAAAAGGCGGCAGGACGTAGCTCTGTGCCTGCTGCTGCTGTTGCTGCTGCTGGGCCGACTCCTCGCTCTTGATCACAGTCTGCAGTCCGCTGTCGTTGTCATCGCTGCTGCCACTTCCGTTGCCTGCCCCTGCCCCCGAACCCGCTCCCGTGGTCACGTAATGCTGCGTCTGAGCCTCCACCAAATGGCAGTTGGAGCCGGGACTCAGCTCGAGGCCCGCCGATGATTGATGGCACTGCAGATGCACATACTTGGCCTGCTCCGCGCTCAGATATTTCCCATTCAGCTGCGCCTGCTGCTGCTGCTGCTGGTGCGGATCGGCGTGATCGGGAATGAGGGTGACCAGCGTTCCGTCGGCCATCTGCTGTTGCGTAGCCTGCAGCTCCGCTGCCTGGTAGCTTCCATTCCCATTGCCTGTCGCCTCCTCGCCCCCGGACACACCCGCCACGGAGCCAGTTGTGGCGCCCATTTCCATGCGACTGGGACTGCCGTAGTCAAAGTGTCGCATGGGAAAGAGCTGGCTCTCGTGCACATAGGTGCCGTACTGGCCGGAGTAGGTGCCATAGGGGCTGGCCGCCGGCGACAGCAGGCTGAACTGCGGTGTCAGCTCGTAGGGTGTCTGGTAGCTGGTCCAGCTGTCCATGCTACCCGGCGGCGTCACGGTCGTCGTCTGCGGATAGCTGGTGAAGGGTGGAGCCAGGCTACTGTTTAGCGTTGCCGTCGGCGGAGTGCTCGTCTTGATGTAGCCCGTCTTGCGTGGTGGCTCGTGCTTCCGCCACTTGGCGCGACGGTTCTGGAACCACACCTGCACCCGGGACTCGCTCAGATTCAGCTTGATGGCCAGCTCCTCGCGGGCAAACACATCCGGATAGGGGGCACGCTCAAAGGCGCGTTCTAGTTCCTCTAATTGATAGGCTGTGAACGTGGTTCTGCAATCGAATAGAGGACAAAAATCTACGGATTAGATATAGTCTTGAGGAAAATGCGAGGAGAAAGTAGGGATATATAGCAGATTGTACTAAAAGATAATCTAACGAAGATCTATGAATCGATGAGAGTTCAAGGAAGCTTGAAGATTTGAATACTTAGAAGTTGGGTTTCTTTTTAAAGAGTTCCTTATACATCTGGGATACATTTCCTATAATTAACCCCCCAAAGATTGTCTCCTGCTCATTTCCCTTTTAGTTTTTTATCTACCATTACGCATACGCCCCATGGCTCTGGCCCATAAATAGTGAAAATTATTATCATGGGGCCACATAACATCATTGATTTCCCGTCGTTAAATTAATTGGAATTGCAGGATAGCAGAGAGAATGGATGGGGGTGCTTACCTCGTTTTCTTCTTCTTGATGCCATTGGGATCGCCCTTCTTTTTGCTGCTGCTGTTTCCGCCGTCCTTCTTGGGCGCGGCGGCAGCAACACCTCCAGCAGCGCCCACAACTGTGACCGAGGCGCCCTGGCCCCCAGCAGAGACATTTGCACTTCCATTGGGCGTCACGCCATTGCTGATGCCCGACGCGGAGGTGGCTGGTGGTGTAACGCCCGAACCACCCGCATCCTGCATCTGGCCGCACATTTCGTCGGGCTTCTTGAGCTTGCCTCCGGCCGAACCAGGACCGCCGTTGATTAGCACTGGACTGGAGTCCTGGATCAAGCCATCTGAGTGCTCCAAGTGGTCCAAGTGGTGATGCGGACTGCCGCCGTAGAGATGCTGCAGTTGGGAATGCTGCTGAGACTGCGGTTCGTACTGGTCCTTGGGCGAGTAGTCGAGCTTTCCGTTCAGCGGATGGTAGTCCATGATCCCCACCAGCTGCTGCTGCTGTTGGTTTGAGGATGTCTGCTGCTTGTGATGCAGGATGCCATTGTGGCTGGGCGGTGGCGTGACGGCGTAGTGCTGGTGGTGATGGTGTTGTTGTTGCTGGTGCTGCTGATGCTGATCCACCAGCTTGTACTCGTACTTCTGGCTGGGCGAATAGCATCCAATCTTATTGCCAAAATCCATTTTCGGAACATAGTTGGGAGATCCTCCGCCACCGCTCACGCCTCCCCCGCCGCCGTTTGGCAGTATGGTGTTGCAGTCGGGCAGACGCTGCTGCGGCTGCTGCTGGCTACACAGCTCGTGGACACTGCCGAGCATAACGGGATGCATGGCCGTCGAGGTTGGCAGAAGGGGCTTGGCCCCCAGGGGATTGAGGGGGCCGCCGCCAAAGTCCCCGAAAATCGGATCATCAAAGCTGTCATGCTCCATCCTGCTCACTCGAATCGAATGCACTTTCTCACACACACACACACACACACACACGAACACAAAGCCACAGAGATCCGTTTTATTATTAAGCTCAGCTTAAAGGAGCTTTTTCAATCCGAATTTTCTAACTTCGAATTTGATCGAATCAAATATGGCTGCTTTGCCTTTGTTTTTTTTTTTAGTTAAATTAACTTTTGGCTAAAACATTTCTCTTTGGTTGGACTTTTTTTAAATTTGTTTCACACTCCTTGAGCCTCTCTATCTCGGTCGTCGCCGTGGTCGTGTTGTCAACCGCTCAAGTCTTGGCCTTAATTGAGTCCGCTACTGGCGATGATTGCCCTTTTATACCGGCGCGACTGGCAGCGCCGCTGCAGCGTCGGCAGCGACCAATCCGGTGCCGCCAATGGCCGACATTCCCCTGCCGAAGGAGCGAGATAGCGAGAGAGCTGGTCCCGGTGGGCACCAGAGTGCGTTTCATGCTGGCGCGTGTGACTTTTCTGCGCCTTTGCTTGGTTCGGTTTTGGGGTGTGGTTTACTCTTCCCACCCGCTGCTACTGCTGTTGCTGCTGCTTCTCCTACTGCTGCTGCTGCTGCTCTGGACTGGGTAGAGCTGCTTGTGTCCAGTTTCTGGGATCGACCCGACCCGCCACGGAATGCTACCAGCAGATCTCCGACAGCTTCGACGGCACGGATGATGAGTCTTGGGAAAGGGATTTTAGTGGGAACAGAGGACCTATTGCTCTTAGAAAGGTTTCTTTAAGGATTGTATAGATTTTTGATGGATGGTGACAAAAGAATCCGTTGGGATAGCATTGGAATAAGGAAACTCTAAAAGAAATATTTATAATATTACCTCATTACATTTATAGGTTCTATATATAAGTCTAAGGGGTAGTATAGGGTTTAAAGAGTTCTTTATATTATCTATCAGAAAATTATTATATTCCAAGCCATAATCATAATGAAAATTCCTTATATTATTATCACCTGCTATCTGAAACTCTAAAAAGAGAATCTAAAACATTCCTATAGTCCTAAATCGGAAAATATTCTCTATAGGCTGCTAGCTTCCCAATAAGAGAGGTATTTTCCCTTTCCAACTAAAACTTTATCGCCCTGTGGTCGGTCATTCATCCAACAACAATCCACCTACATGGTCACACATGTTGAGCCAACAATTAACTTCCCCTCCAACCAACAGATTACCTCATTCTCTCTGCAAAGGAATGCCCATAGCTGGATACAGAGAGAGACAGAGAGAATTCCAATTGGAGATGCACTCATGAGGGTGAAGCGAAGCCTGAGGCATCGAATCGTTGCAACCCCCGTGAAGGATCCTCTCCTCATTGCCTGGCACGCTCGCGACCTTCGTCTCTTCCCAAGAGCGCGTGTCACCCTCAGAGCCAATATCACTCTTGTGCCCTCTGAAGGACCGGCTCACTTTTGGTTATGCGTGTGCGACCTTTTGGCTAGATGCTGGTACTTGGCTAGAGGGACCAGAGGTCAGGCGGGGGAACTTAGTCAGCGCTAAGTTATGGGTCATTTGGCTAGAGGCAAAGATTTCACGGGGAATTTGCATGGGACAGAGGGCAGAAGTCGAATCATGTGGGCAGGCAGGCACAGAAGAAAGAGGGTGGAGGATTAATGTGGGGTATAATGATACATATATGAATATGAAGGTAGAAAACTAGAGATATTTGAGGAAGAGAAGCAGAAAGATCTTAGAAAGATCTTTTAAACTGCTTTAACTCTTGGAAACTCTCAACAAATTTACGATCCATACAAAAATTATGCATAAATATGATTCTAGAAAAAAAACTTTAAATAATCTTTATCCACTTTCAGAAACCCCTTCAAAAAATCCCATAGTCTTACTGGTGTCCCAATAAAATGCTAAAATCCACCCATCGGACAAAACCCGCATAGGTCTTTGCAACATCAGGACTTCCTTGCTTCCCAGGATCCCCCGGCTGAAGGATCAGCAAATTTTTTCCCATCATAACGAAGAAAACCCATCGAATTCCAAACAGAAACTACACAAAAATCTCTCTCTCACAGTGCCAGAAACCGAGCCCGAAGCCGAACAATTCGATACTTTTTGTCGATTTGCAGGTCTTGAAAATGCGGGCAACGCAACGGAAACGGAACCATGAGGAGGCATGAGAGAGAATGGACTTAGGGCACGCGATCAGAGCGGAGCGCAAGATGAAAACAAATAAATATTGTACACCCCATGCTGTGGGTCGCGACCCAGTCCAAGTCCCGTTCCGTCCCTGTCAGAACGGGAGGGATGTGTGGCATGCGATGGGTAGGGTAGGGCGGGGCGGGGAACTCTTGTTGCGTGTGAATATTCAGACAATATTTTGCATTAGCCAGTGCGCCAATTATGTGGGCTTGAGGATTGAGTGGCTGCAAGGACATGCAGGGGGGGTTGGGATGGGATGTCTTGATCCCGCAGAGCAAAGAAGTCAAACGATGATGATGGCATCTTGGATAAGATCAAAAGTTAATTACGATTGACTCTTGAACTGAAAGAGGTTGAAATCTATGATCAAGGTAACCCGAACAAAAAGGTACGTAGATGGGGATGGGATATGAGGTACCTTAATGATCTTGATGAGATATATCTTGTATTTCATGAGACTCATTAGGATGCCAACCTAGAACCCCTTTTAAGGCGACTTTAAACCTCTGTATTTCGTATATGTTTTCTTTCAGCTTCATCTATGGAAAATACAAGCAGTACTTGGTACAGTTGTCACTGTTCAAGCAAAGTGAGCGCCTAAGCTTTTGTTGAATATATTTTTTCATATTTTTTCCATAACCATTAAGAAAAACATACACACACAGAGCCAGAGAGACAGATACTCAGACCCATCATCATCACCAGCAAAAGCTGACAGTCCATCCTCCAGTCTATTCCCCAGCGAAAAAACATATTCTCATCCCATCCCATTCTCAGTGGCGACATTATCACCATTGTATTACGATATGAACGGAGACAGTCACGACTTTTTGTTATGCATTTCTATATCTACATACATACATATATAGTATAGTACATGTATCCAATGTTTTTCCCTGCCCATTCGTTTTGGTTTGGTTCGGCGATTGTGATCTCTGCTGCTGCTGCTGCTCGGTAGCCTCCGGCCACAACAGAATTCCAATATGGCGGGCTCTCAAGCTCAGACACGCACACAGGCAAGCACGGACATGCACAAGACCGTGTCAGAGTCCAGCGGGAGCAGTAGGCATCCCACCAATACCAGTGCAATCAATTAAGCTTCGTTAAGATCAATTTAAAATCCCGCATAAAATATCAAATAGTTTTTGTATTTTAGTTCCATTTCTGCCACTGCTGGCGCGCTATTTGTACTGTTCTCGCTCTTTCAGGCTGTAGAAACAAAAAGAAATACAGAATTTCGAAATCTACTGCCCACAAGTCCACAGCCGAGACAATGTCTGCAAGTCGACTCGGACTCGGTCTCGGTCTCGGACTGGAACCCGTGTCTGCTTTGGCTCTGGCTCTGAAGATGTATAGTGTTTCTGGTTTTTTTTTGTTTCGTTAATTCTCCATGGCACTTTGGGGTCCGGGTCCGGGTCCACACTTGCTTGGTACTTTACTTACTACTTACCCCCTTTACATGATGATGATACCACCGTCGCGACGGGGGCGAATGGGGATGGTGAGACGTATCTGACATCTGACCCAGACGACGAGCGACGATCACAAACGTCGACTCAAATTGTTTTATGCATTTTGCTTTCCATTCTGTGCTTCTTTATGATTTTCTGCCATCATTTACATGTGATTTTTTTGGGACTGACTGTACCAGAAAGTTTGAATGAAAGAATTGTAGTCTGGGCTACAATTCCTTAAGAATATTGCGTACAACATTTGAATATAGGCATATAAGGCAAAGAAGAATGGTCTGATCGATTAATATTATTAGAAGATGAAACTGAACTTGAATATCTGTAATAACAAAATCTACACATCTTTATCTAATCCTTCTCAACTCCTCCTCCTCTCGTATGGAGCTTTCCCCCTGCCACACCCACTTAACGTCATCCCCACCAATTAGCCCACAAAAAGCTTAATGCAATCAAAGTGAAAGTGAGCAAAGACGCCAATAAATTAAAGCCAATCACAATCGGACAATTGCTATCGCCATAACACATACGAGTATTCGTACTCGTATAGAGCGCGAGGCGAGACCAGAGATAACTGAAGATGTCAACCGCTTGGGCTTCGGCCTGGGCCATGTAATTGGCTCTGGGTCTTGTCGATTCACAAAAATCGCAACACAGTACGCGTAATTCAAATTAATTGCCGACAATTGTGACTTATTTAAGGCAAAGGCGCCATTTAATGCAGTCAAACCGGGTCAGGAGTGGGGGACAGAGTGGGAGATGATCGCGGCTGATCATTTCCAGAGACCAATTTATGGGTTTATTGAAACCGATCCTCATTGTATTACTACTTTTGAATCTGGCCGTAAAGCGCGGCTTAGTATGGGCGGTGCTACCATATGGTTTTTGTATAAGCTTTAAGCCGCTCGGCGATCGATAGGCACAGGATTGCATTGGAAATTCAATTGGAATTGAAATTTGAATTTATGAATGAGCTTGTCAATCTTTATGTGTGCTAAAATTTAATAAATTAATTGCTGCAGTCGGCCGTGGCATTGTGGTGGGCGTCGCTTATCGTTTTTGGCGTTGCGCGCCTGTGCGCCGACCTAATTGTTTGTAATTAAATAAAATTGTTCAAGGTCGATTACAGAGGCAGTGGCAGCCAGCCAAGCAGACGCTTGGGCGCTGGTAAATCCATGGATTCCAATTTGTTTTAATATAAAATGCCGGCCGGCAATTTAATTTGTATTGTACGTACAAGTGTAGTACGTGTGGCGTCTGGAAATTGATTCCTGCTCATTATTTCATTAAGAGAACTCTCGGCCAATTGGCCAGACCAGAAGAAGAACCGAGCCGAGTCCGAGTCCATGTCCGTCCGAGAGCTGCGCCTGGCCTATCCAATTGTCTCTGCGCCGCGGCATTTGAGTGCTTGCTCGGTGATTTTCGCTTGCAGTTTGATTTGATTTCATGAATGGAATTGTATCAATTGATTGTTTTGGTCTTGTTATCGTTGCCTTTTGATCGTCGATAATTAAGTCGGGGGTGTGTTTGGTCTCTTCCCTCCCTCTCGCGGCTTCTGGGAGTCTGGAAGTCTTCGTTTATTGATGGTGGCTAAATAGATTAGAATTATTGAAACTGGGCTCGGTCTCGTCTGCATCGTCTGTGGCTTAATGAACAAAATCAAATTGTCTAATAGTAATCCAATTGACTTGATTTCAGTTGGTGGCAAGCGTTTTAATTAATGGAACAAGTGCAAATGATTGTACAGGGAGTGTTTCATCTAATTAAAGCCAGCGATTGAGAAATTTCTGGGAAATGAATTTACTAAAGACAGTTTAAGGAAATTTCAACATTTGAAATAATCGATTGGCATCAGAAAATATCGATAGTCATTTGCGGAAATAAAAGCTCACCTAACTAGCCGTTATTATTACCCAAGCAATTTCTTTTCGAATCATTTAACACCGATCTGTGATAAACAGCATGCAAACATCTTCCAGAAAACATAATAATCCATCCATCCGTATATTGTTTGCTAATTGAATGCAAAGGTGCGAATAGATTGAAAATTACTGAATAATAATAGCGTGTTATCCATTGTCTAATAGTAATCCAATTGACTTGATTTCAGTTGGTGGCAAGCGTTTTAATTAATGGAACAAGTGCAAATGATTGTACAGGGAGTGTTTCATCTAATTAAAGCCAGCGATTGAGAAATTTCTGGGAAATGAATTTACTAAAGACAGTTTAAGGAAATTTCAACATTTGAAATAATCGATTGGCATCAGAAAATATCGATAGTCATTTGCGGAAATAAAAGCTCACCTAACTAGCCGTTATTATTACCCAAGCAATTTCTTTTCGAATCATTTAACACCGATCTGTGATAAACAGCATGCAAACATCTTCCAGAAAACATAATAATCCATCCATCCGTATATTGTTTGCTAATTGAATGCAAAGGTGCGAATAGATTGAAAATTACTGAATAATAATAGCGTGTTATCCATTATCAATAGAAAAGATCATATGCTCCAACTAAAGACCAAAAAATTCCACCATCTCCTCTATAATAAAATATTTATACCACATATGTATGTATGTATCTACATACAGAAAAATCGAATAAGAAATTCCGAAATGCGTACGCACTGGAGGAGCCAAGACAGAACCATGGGATGGTCGCTGGAGGGGGTTATGGCTGCGGAAGAGACGAGGGAGAGAGCATGACATGCGGGCAGTTCTAAATTGATCTTAACGAAGCTTAATTGAGTGCGAATGTATGGGTGTGTATGTGAGAGCATTGTGTTTGTTTGAGAGAGAGAGAATGAGAGGAAAAGAAAGCAGTAAGCATTGCCAACACTCGGTAAAATCGAACGGTTGCAATGCCAATCTATCGAGCAGATTTTGGAGAGTTTATTCGAGCTTATCGAATAGGAGGACAGTTAGTGATGTAAATTTGAATGAAAACATCGATGTCGATGTCCATCGATGTTGTCAAAATCAAACATCGATGTTGGATTGATACATCGGATTTATTCTTCGATGCATCGATGTATGACCGATGTTTCAAAACTTTCCCATTTGATTATAAAACCGAATATTCAACAAAGGAAAAATTAAACTTGAGCTTTCATAGCAGTCTTTTACATATCATAGGACTAAACGAAACAATATTTAACATAAAAGAAATGATTATGCTTTCATAGCAGTCTTTTACATATCACTGTAGATATCATCAGAGATAACTAATATTTCAAATAAGTACTATTTGTCAATGCTTTGCAAAAACCAAAATGCGGCTTAGTCGCACAGGTGAAAGTCTATTACGTTTTCGACTTAATATGTTAGCAGCCGCTGAGTACACCCGTTCAAAATACACCCAGAAGATGCCATTAACGTCAAAAATTGCATTGCAATTTTGTATAAATTAGGATAGGTACTTTTCATACCGTCCCAAAAACACGCAGGATTGCTTTCAAATGAGGCAGGCATTGCTGTGTTTGCTGCTTACAAATTTTAAATTAATTGATCGATGTTTTGCAAAACATCGATACATCACTCAACATCGGTAGCAGCAAAAACATCGGAAAACATCAGTAAACATCGGCAGAAAAACATCGATGCTCGATGCATCGATGTTTTTTTACATCACTAAGGACAGTACAGATAAGATCCTCCCCAAACCAATTATCCTTACAATCAAATATCCAATTTCATAGTTTGTTTATTTCAGATATCAACAGATTGCATTGCTTACGACACACAGAGCGCAGATCTGGCTAATCTTTGGACACGCTAAGCGTTGCACACTTTTCCAACTTAAAAAGAAAGATTTGCTAAAAGGGAGTATGCCAATCCGGTGGTTTGGACACAAGATACAAAGGCGCTAATGAAGTACACAATCAAGGGAATTCGTGGGATGGATGGATGTATGCTGGTTCCTAGGCGTTGGCAAAGTCAATGCCCTTCTGGATGTTCTTCTTCAGCTCGGGGATGGCGGCCTCCAGCAGCTTCTTCTCGTAGTCATTGAGCTTAGGCAGACCCAGGTTCTCTTTCAGACCTGACTTGCCCAGCACCAGAGGGGTGGAGAAGAAGGTGGCCTCCGTGATGGTCGACTGCACATAGGAGCACTCGATAACGTTCTTCTCGCCGTTGAGGCCCTTCAGCAGGGATCCAGCAAAACGGGCACCGGCATAGGCCATCGAGAGGGTGGCTGAACCGGCTCCAGCCTTGGCTTTGACCACCTCAGTGCCGGCCTCCTGGATGCGCACCGTTAGCTTCTCGATGACGTCCTGGCTGCTCTTGAACAGAGGCTGGCTCTGGGACAGCACGGGCAGAATGGTCACACCCGAGTGGCCGCCGATCACGGGGATCTGCACTGTCTGTGGATCAACATTCAGGGCATGGCCGATGAAGGCGCGGGCACGCACCACATCCAGGGTGGAGACACCGAACAGACGATTGGGATCGTAGACACTAGCCTGGGGAGGAAGAAAAAACAGAGGAGATTGAATAAGCTAATGTTCTCTCTTGGTAATGGGACCCACCCACGCATCATACCTTCTTAAGGATCTCGGCAGCGATTGGCACGCAGGTGTTCACGGGATTCGTGATGATGGCTATCAGGGCCTTGGGGCAGTTCTTGGCAATGGAGCTGGCAATGTCCTTGATGATGCCGGCGTTCACGTTGAACAGATCATCGCGGGTCATGCCCGGTTTGCGGGGAACTCCAGCGGGAATGACAACCACATCGGAGCCTGTATGGGAATAAGATATGGAAAGGTGCTTATTGATAATCTGCTGACACTTTGAGCTTTGCGCTTTTTTATGGGCTGCAATCCACGCAGGCTACTGCTGATAAGTGGGCTGCCTTTTATTACGTAGTTATATATACCAATAGTCGTTCCCCGGTTCTACTATCTTATCACAGCACTCTCCATGCAAATCCCCAAGAAGCATACTCTTCCTCCCCCCCGCTCTGCTCATGTAAATTTTCAACTGGGAACTACCATAACCTCACTTGCCGCCCTCTACTCACCCTTCAGGGATTCGCCCAGCTGGTCGGCGCCCATGAATCCGACAGTCTTGCTCTTGGTGTCAATATGGGACAGATCGGCGGCCACACCGGGTGTGTGCACAATGTCGTACAGAGACAGATCCGTGACCAGGGGATTCTGCTTAAGCAACAACGACAGAGGCTGGCCAATGCCGCCGGAGGCACCACAGACGGTCACTTTGAAGTTGTTCTGCGGAGGAGGTGGAGAAAAATCAAGAGCAGAGAGGCATTAGAATCACTGGGAAACTGCAGTTATTGGGTTGAAGATAATTATAGGCACTGCACTTTGCCTTTCCGGTGTTGCATTTTCTGCTATTACGTAAACAGGTCGCAGCCAGATTTCTAGGATTATTTGTGTTTTGGAATGCGCCCTTACCTGCTGGCTGACCGAGAAGTTGCGCACTCCCTGGAGGGCCAATTGCCTGGTTACTTGCTTCAACATTTTCGGATGATTTTTTTATGAATAAATATTAAACAATCAAATTAGCAACACCACCAGCGAAATCCCAAGAGCCAATGAAATAAGAAGCTTTCGCGAAAAGCCACGCAAAAGCGCAAGCTTCTGTGGGTAGCGGGTTCTGTGGCTGCCTGCCTGCTGGTGGTGGTGGTGGATCGCCCTGCCAACTTGAGTCGTGGCGCCATTCCAACATTTGAGCTTTTATTTGAACTTAAGCTTTTGTTCGTTTAACGCACATCGAGATTGAATGAAGTAAAACTTCAATGGTTAATACATTTAAAATTGCTGCATATGATAGTCCACTTGCAGGGCTATGCAGGCCCCTGACGCTGCTCTCCTCTTCTCTTTCAGCTTTTTGTTCGTTTAACGCACATTGAGATTGAACAGGGAATAAAACTAGACTGGTTAATACATTTAAAACTGCTGAAGGCGCAACTCCACTTGCAGTGCTATGCAGGCCCGACGCTCCTCCTTCAGCTCTTTGCCCAGCATTTGCTTCTTGTGCTCCAGCAGTGCATTCTCCCGCTTATAGTGCTCGATTATCCGCTCGTAGTCGGCCTCCTTTGGAGGCTGCGCCCCGGCGGCCGCTTGATGTTTGAGCAGCTGCTTCTCGCACAGCTTATTCAAGCGATAGACTTCGTTGCGTTCGGCCTTGATGCGGGCTTTAAGCTCATTCTGCAAGGCCACCAGCTCATCGTATTCTATTTGAAGGCGTAGCAGCTCTTCGCGATGGGGATTCGTCTCGGGCAACAGGACAAAGCCGGACTCTCTGTCTATGGTGTACAGCGGTGGGCTGGGACTTGGTGAATGCTCCTCGTTTCTGTGCACTTGAATGCAGTCAGACACGTCTATATTGTGGGTGACTGGACTGGAACTCGATGCCCGCCTGCCTGGCTTGTGTTCTTCTGTGCTGATGGTTGTTACCGTGGAATTGGGGGGAGCTGGTGGCTGATTATTGGAGTCGGTGATGTCTTCGCCTACAGGTACGGGAACGACAACAGGTGCAGTCGCAGTTGCAGGTACAGGTTGAATAACGCTGCCGTCTAGCTCTTCGATGGATTTCTCCTGCTTCTTCTCGAAGCTGCGCAATTTTCGCTTCAACTGTGTGATGATGCGCTGCACCTCCCAGAGCTGCTCCTCGCGCTTCTTGGTGATGAAACCTGCATTCATTTCGCTGTGTATTTGGGCCAGAAGACTGTCCTGCTTCCGCAGCTCCATTTGGATGTCCTCCGGGTCCTCCGGAAGCTTGGAAGCCGCAGTGAGTGGCGGTACATATCTGCAAGAGAGTCAAGCTACTTATAATGCTCATAAAATTGATTGGATAATCTCGGAATGAGTATCTGCCTGATTAGGAAGCTGACGAGGCGCGCCAAGCGCTTCTGTTTATGGGGCACCAAGCTCGTCATGCTCGTCAACCAACTAATCAGTGGAGATTCGAGGCTGCACTAAAGGTTGCTGCCACTGTGAATCTTATCTCGATTTAAGCGTGTTTGCTTACGGTATCAGCTGGATGTCCGCAAAGAGAAGGCGACAGTGACGGAGAAGCGCCACCATCAGTTGCGCCGACATCTGGAGTGTTGGGCTCAGTAGCACGGCAATCGACTCGTGGTTCAGTTTGTTGTACCTTTCCTGATCGGTCACCGCATAGAAGTGGAGCATCACCCAACCGACCAGGGTTCGATTGCACTTGGGCACCTGTTCCATCAGCTGCTGTAGCCCAATCCGCTGCTCTTTGCCCTTTTGATGCCTGGCAACGTCCTCAAAATCGTACATCAGATCGGTGGTCAGCATTGGCTCCGGCAGATCGCGGAGATACAGCTTCAGAAGACCGCAAGCTAGTGGAACGTTGAATAGATTCAACGCCTCATCGTGTTCCCGGTTGTTGTAGAGCCGCTTCAAGTGGAGGAGCTCCGCCTTGATGGGCTCAACCTTATAGATGACAAAGTTGTGTGTTTGATCCTGCAAGTAGTCGATGCAGTCCCGCACAACCATCGGCAGATCGATGCCATCGTGGCAGCGCGATCTCTCGGTGGCCAGACTGACGGAGACCCCGAATACGGGACAGCCCATTGCCAAGTCTTCCTCCTCTGCATCCTCGTCCTGCTGCTGCGACAGCTGCTTGCTCTTCTTGTCCTTTTTGTCTTTCTTCTTGTCCTTCTTCTTGACCTCCTTCTCATCGTGGCGCTCTCGCTCCTTGTCTTTGTCCTTATCCG
The DNA here is from genome assembly GCF_003369915.1 of Drosophila miranda. NCBI lineage: Eukaryota > Metazoa > Arthropoda > Insecta > Diptera > Drosophilidae > Drosophila > Drosophila miranda. Next base: position 31,648,195 of record NC_046675.1, read on the forward strand.
TATCCTTTGCTTTGTGAGCCGGCTCCTCCACGGACTTTTCCTTGTCGCGCGATTTTTCACGCTTCTCCTTGCTCTTGGAGCTGACAAATTTGAATGTTTTGGATTTCTTTGATTTCGAGGGACTCCTGCAGAAGTGCGTCAAGGATTAGTTCGATACTGGTCAAGCTAAAGGGATTACCTACTTTGTTTCCAGTTCTTCTTCGGGCGAACTCTCGCCCTCGAGCGCTGCATAGCCACGATCCTTGCCTTTATCTTTCTTGTCCTTTCGCCTGCCTATAAGCAGGTCCTTTTTGTTATGCTCATGGTCCTCGTCGACTGCAAAGACCCCGTGAATTGATTTTCCGCCGTTTGGATGCACCCACGCATTGCATTGCAGCATACTTACAATCGCTCTCTTCCTTGCTCTTCTTGGACTTGGAATCGGCTGCCTCCGCGGCATACAGGCCGGGAAACTCTTTCTCTTCAGGACTATCAAACTCCATGCCTCAATGTTCCTCTTTTGCCCTAATAAATAAACAATTTCTATTCACAAACAAGAAATGCAACAGTCGCCTGCTGTTGTGTTGTTGCTGTCGGGCCTGCCCACTTCTGTACACTCTGCAACACTGCAGTTGCCCAACACTAGCAGTTCGCCGCACAAATTCTGTCTTTCCTTTTTGTTTTTAACAATTAATTGTTGTACAATTGATGAATAATTGTACGAGAAGGCCGAGAAGGTAGTGTGTCCAACAATCTCTATAAGTGCCAAGGTGTGACTGAATCTCTATGACCAGAGGACAAACAGATGCAGAGGTGAGGATGGAGAAGCAATTTTCCTGGCATTTGGAATAATTCTTTGACTTGTAGTTTAATTTAGCTGCGTCATGTGCCTGGGCCTAAATCCTTACATGGTCCTGAATCGCAACTATTGATGGTAGGCATTTACATAATCCCGATTGTGATTAATTGATCCATTCTCCCGTGTGCTTTCAGTTAAATTCTTTCGAAATGTCCTCGTTACGACTGAACAAACAGCAAAAGGATCACCTGGCGCTGCTGCAGCGACCAGCCAGCGATGTCGTGGAGCTGTGCAAGTCGGCCTTCGACTATCTAATCAACGGACCCAATGCCAGCCGCTACGAGACGCTGGCCAAGAAGTACTCGGCAGATGCCGTGGACAGGGAGGCAGTGCAGCGGACAGTGGAAGCCTTGATATCGCTTTTGATCAGCGTAACCACCCGCGTGGGTGGCACTGGCGTAGACATGCGGGCAATTCTGCGTCAGACATTCCCCGATCTCAGCGACGATGTTTTGGAGGTGCTGGAGCAGTTTGTGACGAGCAAGCGGAACTTTGTGGAGGGATCGATCAAGTCGGCCAATATACGCGCCTATCGGCTGGTCAACCTAGACTGGCGACTGGAAGTGCGCACAGCATCGAGAACACTGCTGGAGCAGTGTAGTGTGGTTATCACCATGAAGCTCTACCTGCACAGGGAGCCGAAAAACGAGAACCGAGAGCTGCTGGAGGTAGACGATTCAGGACGCAGCGAGCAGGAGCTGGCGGCCATGCAGGAGGATGAACGACGCCATCGCAAGGATCTGCTGGTTCAGACCGATGTCAGTAGTCTGCTGTACATGATCAGAACACTGGAGGACGCCCTTTCCGAGTCGAAGACGCGGCGCATCCGCAACATAGTCGAAGGCATACATTGAAGTCTCCAATACTCGAAGTAGTTTCAATGCTACTTTAATCTGGACCAATTTATTACAACTAAAGCTAACTATAAGATAGACATGGGTCTTACGTTCGTTGTTCAATGGGATGCCGCCAAAGCCTCGGCTGCGGCAGCCTTCAGAGCCACCTTTTTCTTCTGGCGATTCTCCTTCTTTTCCTCGGGCGTCTTCCGCAAAGCCTTCACGCGACGTGTCTGAATAGAGCCAGTCAGCTGCTTGCCCATATGCACACGTCCCTTCGTGTTGCCCATGGCGTCCGTGCTGATGTTTTTCTTTTTGCCCACCTTGAGCTGCTTGGGCTGCTTGCGTGCCTGCTTGTAGAGATCCTCGGAGGCAATTTTTGTGCGGCGTATGACAAAGTCTGCCGAGGGTCCAATCTCCTCCAGCTCTATTCGTGGCGTTTTCTGGCCCGACTTCTTCAGCAGGATCTTGTAGGAGCGCATTAAGATGTTCATGTTATCGGTTACCGTGAAGCTCATCACATGCTCGACGCCCTGCAGCCGTATGGAATCCACCTTCTCACGGTGGAACGTGTCGATGAACAAATTGCGTAGACGCCTTAATTCCTCCGTTTGTGACCATTGGGGTCCATTGAAAACCAGGCAGGGCTTCACACAGGCGCCGATCTTCTCGTTCATGAACTCGGAGATGGCCTTATATTGCTTAATCCCCAACTCGAACATGTCCAGGACTTCGTTCTCATAGAGTCGGCCCAGAACGATGTTGTCGGGGCGTTTCTTGGACGTGGAACCGAAAACGAACTGTGCCGCATAGTTCTTCATGGTCAAGCTGGCATTAAAGGAACGAATTTTCGAATTAGCGATAAACTTCTACTTTTCACTGCCCATTTTACTTACAACTCTAAGGAGGAAGGATCCTCGAAGGGCGTTATGTCGTTCTTGCGGTTTAGGACTTTCACCAGTGGCTTCTTCAGTTGATTCAGGTCCTTCATGAACTGCTTTACACTGCCACCACATTTTCGTCCATCTACAAAGAGCATTGTGCGGGCCGACTCAATCAATTGCGGCTCCCGCGCCATTAACATTTTCTTTCCCTTGCGGGTTTTGGGTTTCCTGAAAGGTCCATGAGTTTAACTTCCTTCTTACCTTTAACTTAATGATTTAAGGCTCACCTGATGCGTAACAGCGACATTTTTATGTGCTTTCTTTATTTAAAACAAAGGCAACAAATTACAATTTCTTCAAATACTAGGCACGCACGTGTAGAAACGCCGTGGAAGGACTGCCAACCTGTGTGAATCGTAATTAGTTAGCAGTCCCAATCAAACAAATTGGCAGCCGCATCAGCTGTTGCCATTCACCGCGAATAACAGTTACATGTTTTTATTTTCGTTTAATTGTTTTTAAGGGTTTAGTTTATGGTAATGCTGAAATAATGCTTAGGAACGGTCAGCATCAAGCGCAGCTGCTGGCGCGAAGCCTGGGCCAGCTCTCACGTGGAGCGGCTACGGCGAAAAAAGTCACCAGTAAAGAGGAGAAGTCAAAGCTGAAGCCGTCTCCCATAGAGATGCCCATAGAAGAGGCCCTAAATGCCAGCTATTTGTCCAAAACTCTGGGCAAGTTTATCCCTCGCTTTATAAAGAATCTATCAGTAATGATGATCTTAAATTTATAGGTAGCAACTATAAGGCCTGGTCCGCTGCACTGTTGAAGCATCCTGAGCTGAAGACGGTGAAGCGCAAGGATTTGCTCAACTCCTACGATGCGCTGAAATCACTGCAGTACAGCGTGGACGATATTATCACAAAGCCCATGATCATCTATTACGGGGCGACGACACTGTCAAATCGCCATAGCGTTCTGCTGGAGTGCGGATTCCATAATGTGACCATCCAAACGCTGGCCAAGTATGTGACGGTAGTCAATAAGCCAATCGACATTCTGAAGGCTCATGGCTTCATACCCTTCGATCTGAAGGTGCCCGAGCGTCTGGCTAGCCTATTTACGGACATCCAGCTGCCGCTAGCAAAGCAGGAGCTGGAAAGCGAGAGCCTCACCCTGAAGACAATCCGCCAATCGCTGCTGAATGCCTACCTTCGCGAGCGCCTGCAGATGGACGACGGCGATCTGCAAAAGCTATGGAGGGTCTACTCCCGTGTGCGGCATAAAAGTTTCCGCTCTGTCCAGGACACAGTAGAGCTTCTGACCAAAGAGCTGAAGTTTTCCGCAGAGCGTCTAAGGAAGAACAGTTTTCTGCTCCATGCGGACGCAGATAATGTGCGGCGCATCCTCCAGGAGATACCCACCATTGACTCGCAGGACATACGTGATATTGGCTACCGCCGGCCCAAGATCCTAATGTCCACCTGCGATAGCCTGAAGCAGACCCTCCAGAATGTCCGTTCCTTTGGCATCACCGAAGGGGCGGTTCTGCGTTGTCTGGAGGTGCTTACTCTGGGGCCGGACACAGTGTTGGAGCGTTTGCGGGATCTACAGGAGATCGAGGAGTTCCAGGTGCTGGGAACCAATCCGCGTGTGCTGCGCTTGGTCCACTACCAGAACAAGGCCCGTCTTCGTTTGGATTACTTAACGCAGCTGAAGGTGCGTTGCGCCTCCCTGCACATCCTCTCCTGCGGCTCCGAAGCGTTTGCCAAGTAAGTGGAGAAAAATCTGTAGCACCGCCCAATCTCTTGTATATTCTCTGTCCAATTCAGATTCGCTAGAGATGGCTCGGATCGCACCAAAGGTCGTGACATTGTGGTCTACCTGGGCAACGTTCTGTCCAAGGATGAGCAAGTGCTACGTAATCTGCTTTCCCGCCACCCCAACTGGTGCCATATACCCCTTCTGCATGTGAAGCAGTGTCTGGAGTACTTGAAGAGCAAGAAGTTCAAGCTCACGGAGATCTTTGACAACATTCACTTGCTCTTGTATCCCATGTAAGTTCGGAAATATGTAGTTCCAAATGGAAAGCATTCCCTATTAAAAATTCTCCCTTTTCTTTCTCGTAGTAAACGCATTGAGGAGAAGCTCTTGCTACTGCAGTCGCCCGAAATTCAGGAGGAGCTGCAGTTGCCTGTGTCCGATGTCCATGATCTGAGCAACAACGAGATCCTGACGCTCATCCTCTATCTAATCGAATCGGAATTCCACTTCACCGGCGATGGCATCTGGACGGAGCAGCACACACATCACGTGGAGAACTTCAACAATCTGCTGCCCGATTTCCCGGAGAGCCTCAACAAGGTTTATAAATACGGCGTTAAACCACCAGCCGAAAAGCAGATTGCGCAGCATTTATAGAACTGCCTGCCAATAAAATTGTACATAGTTAATTAGTATCCTAATACAATTGATTTTAAATGGATATAAAATTATTTGATTTATTGAAGATTTCACGGCCTGAAAGCGTATGTCAATCATCGGCAGGCTCCTTGTGTTCCTCCCTCCATTCCTTCGTTAGTTCCTCATCGTGTATGACGATAATGGGGTCATATTTGACATTAGTGGAGCCCAATTTCTGTTTCACATCCTGATAGGCGGCAGTCAACGGCTTTTGAACAGCTTCCGTATAGACATAGTCTTCATCCTGGAAAACGCATAATAAAACAATAAACAATCGGGAGGGATGTGCGATATATACGAACGAACCAAGTCATATGTGCGATCCGCATCCAGATCCCCCTTGTACGCCACAAAGGGAACGTGGACAACAGGCTTTGGCTCACGCCCTGTAGTCCGTACCAGCCATGTTTCGGGATGTTTGTGCCATTCTGTGGTCAGATTACAGGGCGTGTGACCTTCTGGCAGGCAGAATTGGCGGGCCACCACAAAGGCTTCGATGCTGGAGTTTCGCGATGCCGAGGGCTTAAAGACACACACATCCTTGAAGAAACGCTGCAGCTGTAAATACAGCCGGCTGGTGTTGTCCGCTCGATAGATTTTCGCCACCAAAGAGCCGCCCGTTTCCAGGATGAACGTGGAGATGCTCAGAGCGGAGAGGAGGAGCTCTCCCTGCATGTAGACATCGAAATCGTGCATTCCCGTGGAGTCGGGGGCACCGTCAGAGACCACCAGTTGGGCTTTCTGGCCCTCAAAGTACTCGATGATGGCCTGGGCGGTTGACTCTTTTGTGATGTCTGCCCGCAGCTGATGGACCCCGTCGATGGGAGCCATTCCCTGCAGATCGACGGCAATGATTTTTACCTTTTCCCGCTCTTCGGGCGAACGTGGCTCGTACATGTGCTTGGAGAGGACCTGGGACCAGCTGCCGGGAGCAGCGCACAGGTCCACGGCACGTGTGACACCTGCACTCTAAATAAAATCAATATTCGCTGAGAACACCACGAGGCTGGGACTCACCGTCCAGTAGATGAAAGGTTTCCTCGGCCTGCAGCAGCTTGAAGGCACTTCTCGCCCGCCATCCCTGCTCCTTGGCAAGGCGGTAGAAAATATCACGTTTGTCTTTTGATGTCTTGCCCATCGAAAACCATAAATTTTCAACTTGTAAATAAACTTGAAATCTTCCAATCATTAACCCATTGTCGAGCAGTGGGTATTAAAATACGCTCCCCGACAATTATGAACTTTTAAGAATTTCAGCGTAGTTTAGGTGAAAAATAACGTAGTATTTTTTATGCAAAAATGGAGGATAGTACGGACCTACAGGAGTAATTATTGTTATTGTTATTTGTTTTATTTTAGCAGGCTTAACTTAAGTTGTTATTCAGTTTAAATAAAGGGGGCTTAAGTGGGCTAAGTTCGGTTTTTCATCGGTATAATTATCGATATCGGTTTTTGGGAATTTCTTCGGGTTTTTTTTTTCTGAAAACAAGTGACTTTTTATTGTTTTATGCAGCACCCCCAGCCTTCACATCGTAAAAAGTCCCATAGTTAAAAAGGCCAATCCACCACAATACCAACAAAAAGAGGCGAAAAAAAACACCCCAAACATGTCCCAGAAGAAATTGCACATGACGAACAGCCTTAGTAGCTTGGAGAAGCTGTCCGACATAACGAAAGACTTGCGGAACATAAACATAAAATTGTATGTCGATGCTCCACTGCATTATCAATGAATTGCTATGATTCCCTTGATTTTCTCTATTTTCCGCTCCCAGATTGCTCTCCACTGCTCGCAAACTCTTCATGAAGGCGGAGCAGTATCGACTGGAAGGCGACGAGGAGATGGCCTACATCAACTACATGAAGTACTTCAATATAATAAAGGCCATTCGCAGCAAGCCTGACTATACGACGCATAAAGTGCAGGTGCGTGAGTCGCTGGGCGACGCCGAAGCGAACCGTCGTATTATGGACTCTCTCGAGATGATAGCGGACTCGCTCTGCGAACGCTACAGCCAGCTACATAAGCCGCCAAGCCCTGCAGCCCAGCTTAACCAGACAGAGACAATCAGCCACAGCAAGCCGCAGGGCGCCGCGTCCCCACATGCCACAGAGTATGCTCGATTGGGCGTGGTCTCGTGCGAGGAGCTGTACCAGCGTATTTCTGAGAAATCCGTGCTGGTAATGGACTGTCGACCCAGTGCCGACTACGAGAGGTCGCACCTCACCTACTTCTGTGCATTCAATGTGCCTGAAGAGCTCATAACGCCAGGGTAAGTGGAGAACATCCAAAAAAAAAAAAAAAGACTGCTCTCTCACTCTCCATGTAATCTCCTACAGAATGTCAGCTGGCAAACTGCAGGCTCGTCTCAGCAGCACCGCCAAGGCCTCGTGGGCGTCGCGCTCTGTCAAGGAATCGGTGGTCCTGATGGACTGGAACAGCAAGGATGCCCAGCCGGCGGCAAATACTCCGATAGCCACGCTCCTGGACATCCTGAAAAATGTAATTAATAGAAGAAACCCCTAGATTAAAGAATTAATTAATAATTTTCTCTCTTTTCAGTGGGATCCCGATGTCACTTACCGCGCGCCCATACAGATCGTGGATGGGGGCTATGAGTACTTCATCATGATGTACCCGACGCACTGCACCAATCCCAGTGTGCAGGCACCGAAGCAGAACAACAACGACATGGAAACCATTGACGACATCGAGTATCCGTCGATCAATGACATTTCAATGAAGGAAGACATCAGCCCGCGGGATTTTAGCCCTCGTCCGGACATCAATCGGGCCAGCAAGCAGGCCGCATTGCGCACCTACCAGCAGGCCAAGCCCATAGCCGAGATCATGCGCGAACAGGCCGAGTTCCTGCAGCGGGCGCAGCAAAACGACGAGCAGCTGAATAGTGCCGCCAAGATGTGGAAGCTACTCATCCAGCGGAAGGGTCCCTCGAGCAACTTTAGCGAATCGGATAATCAGCTGCTATACAAAATCCTTCAGCTGGAAAGCAAAGCAGAGGATTATGTGAGTGGGCCGCAGGGCGAATTAAGTCTTTATCTTAACCCAATCCCAACTTCTTCGTTCTTTACTCAACAGAAAATAGAGAACAATCGCCTGCGAAACGATGTCGAGCGCTTGAAGACGTTCCAGACGGTGGCACCGCAGCAGGTGACTCCTAAGGATGCGGAGGCAACCAGGCGCATCGAATTGGGGATTTTGGAGCGACAACGGCTGGACGAACAGAACATGCGCGAGCGCCAGGAGCGGGAGCATCAGCTGGCCATTGCACGCGAGGCCAAGAAGCATTACAGGTCACCGTCGCCACCGCCTTCACCGCCAGAAGAATCCTCACCCCAGGACGAGGTGTCTCTTTCTCTCCACAAGCCGGCTACCAATGGAGTTCATGATTTGGATCTGTCCATGAAAGAGATTCTGGACGAGAAGCCCATGTTCGATCGGGCTACGAAGCCGACGGCAAGTCCAAGGAATGTGGAAAGGATAGTGTCACGGGCTCGTGATTTCTCCCCTGTTATAGGTCACAATGTGGTGAGTGATTTGCATATGTGAGAATGTCTGAATGTTCGAATGGGGGATGAAAATGGGGCTAGAAATAGGGCTGAGGAAGTAGGGTGTCTTGAATCACTCGCGGCTTATAAATAGCCCCACCACCCACTGGTGAATCAATAGCCAAGGGTCACGTTTCGAAGACGCCCAACGAGCGCCCAAAACAGTCGCTCTCTGTCCGCACTCAAAGCATGTTCAAGTTAAAGCAACGTAAAATCGCGAAACTGTTTGGCAACAGCAGCACATACCCGGAATCGGAACCCCCGAATGATTTCCGTCGCGGGCGTCAAGTTTCAGCTGCCAACGGCTTTGCCTCCTTACAGCATTTATAGCTCCATTTTTCCCCTTCGACGTGTAATAAGCTCTTTTCTTGGTTTCCCAATGGTCTTCCAATCGCTTATCTGTCACTCTCTTTCTACTTGAAATTGCAGGGAAGGGGTCTCACGGGATTGAAGAATCTGGGGAACACCTGCTACATGAACAGTATACTGCAGTGCCTGAGCAACACGCCCCAGCTGACGGAGTACTGCCTATCAGACAAATACAAGAACTACATCAGCCGCAGCAACAAGACAAATGGCCAGGTCATCGAGGAGGTGGCGGCCCTCATCAAGGAGCTCTGGAATGGCCAATACAAGTGTGTGGCCAGTCGGGATCTGAGGGTAAGTTGGAGAGACTCATGAACGAAGACTTCTGCTTGCTCATGGCTTTATTTTGCAGTCTGTGGTGGGGCAGTACCAAAATATCTTTCGCGGCGTTGATCAGCAAGACTCGCATGAGTTCCTCACTATTCTGATGGACTGGCTGCATTCTGATCTGCAGACGCTGGACGTGTCGCGGATGCGGGAGACCATCGGGGCTGCGGAGCAGGCCTGGTTGGATTTTACCAAGGCCAAAGAGAGCATAATTTTGCATTTATTTTATGGCCAGATGAAAAGCACCGTCAAGTGTGTGACCTGCAACAAGGAGTCGGCCACCTACGAGTGCTTCTCGAATCTCAGTCTCGAGCTGCCGCCCAACGCGAACGAGTGCCAACTGAACCAGTGCATGGACATGTACTTCAGTGGGGAGCGCATCCAAGGCTGGAATTGTCCGAGCTGCAAAACGAAGCGGGCTGCCATCAAGAAGCTGGACATATCAAAACTGCCGCCAGTGCTGGTGGTCCATTTAAAGCGGTACGTACGCGGGAAAAGATCCATCCCCTATCTATATTCATTCAACTGGTCTCTATAGCTTCTATGCGGATACGAGCAACACTGGAGCCTATGCCAAAAAGCAAAACTTTCTGAGCTTTCCCCTTCAAAACCTGGAGATGAGTCCGTATATAGCACGTGCCGAGTCGCGTGCTGCAAAGCCCAAGACGTACCAGCTGTATGCTGTCTCAAATCACTACGGTACCATGGAGGGCGGCCACTACACGGCGTTCTGTAAGAGCCCCAATTATGGGCGCTGGTATAAGTTTGACGATCAAGTGGTTTCGACGCTGGACACGTCAAATGTCATCTCGAGTGCCGCGTACATTCTCTTCTACACCTGGCTGCCCCCCGATACGCAGGCCCGATGTTTTGATGACGTATAAGTTCTAGTCGCTTCACCCCAATTACCGCCTAATTGTTGCTATCTGTTGTTGTCTAGAATAGGAATAGGAATATATATATGCGGGCTGATGGATGCGATGCGGGTTGGAGTCACACATTCACCGAAACTAAGATAATTTCAAGTGCATTATAAGTGTATAACAAATAGCAGAGTACACACAACGTGTATTTTTATAGGCATATTTTTAAACCAAATAAACGAAATGAAATTTCCAAACATTAAGTGAGGGCGAACTTTTAAATTTGTCACCAAAGGCTTCAGTGAATGCAGAAACTAGGCAGTCCCTGTTTTTTAGCTATCTCAACGAAATTTTGCAGTTTATGGTCTTTTTACAGAGAATAAGAATAAGTATCGGGATCGAGTTATATATGATTAAATGCATGAGTAGATCTAAGACATGTCAATCTGAGATACAGGGTATAAAGATGTCCATACCACCGGTAGACAAGCAAAAAGTGTTCAAATGACGTAAGATTATATGCTCAATTACTTTTATACTTTGACCTTTTTTGTTTAAACCTCATTTTAGACAAAATCGAAAAAAGAGAGTCCTTAAAATAAGCCAATCTTGTAGAATATTCATGCATCAATTGGATTAAATTATGAGTTCAGGGCTAAGGATTCCGCTAGCCAGTTATATTAAGCCGATAATCAAAATATGTTTTCTGATCATGGACAGAGAACGATTAACCCATTGTAGACCAGTGTATTACACTCTACTAAAATGGTGAAACTTGCAGAATTTTAACGCATTTAAGGAGGAAGGATTGACAAAAAATTTACAAACAGTGTTATTTTCCGCGGTTTAACTCAAGTTTTTACCTGTTTAAATAGAGGGGGGAAGAGTGGGTTAACTTCGTTTTAGCAACACTGGTTCTCTTCTTCTTCAGCCGCACACGTGCTAGTGCTGCGCTTTGTTTTTCGCAAATTAAATTGTTTTAATTGTTTGTGAAAATGCGTATCGAAACGTGCTACTTTTGCTCCAGCAAAATATATCCCGGCCACGGGATTAATTTCGTACGAAATGATTGCAAGGTGAGGCCCAGTTCGATGCGTTTTTGACAATTGCGCTGCCTTGTTTGTAAACACATTGAACTTGAAATTTTTTCTGTTGGTAGATCTTCAAGTTCTGTCGTGGAAAATGCCACAAAGCCTTCAAGCGCAAGAAGAACCCCCGCAAGGTAGGCTGGACTAAGGCACATCGCAAGACTGCTGGCAAGGAGCTGGCCATCGATCCCAGTTTTGAGTTCGAGAAGCGTCGAAATGTGCCCGTCAAATACAGCCGTGAGACCTGGCAGAAGGCCCTGGAAGCCATTAAGAAGGTTACCGAGATCAAGCAGCGTCGCCAGGATCACTTTGTCATGGAGCGTTTGCGCAAGGGCCGAGAGATTGAGATCCAGATGGATGTCAAGAATGTGCAACGCAACATGTCGCTGATTCGCTCGCCAGCCGCTGGCCTCAAGGAGCGCCGTGCCAAGGAAGAGGCCGAGGAGGCGGCTCTCATGGACGAGGAGGATCTGCCCGAAGAGAAGATCACCTATGTGGACGCACGCGAATTGGAGAAGCGTCTCGAAGAGGGAATGGGAATCGAGGATTTGGAAATGTTGGAAGCCTAAGGACTTGTACACTGATTTAGATTTAAGCTGCTAACGAGAATATAGTTCACAAAAATCCCGTGGTACATAAATAGTAGCTTTCTTGTATATTTTTTGGCAAAATGAACCCAGCTAAAAATGCTTCACTTGTCCACGCCTTCGTCCGGTTGCTTCCTGTCGGGTGACTCCAGGTTGATTGTAACGGGGCCGTCGTTTTCTATGTGCACCTGCATGTTCGCCCCGAACTTGCCATCTGCAGATACATGAATGGGAAATGTAAGTAAGGAGAAGACCACACTCGGATAGATCCTGCACCTTTAATTTTGCAGGTGTCGTACGACTGCTTGAGGCGGTCCAGAAAATGTGTGTACAACTTCTGGGCGTCATCTCCCTTCATAGCAGCCGAAAAATCGGGCTTGTTGCCTTTCAGTCGGTGGTATAGTGTGAATTGTGAGATGCAAAGAATCTCCAGCTGCAGGTCTTTGGCCGACTTTTGCCACCGCTTGCCTTCGTCCTCGAACAGCCGCAGAGCTAGTATCTTGCGCACCCTGATGGCGCAATAATGAAAATGTACTTAAACAATGATTTTCAATGAAATTACTTACAGATACTCAACATCTGTGACTGTGTCATCAGCCTTAATTCCGACCAACACGCACAATCCCGGCCCAATGGAGGAGACCAGCTCATCCAGCACTGGGGAAAGATGGGGGACTGTGTTAGCGCTGTCAAAAGATGGTATCATTCCTGCCATGCATACCCGTAACCTTTGCAGCTCTAACCCTCTGTATGACGGCCCGCATGGTTCGTTTTTTTATTTATTTTGTTGGAAGATTTTATGGAGTGCTGGCTGACGACTAAAAGTTATCGTCGGACCGATAGCCGATACCCAGCTGAATTCAATTCAAACTGGCCGCCAATCCCATTCCCCAAAGTGAACTCGCGGTAATTGGATTAGACCAAACGCTGATGTCAGTCAGTTGTTCCCTCGCCTGAACTAGTTGAATTTCATCATCCACGGAGAACAACAGCATGGGACAGCATTTCCAAAGTACTTGGCAAACGAAACCAATGAAATTGATTATAATTCCCGAATTCCCGTTGCAGAGATCTTGGTAGTTGCAGGCATCTTGATAGGCTTGCTGTCTGGATTAGCCATGCTGGTCTGCAGCTTGCTAAAGGAGTCGATACCGAACGTTTTGGCGCCAGGGGAACGACATGCGTTTGACTATGTGATTGGTGAGTGGAAGCAGGGGCTACAATCGTGTAGTGACGTTCATGGGTTGCATTACCTTCAGTTGGGGCTGGAACTGGGGGCAGCACGCTTACCTCGCTGCTGGCCAAGCACAGCAACGGCAGCGTTCTTCTCATTGAAGCCGGGAGTGTCTTTGGACTGCTTAGCCGGATTCCGCTGCTAACCACCTTCCAGCAGAAGGGCATCAACGACTGGTCGTTCCTCTCCGTGCCCCAGAAACACTCTTCCCGAGGTCTTATCGAACAGCGACAGTGCCTGCCCCGGGGCAAGGGACTCGGGGGATCTGCCAATCTGAACTACATGCTTCACTTCGACGGGCACGGGCCGGACTTTGACGCCTGGCACCAGGTTCACAACCTGAGCGAATGGAGCTGGGCGCACATGGGTCGCTTCATGGCCGCCGCCACAGCCAAGCCCTGCGACATGTTTGAAATACCTCGTGGCTACTCGACGCTTACGGACGCTCTGGAAGATGCGCAGAGCCAGTTTACGGACAAGCCTTGGGTGTTTCGTCGCTCGCGTTACAACATCAAGAACGGACTTCGCCACTCGGTGGTGCAGCACTTTCTACAGCCCGTTCTGAAGAATGCTAATCTCCGCCTGCTTCCCGAGGCGCTGGTCAAACGGATACAGCTTTCGTCCGGCCCCACTCTTCACGCCAGCTCCGTTCTGGTGGGCTTGAAGGATGGCGAAAACAAGGAAGTCGAATTCAGCATCGAGGTGCGACGCGAGCTGATCCTTTGCGCCGGCTCCTACCAGACCCCACAACTCCTGCAGGCCTCTGGAATTGGAAACAGCTCAACGCTGGCGAAACTGGGGATTCCTGTGCTGCACAACTCCCCTCTGGTGGGCCGGAATCTCCACGACCACTTCAATGTACCTCTCTTTGTCTCGATGGGTGTGGCCGGGCCAAGCCTAAACCAGCGCACGCTCCTCAGTCCAATGAGTATGCTCAACTACCTAAGCTCGGGAACGGGACCGTTCGGGAACTTTGGAGTGCTGGGACACGTGGCCAGCCATGAGGAGCAATCGCCCTTTGGCATCACCTTCTTTGGGGCTGGGGCCATAGACGAAGCTGCGCTCATGTCCATTTCCAATTTCAAGGTAGCCGCCTTTCGGGCGCTCTTTCCACGGTACTACAACGCCTCGCAGGAGGGATTCGTGGTGATTTCCAACTGCCTGCAGCCAAAGTCCAGGGGCTTGGTGGGACTCCTCAACAGACACATGCGCAGGAATCCCTTGATCGATCCAAACTACCTTAGCCACGACGATGATGTGGCCTGCACCATTGCGGGCATACGAACTGCTGTAAAGGCGAGTAAAATTGATTGTATTCAACATTGTAGGGAATAATAGAAAATCGTGTACTGCAGTTGGTCACCTCATCCTCCTTTGCTCAGCTCCGGCCTTACATACACTGGCCAAAGCTGCAGGAGTGCTCTAACTTTGGACCTTTTGAGAGGGATTTCCTCGAGCACCAGCCCTCGGATCAGTATCTAGAGTGTCTTATGCGTCACATTGGCTTGGGGTCCCATCATCCAGGTGGCAGTTGTGCCCTGGGCAGTGTGGTGGACTCACAACTCAGGTAGGTCTCCTGTACCTTCGCTTCGATTGCTCTCTCTAATGGATTGTCCCTTGGCAGATTACTGGGTGTGCCCAATATTCGAGTGGTGGATGCCAGCGTGCTGCCTCGTCCTATTTCGGGGAATCCCAATACAGTCATCTCTGCCATTGCGATGCGTGCAGCCTCCTGGATACTGAAGAGCGAGCTGCTGCAAGAGGGCCGCCGACGCCAATGATCGGAAGAGTAAAGTCTGCTGAAAGTAATCAAATCAATTCAAAGAGTATTAAAGTTATCAAACGATTGCCATTGTTCTCGCTGATCTTGCACTTGATCTTCCTCTGAGGCGCTCCTGGCTCGCTGCCAGGTGGGCATTTAATGAATGACTATAAAATGGATGCGCCGCGTGCGCCACGCTCAGTTCTTGTGCAACTCGATGCCAATGACCAGACCGCCCCCGACATAGAGCGTAGACCGTAGACCGTAGCGTAGAGCAGAGCGTAGTAATATTTCCGAAAGTGGCAAGTGGCAATAATTGTTTTGCAGACGGATAGATATGACGTTGAAGGGCGATGCCAGCGACGCTCGTTGTCGTCTCTGATTCGGCCGAGTGTTGAGTCGTCGTCGTCGGGTCCTGGGTGGTTTTTTCAAGATCAGCTCTTCCGAGTGTGTTCTGTGACATAATTGTTTACAAGGCGACTCTCCCGCCGCTCTACGTCATCGTGGGATCTCTGCGAGATCTTAATTCGTGAAGATTATGTCAATTCGCGGTATCTGCTGGGACCACTGTTTGATGTTGACGTTTTCCCGGAATCACAGCGCTTGTCTCTAAGGTCGGGTCGGGTCCGTGATTCAACTGGAGACAGAAGTGTCGTAATTCTCGCACTCGCCGGTTTAGCTTCGACCCATGTGCGCACGGATTTGGTGTGGGTGCTGGTGCGGCTGTGACTGTGTCCAAAAACTAAATTGCTCGACAATTGATAATTGAGCGAAATTGAATTGAATCACAGCCAGAGGAGCGAGCGAGCATTAGCCCAGTGCATTAGATGGGCTTGAGCTTAGTGAATCGGAGACAGACCTAGGCATTGGATCGCTGGCACCGCTGGATATATTCTCCTCCTTCTTCTACCTCGTTCCTTGTTAGTTAGCAACCAGTCGGATTCAAACATGCACAACATTGAGCAGATCCTGGTCGAGCTGCAGCGCTTCTCGTGGCCCGACTATGTGGCGTTTGTGGCCATGTTCCTGCTCTGCATCTGCATTGGCATCTACTTTGGGTTCATGAACAAGTCCGTCTCCGAGGCCGACTACATGCTCGGCGGCCGCAAGATGCTGGTGATTCCGATCGCATTCTCCCTGGTCGCCAGCTTCATATCGGGCATCACGCTCCTGGGGCTCCCCACCGAGGTTTATTCCTACGGCGTGCAGTACCTCTACGTGGCCTTTGGCGTAGTGGGCATGGGCATTGTGATGGGCGTATTCTATCTGCCGGTTTTCCACGATCTGAACATAACATCCACCTACGAGGCAAGGACACACGCAGAAAGTTACGCTCAGGCCACAATCTGAAGAACGCTTTCATATTTTCTAATATTTGCAGTATCTGGAGGTTCGCTTCGATCGCCGGCTGCGCCTGTATGGATCCATTATGTTTGCGGTTATGAATGTGAGTATCGATGATTGCATCCTTTCCAAGGACAATAACAGATAACATTCTGGAATCTACAGGTGGCCTATCTGCCCATCGTGATATATGTGCCGGCGCTGGCCTTCAACCAGGTAACTGGCATTGGAGTGCACACGATCACGCCGATTGTGTGCATCATTTGTGTGTTCTACACGAGCCTCGGCGGTCTGAAGGCGGTGGTTTGGACAGACGTTGTGCAGGCGGTCTCCATGCTGGGAGCCCTCTGCTTGGTCGCCATCAAGGGTAGCATGGACATTGGCGGGGCTAGCGTTGTCCTGGAGCGTGCCTGGAATTCGGATCGTCTGGAGGCGCCCGAGTAAGTGGAGAATCTCCTTGAGTGCTGCCACCACCCACCACTCTCGATCCTTGCAGGCTCAGCATAGATCCCACAGTCCGTCACACGTTCTGGTGCCTGTTCTTCGGAGGAATAGTCTACTGGACGCAGACGAATGCCGTCTCCCAGAACATGATCCAGAGATACCTCGCACTGCCCACACTCGCGGACGCCCGCAAGGCTCTGTTTATCTTCTGCGTGGGAGTCCTCATCCTGATGGCCTTATGCGGCTACAATGGACTGCTCATCTATGCCACCTACCAAAACTGTGATCCCCTCACTACCAAGGCAAGGACTACCCTACTCCTCCTCCTGGGTATACACTTTATAATCTCTGATTCGTTTATAGCTGGCAAAGGCTCGAGATCAGCTTTTGCCCCTCTTCGTGATGGACACGCTGGGCGAAATGCCCGGTATGACGGGCCTCTTCATAGCCGGCGTCTTCAGTGCTGCCCTGAGCTCCCTCTCCACCTGTCTGAACTCCATGTCGGCGGTGGTGTTGGAGGACTTTGTGAAGCCATATGTGAAGCAGCCCCTCTCCAGTTCGTCGATCAACTGGATCATGCGGCTGGTGGTCGTCGGTGTGGGAGCCCTCTGTGTGTGCCTCGTTTATGTGGTGGAGCATATGGGCACGGTCCTGCAGCTGACTATGAGTCTGGAGGCCATCACCAATGGCCCCTTGTTTGGCATCTTCACCATTGGCCTGTTTCTGCCTTGGATCAATGGGAATGTGAGTCTCCAGATAACTATTTTCCTGGCCCGAAACTAATTTCAATTCTCTGCCACAGAGTGCTCTTTTGGGCGGAATCATGGGTGTTATAGCCATGTCCTGGGTAAGCCTGAATGCCCAGTGGGCCATCGCCTCGGGAGCCATCAGTTACAACACGAAGCCGCTCAACATTGAGCAATGCGACTACAGATTCAATGTCACCACGAGTGCCGCCAACAGCACCATACATCTGGCAGGCTCATCCTCAGAGTAAGCCAAAGGATCTCCCCAGTATATCCTCATGCTTCTATTTTAATTTCTTTTATTCGAAAAGGGATATCTTCCCATTGTACCGCATCTCGTACATGTGGTACACGACCTTTGGCGCTTCGATTACCATTATTGTGGCGCTGCTCGGTTCCTTGGCGTTTGGCAGAAACAATCCCAACAAAGTCGATCCCGTACTGCTGACCCCCTGTATACGAAGGTTCTTCAGCTTTGGCTCCAACAAACCCATGGCGAGTAGCATCCATATTTTCTCCTTTGATTGATGTTCATTCGAGTGCTTTCCTCCTTCAGGATGCCTACAAACCCGACATTCCACTACAGCACAAGCTCCAAAACGACGAGGTGGCTCTCTAAAGAATCGAACGACACTCCACTCCACGGAGTTCCTTTCAACACAGCATCCAATTGTAGATAATCCATTATTAAACAAATTTTTTAACTATTTACTGCTTGCGCGTAGAAAAAATACAACTGTGTTTAATCCAAGGATCGATTAGTAACAATATATAAATACGATTAACACAATCTGCTGTTGGGACAACCTGCTGTCCATGTGATGGAGAGAATGGATCAGCAGCGAACTACTTCTGCTGCTGCACCTTGTTGAGCAGAATGAGGCGCTCCGCCTCGTTGAGATGCTCGTAAAAGCTGGGAAAGTGTTCGTTTTGTGTGAAATTGGTGAGGAATTTTTGCAGGTTCTCGGCTATGTCGCCTGTGTAGTTGGTCTCCTTGAGCAGCTCCTTGAGCAGCAGATCGTCCTCTACATTATCCTTGTCGAATTCCACGTACAGGTCAGAGATGAATCGAGATTTAGCTAAGCTGGTGGCCTCGTCTTCATCGGCCTCGTCTTCCTCGGCCTCGGCATCCTCCTCATCGGTGTCGGTAAGTGGCTCGTCCATCTTGCTCTCCTGGAAGTGCTGGTACTCGGACATCAGCACCTTGAAGATCTTGACGAGAGCAGGAATTGTGGTCCACTTTAGGTTGGCGGCGGCCACGGAGCGAGTGCGCCTCCGGGCATCGCTGGGGTCCTCCACCAGCTCCTTGTAGGTGATGCTCGTGAGGCGATTGTCCTGCGTGGCCACGCCGTACTCGAACAGCTTGCATAGGGCCATGGTGGTGACCTTTCGCTCGTACATGCCGAAGAACGAGTTCTGGCGCGAGAGCCAATTGGAGAGGACGAACTGCATGGCTGGCTCTCCGTTTGGCCCCGGAACAGTGGACAGAAAGTTGAGCACGGCGTCCATTTGAGTGAGGAAGAGATGGGCGAAAATCAGGACCAGATTCATGATCACCTTAAGGCACTCCAGGTTCTGCATTTTGCTGATCACAGCCTTCAGCAATATGTCCACATTCGGTCCAAGCATGCTGCCCATTTTTGTAATGATCGCGATGACCAGCCGTCCGATCTGGCCCGCGGCCGTCATCTCGCTGTTCATGGGATTGAGCAGTACAGCGGCCACCACCTGCATGATGCAGTTACCACCCTCGCCGTTCTGGTAGCTGCAGATCTGGGCGGGCGAGACGTTGATGAAGCTGCGCAGGCACTCGCCGCCGGCCAGCATCACCGCATGATCGTCCGTGTGCACGAGGCAGTTCAAGACGGCCGGAAAGGCTGTGTCCAGCAGTGCGCTGCTCAGCGGCGGCTCCGTGTACTTGACGATGGTGTTGAGGACGTCCAGGGCAATGTCCTGCTTCTCAGTGTTATTTGTCTCTGGCAGTCCCAAGATGCTCACGATAGTGGGAATGAACTTCTCCTGCAGCAGCACCAGGCACTGCTTCCGCTGGCAGAGGGCTTTGATTAGATCCTGCACATTTTCCAGGACGTACGGGTCCTCGGCATACTTGAGAAAGACAGCAATGGCCAGCGGAGTAATCTTGCCATTGACGGCATAGGCAAAGTCCGCATCAAACTGTGAGAAAGCAGGAGAAATGGGATTAGGAATCCTCGATGGGTGAACACTGGTCGCTTACCTGGACCATGACCGTCAGTGCCTCCATGAGCAGGGCCAGGACAGTGGCCTTGCAGCCCGAGACCAGAGCCATGATGCCATCAAAGAATCCCGGCAGCTTGGACACCAGCAATGTTCGTTTCTCGCCCTCGGTCGATTCGTTGGCCAGCAAGAAGCCGTGCAGCGTGCGCACTGCACTGATCCTCAGGATGTGGGTCTTCTCTGGTGACAGGCTGCACAAGGTGACGTCGAGGATCTCGGCCACCATCTGTGGATTGTACAGTTCTGACTTGGAGTATGTGCTCAGGGTCCAGAGGGCGCGACCCACCAGGTGGGGCGACTCCTGGTGCACCAGCAGATTCCGCACGATGGTCAGATAGTTGAGAAGATCGAACTTGGAGTCACCCTCGAGAATAATGTCGCGAAAGATGTGCACGGCGTCCATGCAGGCCTCCTGGATCTTCCACCAGTTTGGATTGTTGGCCGCCTTCTCCGCCTCGGCCACGCTAAAGTGCCTGCCCAGAGCCTCCTGCAGCGGCTGAATGGCCTTTGCCTCGAACTCGTCGTTGATGGCCAGCAGGACATCGCGGCCGCACATGCGCACCGTCAGCTCCACGCCGCCGTCATCCTCGTCGTCGACAAATTTCTCGGGGTCCTCCTGCCAGTCCTCCAGCTGCTCCTCGCTCAATTGGATGTACACGATCGTGATGTAGATGAGATCGGCCAGCACGTTCTTGATGCATCCCCGAAGCTTTCCACAGGTCACGATGCAGTTAATGAACTCGAGGATCTGGATGATGAGCGTTTGAAAATTGGTCTGCTCGTCATCGTCTTCGTTGTCGCCGCTAGGCAGTGGATTGGGCTCTGTTTGGTTCACCGACACCTTCACATAGGTCTCGGCTATCTGGGTGAGGAGCTGCCAGATGATGGGCAGTATCCTCTCCATGAACGGGTTGATGTACTTCGAGCACTCGCTCACCACGTGGGTGAAGACTGTAACAGAAGGGGAGTGGTAATGATAATGGTATTGGTGGGTGTCTGTCTGCTCACCCTTAATGATTTCTGAGCGTAGCAGGAAATTGGAGCCCGCTCCGCTGGTCATGCTCAGGTAGTGCAACAGCTTGTCCATGAAGTTGTTGAGAATGGAGTTCATCATGGTCGCCTGCTCCTGTTTGTTGGTGATCAGAGCCGCAATGGATGTGAAGAGGGGCTTTAGGATGCGAATGGCCGATACGCGCGTCTTGATGGAGTAGTTCTGCTCAGAGTCAAATATGCGGTACACCTCGGGAATGACAACGGGTCCCAGTTCCTTGATTTGCTCTACGTCGTAGGTAAAGTCCTGCAGAACCTGCATGGCCCCGTGGATGGAGTCTTCGTTGCCGCCCAAACACTTGACAATGATGTCGAACAGCTCCGTCCAGCATTGCGGATAGTCGGTGGAAGCTATGGTGGATATGGTATGGGCCACAGAGGAGCGGATTTTTGAGTTGGGATCGTACAGTCCGTTGGGCAGTATGTTGCGAATGGTACGCTTGGCCTGCTCGCTGGCCATGCAGCTGTTAGCCTTGTCGGTCTTCAAGTCCTCCTCCGTCCAGTGGTTCTCGACGTAGCGGGTTAGCATAACGATCGCTATCTGTCGCAGCGGAAGCTCGTGCGACTGATTCATTATTATCTCGGACAGGTAGACGCCATAGCCTGCAATTCCATATATGGGTAACATGAGCACAGAAAAACACGAGGAAACCCAACCCAACCCAACGCAAGCCCTCTGCCCGCCAAATTACGCACCTTCCGTGTATTCCAGCTGCTTTGTTCGCTTCTCCGCCTCCTGCAACACATTGGTATTCGAGCTGAGAAGGTTCTGCAGCTCCTCGATGATGGCCAGTTTGACCGAATCGCCGCAGTCGTTTTGAAATTGAAGCGACATTATGCTATCCTATCACGAATTTTACTCTAAATTCAATATTAAAACAGTCAAAAACATAAACCGGCGCGGCCTACTCCAGCGATTACATGTGATAACTTCCCACACTATACAGCACGGTTCTGATCAGTGATGCCAAATCTCAGAGTCAATGCAAGCTAGATTCTAATAAAAATAGCCAAAAATTGTTAAAACCGTAATAAATAAGCTAAAACGGTGACACTGGAACTATTTTAAAATGGTGTTGCAAACACTGCTCTTGCTTCGATGACGATACATCGATACAACACATTTAGCTTCGATTAATTGTGAAATACGCGGAAAAAAATAGAACAAAATTCAGGATGAGCACCTGGAATCCTGCGAACGATGTGGATTTGCGGTCCGGTTCCGAGGATGAAGAGGACATTGCCATGAAGCGCGACTACCATGGGCGCGAGGCCATCCTGTTCGTGGTGGACGCCAACCTACAGACGTCCGGTATAGGACGCTTGATGGAGGCGCTGAACATCATACGCACGGCATTCATCTCGGGGATGTTGGTCAACGACAAGGACCTGATAGGCCTGGTTTTCGCCAACACCAAACACAGCCCCCTGCCGCTGGAGGCGTCCTGCGTGGAGACTATAGTTGTGCCCGAGAACTGTGCCGTGTTTCTACCGCTTCGTCAGCTGACCAAACCCATTGTGGAGCATTACCTGGAGTTTATGGGGACGGTGGAGAGCCAGTTTGCCACCGAGTATGGGCTGGTGGAGCCCGACGGTCGTGGAAAATTCGATCTCATGATCCGGCTGTGTATCGAGTTGCTGGAGAAGTGCGGCAAGAAGTTGAACAACGCGAAGATTGCGTACGTGACGGATGTGGACACGCCGCATCTGCCCTCGAGCAACGAGTTTCAGGCGGCTCTGCAGAAGGCCATCGATCTGGAGGGCAAGGAGTTCGAGTTCCATGTCATTCCCATGAACGACGACTTTGACTACGGTCCTTTTTACAAAGAATTTATAACCCTGTCGCGAGGTGAGTGACTATAGTAGAGCGTATGTATATTTCATGCGAAGTCTGTTCCCCTCCTTGGCGTCCAGAGATCGCCTTGGAGGTTTAAGTACTTCGCAGAGCAACTGTAGCAAATCATTCACCTGCGTCCAAGTGAAGTTAAATTTGGACGTGGTTTTGGGTCTGCTGACAGATCACAGCTAACGTCTCTGAATGCCACTATCTGAAATCGACTAACGATTCATTCAACTTCTTGCAGCCATTGAATTGGACGCCTTCGTTGAACCCGATCCCTCACTGCTGCGAGAGATGCTGGCTGATCGCAAGCTGAAGCAGGACTTTTTGCGGCGCTGCCTGGGCCATTTCGCCTTCCACCTGGGCCCCAATCTGTCCATGTCGGTGCAGTACTACAATTATTTCCAGCGACGGGCCCTTCCGCGCAAGGTGCAGATAATGCGGCGTGACAACAGCGTGGTGAGCACCAAGCGCCAGATCATAGTGCGCAAGCATGAAGGGGAGGAGATTAAGCACGAGTATCAAATGAAGGCGAACCAGGGCTGGTACAAGTTCGATTTGGGCGAGAAATCGTTGAGACTGACCATGACCCGGATGGACATGGTTCGAAACATGCACAAGCCCCACATGCAGCTCCTGGGGTTTAAGCACCGCTCAGTCCTGCCTGAGGTTCTCTACAGCAAGCCCTCGAATTTTATGTACCCCGACGATCAGAGTATCATTGGATCAAAGCGCTTGTTCCGGGGCCTGTGGGAGCGCTGCTTGCAGCGAGAGAAGATCATCGTCTGCCTGTTCATGTCCAAGCGTAAGTCGATTCCGCGCTATGTGGCTTTGGTGCCTGTTCAGGTGGATAAGTCGGAGGTCAAGAGCTATCGGTCGCAGCTCTGCGGAGATGGCTTCAAGATCGTCTATCTGCCGGAAGCCAAGCACATTCGCCACATAGACATGTGCGATTGGAACAACACTGCCAATTCAGCCGACGATGAGAAGGTGGACTTCTTCCAGAAGATCATCAAGAGGCTCCGCATCGACTATCAGCCAAACCTGATGAATGATCCCAGTCTGGACTACCTGCAGGCCAATTTGCTTGCTTTGTCCCTGGACATTACAACGGACAGCAAGGGAATCGACGAACTGCTAGACACAACGGCGCAGGACAAACGAATCGAAAAATATATGCCCGATTACGAGAGGCTCTTCGACGTGGAGGTGGTTCCCGCCAAGAAGCGCCCGGCCAAAACCTCCGCGAATGGAGCCAGTTCGGCAAAGATGCCCAAAATCGATATGGAACAAATCGAGAGCTACGAATTTGTCGAGTTTTTGATTGCGGAGGAGCGTCTAACCAGCTGCACGGTCGCCCAGCTGCAGTGGATCCTTCAGAAGCACTTCGATGAGAGTTTGCCCAAATCTTCGCCCAAGGACAGACTGGTGAAGTGCATAGTGGCATTGAGTGCCGGAAAGTCAGGGACATAGAATGTAAATTGATGTAAAAAGTATAATTTGTAAGTATTATTACTAGTTTTTAAGAAGATTTTGGTAACTGAATTTCTTTTTTTGTTCGCCGTACACTGGGGATATAATTCCTGGTACATCTGAAGGCTGAATAAACATAGATATCCAAGAATTTAAAATTCCAAAATGTAAATCGATTTCGCTGCGATACTATCGATAGACAGTTTATCGCTACTGCCACCTATCGTCAGGGCTATTGCCATACTGTGTATCGATACTTTTGACTCATATTTATCGACATTTTCCATAGGCAGCACCGTCCTGCTGTAATTTTAATTGTAATTTGAAAGAATACTGAGCAGCAGAGCGAGATGACTGGCATCATGGACTCGGTGGAAATGCCCAAATTGTCGGAAAACCAAAAGACCTTTGCCGGCATCCCGGAGGCAGTATTCCTGGTGAGTGGGTGGATTCTAACCTAGCAATAGTGCTCTTGGCTGTGGCTGCAGCTGCAATGGAAAACTTGAATTAATCCTTGTCTGTGTCGGTGTCCGCAGGTGGAAATTGATACGTTCATGACCCAGCCCGAGAACGAGAACTGCGAGAAGGTGCTGCAGCGTCTGGACGAGCAGCACGGCAAGTATCGATTCATGGCGTACAACCTCGAGGCGCGTCGCCGGAAGCTGAAATCGCAGATTCCCGACCTGGAGCGCTCGCTGAAGATGGTTAATGTGCTGCAAAAGGAGGACGAGGAGCGCGAGACACAATTCCTGCTCAGTGATCAGGTGTTCATCAAGACCTTGGTGCCGCCCACGAAAACAGTTTACCTCTGGCTCGGTGCCAGCGTGATGCTGGAGTATCCCCTGGACGAGGCCGAGGCCCTGCTCAAGCAAAACGTCACATCAGCCGTGGGCAACCTTAAGTCAGTGGAGCATGACCAGGACTTTGTACGGTCAGTGGGAAGACCCCTTTTCCATTCGAAACGGCGGGTACTAACTATGTTCTTTACTTTTATTTAACAGGGATCAAATAACCACAACGGAGGTGAACATGGCGCGAGTGTACAACTGGGGCGTCAAAAAGAGGCAGGCCGCAGCCAAGACTAACGCCAGCAGTACGCCATCCTAAGCTTCAGCACCAGTAAGAAACCCGCACAGTACTGAAAACAGACATGTGAGTTGTGTACACTGTGGCTTTCTATCTACGTCTCGTCTCCCACTCAATATTTATGTCAAAACCTCACCAAAAAACGGCCAATCCTTTGCATTGTGATCCTTGCCTGCAAGCGATCGGAAGCAATGCTGATTGCAGCATCTCGCCTGCTTTATTCATATTCTCCACAGATGATGATAATAATAAAACCGCAACACAGCGCATCCAGTTATCCAGACACTAACAATCACTGGGCGTATTCGATATGTGTGTTTCTCAGGACATCCAATATGGGCACAGGTCCGAAAGGCAGATGCCCGAGCTGGTGCAGCCCATGCACTTGTGGCAGCTGCACGTCAGTCCTGGCAGGCATTGGTCCTCCGCATTGTCCCTCGTGCAGAATTCCCCGAGCTGGAGGTAGCAGAAATACCTTGTATTGTTCCCGCAGCGGATTCCGAAGGAGGACGTGCAATTTGGCCTTGTGGCAGGACCTTGTTCGCTGCAGGGAGAACACCTGTCCGGATGTCTGTCTTTTATCTTCTCTTTTTGCTGTTGGCACTCCTCTCTACTTACATGCCTTTCCTGGGGGACAGATAGAGCCAAATCAACAGCCAATAGAATGCCTCGGACATTAAATACAGCGAAACTGCTTTCAGAGTCCGGGAATTGAATTGTTTAGTTCGCGGGAACCTGCCAGCTAGTGCCACGGCCGGAATTCCCCTGGTTGACCGCACCTTGTGTGAAAAGTGCTGACTCTGGGAGCAGATAAAGGAAGGCTATGGGTGATTAATTAACTATTATTTTTATTTCTGATGTAAGCAACAATCTTTGACCTAACATGCACACCCAGCTGTGGGACGGAATGGGACTCATTCCCACTTCATTGACTGGTGTATGTAGTCGCCATCCGGACTCGCATAGTTCTTGATGGGTGGGCTGGCGACGGGGCCTTTGAGCGATACTGGCAGCAGCTGCAGGTCGACTTCGATGGCTGCCTGATACAGCTCCTCGGACTCGCGGCGAAGCTCTTCCAGAGCTTTGTTCTGTGACATCACCAGGCGGTCAATGATTTGGAAGTCGGACACTCTTTCGTCGTGCTTGTAGCGGGCCCATTGTTTCTTCAGCAGAGCACGCTCCTCCAGTTCTGCACTGCCCAGGGGTGTCAATTTTCGCTGCCGTTTGCTGGAAATGAAGCAATTTGTACCAACAGTGGGTTCCATTCAACGGCGGGGCACTTACTCCTTTTCGTCAATGAGCTCCAGTGGCACCTCCAGCTCCTCCACCGGTTTCAGCTGGCGGGCATTCTTCTCGAGCCGCCGAATCTGCTTCTCAATCTTCTTTTTCCTGCGGTCCTCCCTCTGCTTGACAACCTGTGGGTCCAGCTTCTTCTTTTTCTTCAGCGGTTCGGCACAGAGCACAGGTGTTGTATGTAGGCAACGTGCAACGGCGGGGCCGGCTACGCCGCCTCTCTGTAAACCTAATCTATGACAGAAAGTGCGCTCGGTCAGTGGCTGGACAACTCGATGGGCTACAGACTCCTCACTTACCTGGCAAAGGCGCTGATCAGCGACATTTCTTTTTCTTTTTTTTTTAGGGTTTAAGTTACCATGCTACCCGTGAGTAGCGTGGGATTATTTGGCCGCCCGCCTTTTGAAGGTGGAAATTGCCAAGTCAAAGAATAGAATATGTTGGAGAACTGTTTATAGCTTTACCTCAATTTCGTCGATGAAGTCACTTAGTGCTTGGTACGCGCTGGTGTTTTCAATAAATTTTTCAATAAATATTATAAATATAAATATTATATAAATATCATTATCAGTTTGACCGCGGATTTATCGATAAAATATGCCGAAATATACCGAAACATACCGCCTCATTTTCAATATATACCGTAAATATACTGACGAATTCAAGTTATATTTTACATATTCCTCATTTTTGATATTCCGTTGAATATTACTAGCTAAATAGAACATTTAGCCATGCCATCATAATTTTATACGATTGATGAATCAATTTTCTATTTAACTGGTGTATTCTTAATACTTGCTTTTATTGCGTTTTGCGTGAAAAGAGGTTTTAGCGAAATAAGTCAAACGAAAAACAAGTAGCGAAATAGGTCAATCAAAACAAACGAAAAGGGAAATTCGTTCATATTGCTCAATTTTAATATTCCATTGAATAATGCTGGCAAACTAAATCTTTCAGTAATGCCCACATAATTTTATCCCATTGATGAATAAATTTTCTACAAGATTGGATTGTTTTTAATCTTTGCTTTTATTGTATTTATTGTAAAAAAGGTTTAAACGAAAAAGTCCAACCAAAAAAGAGTCACTATTTTGCGTGTAGGCCTTTGTATACCCTATTTTGTTAATTTTATATGAAGATGAAACGTGATTTATAAAGAACTTTTCTCAAATTGATATTCTTTAGACATATTCAAGTACATTATTAGTATCTTGTGTATTTATGGCGATCCTGATACCTACTGAGCCTTGGAAGACAAACATTTTCTCAATTCTATAACATCCATTTCCCCCAGGGTATGTGTGCATGGAATTGGCAACATGTTTGCGTATGGAATGAGACTCATTGTTGCAATAGCGAAACTGCGGCGAATCGGGTATTGCCTATATTTCAAGCTATAGATTTTCCCACTTAGCTTTATCCCATAGATAAATACATTTTCTACAAGATTGCTTCTTTTAATTATCTTAAAGTATTTTATTTTGACTAAAATACGGTTTTCAAGTAAATGTTGCCGCAACAGTGTGTATGGAATGTGCAACATTGTGTATGGAACGAGACTCATTGTTGCTAAAGCGAAACTGCGGCGAACTGCGGCGAACTCAAATTCGATTCAAAAAACGACCAATTCTTTGTTCCGTTGAATAATACTATCTATATAGAACATTTAGCCATGCCCACTCAATTTTGTACGATTGATGAATCAATTCTATACATGATTGGTCTATTCGAAATACTTGCATTTATTGGATTTCTATATAACATTGAAAATTAAATTAATAAATGACAAAAATACCATTTAGCACTAAAAAACACCACATGGGAGCGCGGCGAAAACCAGTTTCTACAGTATGACCCTCATATACGGTCTCATTTGAAAAATATACCGAGTGGTGCGCGCCAAATTGAACTTTTTTGAATGTGAGCGACAAGGATTTAAATGTTGTCAACCGGGCCTTTATCTATGCCCACATAATTTTATACGATTAATGAATCAATTTTCTACTTAACTGGCCAGTTTTTAGTCCTTGATTTTATTGTATTTTGACTAAAACAAGGTTTAAACAAAATAGTTCAACAAAAAAAAACAGTCGCAATGTTGCTGGTATTTGAAGACGTGATGCGTGTATAGCCCTTTGTACACCCTATTTCGCTCATTTTATATGAAGATCAAACGCAATTTATTAAGACCTTGTCTCAAATTGATATTCTTTAGACATATTCAAGTACATTATTAGTATCTTGTATATATTTCTGTCGATCCTGATACCTACTGAGCCTTGGAAGACAAACGTATTCACAATTCTATAACATTCATTTCCCCCAGGGTATGTGTGCATGGAATTAGCAACATGTTTGTGTATGGAATGAGACTCATTGTTGCAAAAGCGAACTGCGGCGAACTCAAATTCGATTCAAAAAACGACCAATTCTTTGTTCCGTTGAATAATACTATCTATATAGAACATTTAGCCATGCCCACTCAATTTTGTTCGATTGATGAATCAATTCTATACATGATTGGCCTATTCGAAATACTTTCTTTTATTGGATTTCTATATAAAATTGAAAATTAAATTAATGAATTGATGAAATTTACAAAAATGCCATGGGAGCGCGGCGAAAACCAGTATTTCTACAGTATGACCCTCAGAACAGCACCGAAATATACGGTCTCATTTGAAAAATATACCGAGTGGTGCGCGCCAAATCGAACTTTTTTTGAATGTGAGCGACAAGGATTTAAATGTTGTCAACCGGGCCATTACCGATTCAACAATTACGACGATTCCCTCAATTTTGATCTTCCGTCAAATATCAGCTATATGGAAGATTTAGCCATGCCATCATAGTTTTATACGATGAATCAATTTTCTACTTGATTGGCTTCATATAAATAAAAGCTTTTATTGGATTTCTATATAACGTTGAAAATGAAATTTAATAGATTGATTCGGGCAAATTTCTTCCTTTTCGCCCATTCGTCCGATATCACGTCCAGTCATATATATCCCGTTTTCTCCGTTAATTGTGGTCCGATTTGGCCGTTCCATAGGTTCCTGTAATGGGACTCAATAAGGACAAACCCCTGTTACACTTGGCTTGTTTCCCAGAGGGCAATGCCGGCTAGCTGTCGACCCCAGGGCTGGGTAGTTCCCCTTGCCCGCCAAATGTAGACAAAAAAGGAGACATACTACTTCTCGGGACATCAAAACTAACAACAACCTAACAACAACAAAGAAAATCATAAGCAGACGGCTATCAAGTGGGTGAAGCTTGGGTGTTATCACTTCGCGCGCCGGCCCTACCTGTGACCAAACACAACGTTCATTTTGGCCACCCTCTGCTGGAACGGTAACGGCTGGCCTAATCCATGGCATACGCCACGCGTCCTCCCTCTATTTTAAATTTAATGCATCATGCTTCAATATATACCCAAGCTTTAATAATCGTAAATTGACAATTTCATCTTTCTCATTAATAAATAGCTATACTCAAAATTATCACTAACCACTAAGAAACACCAAAACGTTCGACACAAAGGCAAACAAGGAAATAGCTGCTGAAATTTCGTTCAACCAACAGGGATACCCTCACCCATACGTAATGGAATATGTGTAGATGAGTGGATCCAGTTTTACGGGAGTTAATTTAACTCGGGCCCCTACGGAGACTTAACCTACCAAGAGCTCTTGTTAAGGGTCCCCGGGACATAAACAATAAACAATATTTTTCCACAAATCGCTCGACCAAATACGGTGGACTGATGGGACCCCCGCGTCACCCACTAAGGGTTAATATTCTGGCACTGAACAGCTGATCGCAGATTTAGGTTCGTGAAAGGTGTTGGTGTTTTTACATATTTTTTTTCAATGGCCAAGATTTTACGTTAAACGGTTTAAGCTAATACTAATTACTAAATAAAGGACAACACACGGAACAAAATAACATTTAATGTGGAACGGTGTTTGGAGTGCGGATTATGTTTTTTTCTTTAAGTTCAAACGACGCGGGCGATCGCTGGCCGTGGCCGGTCAGCCCTAAATTTATATAGGTCCGTTTATACGTGTGCGCGTGTGTGTGAATAGGGTTTCGGGGTTTTTACTTGGTGAATGAGACCAAACGTGTGGCACGCACTGGAAGGCGATGCAACGATCGTGCGGTGTGGCTAGAATCGCCCTGGCAGCTAAATCGTCCTCTTTCACCCTCCCCCTTCACACGTCCCGCGCTACTTGGCTCACACACGCGCAACTGGAACGAACTCACTCAGGTTCCGTTGGGCAGTCTTCTTCTCTGCAGTCGACTTTCTCGAACTCCAGTGTCCCTCTCCAGGAAACCTTCTGGCCCGGTTCTGGTGGCTATATTCCTTGCCGACTGTTAGTAAAATTTTCTGCATTACAACCTATTTTATCGCCCGCCTTTTCTTTACTCACTTCAAACTTTCTGTTTTAAGCACAAAATTTCAAATTTCGACGTTACACCGTCCACGCTCCACGATTTCCATAATCCAATCCACGTTTTCTAATATTTTCACTCCTATTTATCCCTTTTTCCCTTACTAATACATATAACTAATCCTATTCTCTTCCTTATATCCCCAGTAACGGCTCCAGCTCCCCCCGATGTCCCAATACACCATCGAGCCTCCCTGGACTTCCGCTAGATGGCGCGTCGCCCTCAGCCCTGGCCACCTATCGTTCAGGTGGGACTGGAACACCCCAGCCAGTCATATTTCCCCAATTCTTTACAAGGATGATTTTTCATTAATTTTATTCATCAAACTTAGCATAGCTTAGATAAGTTTCTAAGTATAAATAAACCTAACAACAACGAGATATACATATCTAGAGTCTGGTAGCCCGCGCAGCTACTCCCTTGGTTGCCATAGTCAAAAGTCCTTGATGGCTTGTTGGGTTCGGATCTTGAAAGGGGTTCGCTTCTGTCCTGCTGGAATACGATTCTGTTTGGCTGGCTCATGATGACACGGCTGAACGCCGGAACCCAAGACCCTGGTGATTGTCGAAAGGAATATTGTATATTGATTGTGTTGTTTAACATGGTATCGATATTAGGGTCCAGGGCTGCCATTGGATGTGTATTTTCTGGTTCCAATCCGTTTAAACGACTCTCCCGACAAAAATGTCTGTTAGTCCAGTAGCGCAGCAAAGTCTAATAACTATTTGCTTTTTTTTGTTTTCTCCTTCGTTTCATGTACCACGCCTTCTCGTAATCAGAAAAACATATCACTGCAATAGAGATCGGTATTTCTCCATTTACCAAAAAAGTACAACTCCAGTTCGGCAATTACTATTTTTATACGATTTTAAAACTTTATTTTTAAAGATGAAAATAAACAATATAATATACTTTTATTGTGTGTTGTTTTTTTTTTGTATTTTTTTCCTTAGTAAATTTTACATAATTTTCAATAAAATAAGTTTTGTTTTTTTGGTTTTTCGATTAAAAATGTCATATTGTAGTTTAGTGTTTTCTTCATTTCTCCGTTTCCATTACACATTTTTAGTATTTTCGATTTTGTTTCGATCGCAATATAAATTTTTATTTACTTATATTCGCTTACGATGTCCCAAATACTGAATTTACTCTTACCCATTTTTCGGTTCATATCATATCATGCTTTCTGTGGTGTGTCCTGTGGTGTGATGTGTGGTGTGGTGTTGCTTTTTTGCGCGAAATGTACAATTTTGTGCGATTTAGCTGTTGCTCGAAATTCGTTTGGAATCTAAATTCAATTTGAATCTCATCATTTTGGGGCCAGAATGCGTTTTCGAAAGAAGTTTCCAAAAGGGGGTCAGGGGTGGGTGGTACACCAAACCAAAGTATACTCGTAGAACGGAACCGAAACCGAAACCGTAACCAAAGCGTATGGTCGCTATGGTTCATTCGAAATGAGTTAGTTTTTATCATATAAAGTTAGTATATCTCGTATCGTGCGTATCGTAAGTGTATACGCGACATGTTCTCGTACGAGTATGTATGTTTTTGCTTTTCATTCCAATATTGTGTGGTAAATAGTAATGTTTTGAGATCCAGGGGTTTTTCGGGGTAGTGGTGGTGTGTGTCTGGGTGTCTGGGTGTTCTCTCCTATTGTTATTACATATACTTATAAATTTAAACTGTGTGACTGAAGTGACTCGAATTTCAATGCATCTCTCCTGCCTGTAAGGGGAGGGAATGTCTGTTCAAGTTGGAATTCCCGAAAAAATCCTTGGCGCCAGGCAATGTTCCGTGGCTCCTGGAACACCTGGCCCATTCAATTTCGCTTACTACGCACTCATCAAAGTTCAACTAAATGTGTGTTAAATCTCAACTTAGGGCAACTCAGAGAAATCGTATATTATATGCATTCGAGGGATTATCATTTTCATCTCCATTCTTACATTCATCTCTCGCTCTGGGCGTTTCGGGGGTGGCGGGGACTAGGTTTTGGCTTTCTTGCCCCGGGGAAACGCCTTGAATCCAGAGCCAATCAATCTTCCACTCTTCTTCCACTTAGTTTACAATTACATTATAAAAGTTATCTCTTAAGTTGTTTGTACTATTGCTTGGAAATCATTCCGGTCTATTGTTGTATTGTAACTCAAAAGTATTCATTTTTCTATTCTTTTTCTTTTTTCGTTTTGCTTAATGGAACATAAATCAATTTCTAGGCTCGATTTGGGTGTTTTGAGAATTTTGGAACGCTTGAACGTTTATTTGCATCCATCAACCGAAACGATGCAGCCCCTTTGTTCGGGGGCGATCGATCTTGTATCTTTTATCATTTATCAATCCAAAAGGTTGGCCGAAACGGTTTAATACGTTTTGAAAAGTTGTAAGCAAAGAACCCTTTACACACCTCTTCAGGATGTGTGCGTGTCTCGTCTTTGTTTTTTTCTGTTTTTTTCTGTGTGTTTCGTGTGTCTTCGTAATCGCAATCTTTTGGTTATACAATGTTTCAGCTCAAAGGAATTTACATACTTATATACATAATGGTGTGTCAGTGTGTGTGTGGATGTGGGTGTCTGCGTGTGTGTGTTTGTTACATAATCGACATCCCGTGGGTGCCGTTTCAATTTTAAATTTTGCTAATTTTTACTAGTTCTTTCCCATCAACGACTAAAGAAACGATTACGACGTTTGCCAACTCAAAGATCTGTGGGTGTGTATAGGTGTATTTGTGTGTGTGTGTGTGTGTGTTAGGGGTAGGAAAGAGCACGAAAGTAGGAAACGTAGGTAGGTTTCCTCCTCCTCCGATTCCAGAAAGTCTTATAGTTTATACGCGATCATCATATCAGTATCATTGCTCTGCTTTCCCAAAAGCATGCAGACGCTGGCGTGTGAGTGTTTCCTCAGTGTGTGTATCGAGTATACGTATCTGTGTGCCATGCATGTCGCCATGGATATCTGAATTCTGCTTAAATGTAGTCTTCTCGCTCTATACCTAATTGCCGCCTCTCTCTCTCTCTCTTCAGTATGCCGTACTCACATCTCGTTCTTAGTTCAGTTGCAATCATCTTTTGTTCTGTTCTCTTAACTTTCGAGTGGAATGGAATACTTATATGCTTCGCTCTATATCTAAATTAAATGTAGCATACTTTCATGCAAGTGTTCGTCGTGTCATAGTGTGTTTGTGGGTGTGTGTGAGTGTGTTAAATGAGCAACTCAGCGCTATAGTATGCGTATGGTATGGTATGGTATGGTAAAAGGGGGATACATATGGGGGTATACATTGTTTATGTATATACTTTCTCATAAGTCCAAACCTTTGTTGCATCGCCATCTCCTCTAAATCATCATTAATTTCTCCATACATAAAGTGTGTGTCGGTCGGTGTTCTAAATCGAGTTTTATGTTAATTTCCATTCGTTTACATACTAGAACTAAATACATACATATTTATCGCTTACTTAGGTAGTCAATTACAACTTGCTTCTTTTTTTTTGCTACGGATGGGACTGGGGGATTGGATTGGATCTGACAATCTATCTTTCGCCGTGTGGTTACCCCTCGGCTCGGACCGCATCGATCTGGCGGTGGGTGTGTGAGGCCTGGCCAGAGTGTGAGGCAGTTTTGGTTTTTGCTTGCTTTCCGGTCTATTTGGAGCCCTTTTCGCTATCGCTTTCTTCGATTCGTCGCTTAGTTCTTTAAATTTGTTTATACTTTTTACACGTTTAATTTCTTTATACAATTTTTATTTATAATTTTCCCCCCGTCGCGCTGCGCTGCTTTTAGTTACATAAAAAATTAACAGTTTTTATTTTAGTTTTTGGTATTTTCGTTTACTTTTTTTTCGTTTTCGTTTTCGTTTTCCTTTTGGTTTTGTTTTTGTTTTTTTCATTGTTACTTGAAGGCACTTTAGATCGGACGTTGTGGCCCCATTTCAAAATTGCTTTTCACTTTGCTCAACTCGTTTTTATCACGTGGCTGGTTGCTGGTTGCTGCTACTGTGTTGCTTCTGTGTGTGTGGCATGCTTCTGGCTGCATGTTGCTCGTGTGCTATGGAGACGTGGAGACGTGGTCGCAAAAAAACAAATTAACAACAAAAGCCTAATCGAAAGTTGTCGAAACTTTGCCGAAAGATGTCACCGAAATTCTGATTCGAAACTTGTCCTTTGCCTTCTTGCTTTCTTGCTTCTGCTTCTGCTTCTGCTTATGCTTCTTTCTCTCTCTCGTACCGCTGGATTGCCTTGTATTGCCTTGAGTTCTATGGTGCGAAACGGTTCTGGATGTCCTGGAGGTGCCCGGCCCAGCCCTGGCCGATCGCCTGGCCCTGCCGGCCCGGGCATTTGGTTTTATTTTCGAGGCTGGAGAACTGTCAACGCCCTCTGGCCCCTCACACATGCTCTGCTCTGAGCCAAGGGATCGCCCCATGGAGATTGTCAGCAAAACTCAAGGATGGGGATCAGGGCTACACACATATATTCTGATAGTGGTGGATACATAGCAAATTTTAGAACTAAACATTGGGGTTAATGGGTTAGGATCCATCGAGTTCGTTTTATAGTATTCTTTTTTTACATACACATCTTTTGTCAAAGTGTTCAAGGTCGTAGCCCCACCAACACCTAACTTAAATAGTGTCCTCATGCCTTTAGTTGTTCTTTTTTTTGGTTTTCTTTTTGGATTTTCATATATCTAAACATTTACAGAGTTTTTGGGGGAACATAAAGGCTAGTGTTTTCCTTACTTTTCTAGAAAACCTTTCCTTTGCTGCTGCTTTCCGAACCGCAGTTGAGAATTTTGTTAATTGTTAATTTCGTTTCGTTTGCTTCGCTTCTTAGGTAATTTTGAAATCTGCTGCTGCAATGATTTTGAATTTTGTTTAGTTTTTTTGGTTTTCTTTTTCTTGTTTGTTGCTTGTTGGGTTTCAATTTTCCGCTGGAGCGGTGCTCCGCTGGAGTTTTCTTTGTTGACTTGTCTTGTTCTTTTCTTTTTCTTTTTCTAATTCTACTTCTGCATTTTCTGCTGTTTTGAGCTTTACAATTATAGGCAGATTTTCCACAAAACCCGAACTGAGGGAAACAAAACTTGTTGCTTTCTGTAGGACGATCCGGGTCCGGTCCGGGCCCGGGCCCGGGATCGGTGAAACTTAAGGTTAGATAAGGTTAACTACCAGGAGATGTATCGAAAGTTGCAATTTCCCGCTTAATTTTGCTCGTATTTTCTAAATGTACAATGTTTTCTTTATAAATTTAAGTTTATGCTTTTTTTTAGGTTTTTCTTTTCACGTTTTTGCATTTTTGTTTCGTTTTTTTTTTCGTATTTTTCATTGATTTATTTACGTTCTTAAAGATAAGGCGCGAAGGTGCTTAAAATAAGCTTGTACTTTTTCTGATATTTTTCCAACACGTTTTCAAAATTTCTTTCAAAGTTTTGCCATTCCCCGTTCTGGTCTTCTAGCACTGCT
Source organism: Drosophila miranda (assembly GCF_003369915.1). Taxonomy (NCBI): domain Eukaryota; kingdom Metazoa; phylum Arthropoda; class Insecta; order Diptera; family Drosophilidae; genus Drosophila; species Drosophila miranda. The sequence continues at coordinate 31,684,455 of NC_046675.1, forward strand.
TCCTGTGCACTGCTCTGCTCTGCTATGCACTGCTTTCCCCGTCTACTGCTTCCCGCAGAGTTGGCAGTTGCCGGAAATGCACTGCTTGTTCTCTATTCCTCTTCCTCTTACAATTTAAGTTCTTACTTACGAAATTTTGTGTTCCAAAATTTATTGATTTTGCTTATAATTTTTGTTTTTGGATTTTGAATTCGTAATTTCTCGCATTTTCCGCTTTTAATCCTAAAGTATTGTTTTCTCTAAAGTTTTTAGTTGTTTTTTGTTTTGTTTTTCTTTTTGTTTGTTTTTGTAAATTTGTCCTGAACGTTTACACCGAGAGATAATTATCCAAACATGGCCGAGAGTTTTTCAATTTTGTTCATTTCGTTTCATTTGTTTAAGTACTTCATTGAGTATTGTTTCTTCTTCTTCTTCCTGTGTTTTCTTTGGTTTCTTGTTCTATCCTTTTTGTCCTGGGGTTTTCAAACGCGTTGTGCTGTGTTTTGTTTCACTAAAAAGTACAATTATCTTCTTCTCCTCAATGGGAAACAAGGAAATCAAATCGAATCGAAAGAAATCTGCAATTGTTCTCATAGAATGCTGCCTGTAAATGAATTCAATTTTACTCATTTCTCTTGTTATATATATTTTTGATTTTATTTTTTGATTGCAAGTTTGGGACCCAAGTGCAACGCTTCTTCTTCCGCTTGAGTCGAGCCTGCAGACCGGTTTTTTCCTTCCTATTTTTCCCCTCTAATTTTTTGCTCGTTACTTTTGTTGGCCAAAATGCTAAATGCTGAATTTGCTTTGTGTGTGTCCGAAACTTCAATTTCTCCATATACATATGTACAGTCAACATATGCCTGCGCCTGTGTGGGTGTGTCAGTGTGTCAGTGTGCTGTATGTTTATATAGGAACATTACCGAAATACTTTTACATTTAATTTTTACACTTATACCTAAACTGGTTTGCTTTTTTTGGGGGTCTGCGTAGCTCGACTCGGGACGAGGCGAAGCGCCCATCGGGGGCCCCACTTGCAGCGCGTCTTTGGTCACATTTGGTTGTCTTTTCTTCATCCTAAACTTTTCCCGAATTTTCATCTCTATCATCTTTACTTGTCCGTCTCTGTCTCTGTGTCTGTGTCTGTGTGGTTCCTATTCCGAAATTCACGCCAAAGTCTAGGCCGAGAGTTGGTTTTCCTCATTTGGTTTTAACACTTACATATGTGTCTTTTTTTTTTTCTTTGAGTTTTCAAAATGCAGCGCGTTGCTTTTGAGCCGAAAGTTCCATATAATAGGTATTCAAACGTTCTTCGAAATGCCCTACCACTCGAGCCACTCGTCCATCCATCTGCTCCTCCTCCTCGTCTAATCCTACTCTGATTTTGATTTTGTTTCTGATTCTGATCTGAAGTTGTATTTGGGCTTTGGGGGGTTATCATTATGCTTAGAGGTGTGTGCATGTATCCTTAATTTATGTTTATATTGAACTGGACATTGTGTATCTTGAAAACTATAAGTAAGCTGACTGATGCATCTGTGAACTGATCTGATCTGAACTGATCTTTTCCTGGTGTTGGTTGGTTGGTTGTTGGTTGGCATTGAGTACTGTATACTGTTGTTCTTGCAAGTATCTGGCGTATCTGGATGATGAGTTCTATGTTATGTATCTTTGCTGCGTATTTGTATCTTTGTATCTAGCTTAGTTCGGTTTTAGTTCGGTCTGCGTCTGCGTCTGACAAAATCAATTACGGCGGCTGCTAAACTATGATTATAAATTTGTAGTTGCTTCTCTGTTTTTCTGTTTTCTGTTTTTCTGTTTTTACGATTAGTTTTCTTCATACTTATGCTGACATTTTTCATGTTTCTGTATCTGTATCTGTGTGTGTGTGTCTCTGTGTCTGGCTGAGTGCGTAAATTAAACCTAAAGGCGGCGCCGGAGCATCGATCTCCAACATTTTCCAATTTCCATTTCCATTTCGGCTTATATGGCGGTTATGGTGGTGTGAGTAAAAAAGCATACAAATATCATATATTTTCCGTAATGATTTTGGTTTGGAACAAACTGCATATATATGTATATACTGCTTTGCGTTTATGTGTAGTATATATCTGACTGCTGTTTAGGTTGGCTTTTCTTTTGGTTCCTGCTTAATGATTTTAATTAGAGACTTTTTCTTGAAGATTCTTTTTTCTGTATTTCGATTGATTTTCTATTTCTGTTTCTTCGGCTTTTGTTTTTCTTTGATTTTTTTTTTTGTGGTTTTTTGTTTGTTTTATGGTTTTTTGTTTAAATATTTAAAATAGCAACTACCTTGTATCTTGTATTTGTATTTTTATTATTATTTGGTTTTTTGGTTTTTGGTTTTGGGTTTTGCTTTTCTTTTGCTTCGAGTTATTATTCCCTTATGTAATTAATAAGTTATATATATTTATAAGGTTGTGTGTGTGTGTGTGTGTCGTAATGTCTCGTTGAGAGTGTGGCTCGTGTGCTGGGGGCAGGGGCGGGGCCGGGGTCGGGGTCGGGGGGCTAGTTACTCTCTCTTCAAGGTCCAGGCAGTCTTCGATCTTCGATCTAGGCTTGGAAAACACTGCGCAGTCGATTCTCCCCTTCGCTCTTTCTCCTTCAGTTTGTTGCTTGCTTTTATTTTGGGGGCTTTATTCAGTGTACATTTAGAACATTCTTTAGCTATGCTGAAATACGGTTTACGACGTCTAGAGTATGTATTTTATATATATATATTTCTATGTTATATATAGTTTCACTTAGCTTATAAATATTACCGGCACTATTGTTCAGAACTCAGGGGCTTGCTCAATTTTCGATAATGCTTTCAACCCAAGAAGATAATGCCTCCAAACTGTTGTTGATCGGAACTGAAAATACTTGACTCACTCAACGGATTCAAATCAAACTATATATCAAACATATAGTACTCTATATCTGATATCTGATACATGTCTGCATGTATGTGTCTGTGTGTGTATATACTGGTTAGTTCTCGGCTTCTGTTTCCTGTACTCCTGGCTACTCCTTGAACTAAATAGAACCTTTGTATGAACCGTGAAATGAAAGACTTGTGCGCTGCTTGCTCTGCTCTGTTCTGCTCTGCTCGAAAAAACCAAAAAGATGCTCAACTGAAAACTGGCTGGAAAAACGGCGGCGCCACTGCCACTGAGGGCATGCGTGGCACCGTTCTGGCTTGTCTATTTCACTATTGGTAACTTAAACGGTAAATTGTTTCTGTGAAAGGCAACTGTTGCGCGTGGAGGCGTCAGCGCAAGCATCGAGTGGATCGAAGGGATCGAGGGGATCGGGCTATATGGTTCGGGGAGGAGTCTAGGCATGGGTTTAGGGGCTATGCTTTGCTGCGCCTCCCGCTCGGTTTGTTTGTCGTTTTGCTATATTTAGTTGTATATTCTATTGTAAAAAATATTATTATAAATACTTTTGGTTTTTATTCGGTTTGCTTACGTGTTACTAATCGACTCGTTGCGAGTCCTTGCTCGATCTTACTGCTCTCGTTACTCGTTACTCGTTACGTTCTATGCTAACTGTACTGGTTTACTGTTACTGTTACTGTGGTTGTTGTTGCTGTTGTATCGCTTTTGATTTGATCGTTCGGCTATATAACTAGTTTTTCTGGTTCTGATTCTGTTTCGGTTTCTGATTCTGGCTATATGCTTCTTGCTCTGTTTCTTGCTCTGTAAACTTATATATTATAAAATATCTGATCACATTTGTTTGCAGTCTCTGTATAAATATTGTTGTTTCATTTGTTTGCTTATCGTTTTCGTTTACGGTTTTACTTTTATTATAGTACATATCTTACACATGCCCCAGGCCAGGCCCCCGCGTCTGTTGTCCCTCTGGTCTGGTGCTGGGGCTGGGGGCGAGTCCCTGGGGCATGCTCTCTCTCTCGCTCTCTCTCCGTCTATAAATCATAGGAACGCGACCGATCGAAACCGGACCGATCGCCGAGAAGGAAAAACTTGAAACTGAAAATCGATTGTTTCGGCGCTTTGGCTCGTTGGAATTGCGTTTTTCGTTTGCTCCTACAGCTGTTTTACATAAAATTTCGTGTAGAATTTTGACAAACGTCTGGCCTCCACTTCCGGCAACTGCAACATGGTTTAGCGATGGGGCAGGGGCAGTGGCAACTGATTCTGCTTGATTCTTGATTCTTGGTGGGTGCCAATGGGTGCGTTTCATTTTGGTTGTACTTCTGTTGTTGACGGTTCTTTTGGCGCATCTTTAATCCTCGGGGGATTACAAAGATGCGCCCTATTGGAAATAATAATAATATTACTGGGCTATTGTCTGGGACACCCCCCGCCCCTTCATTTTGGGGCTGAGGCTGGGTGCCCCAATCTTTGTCAATTTTCTCTTGTTTATTGCATCTGTTTGATCGGTATCTGTTTGATTGTTTGTGTGTTTGTTGGAGTAAACCAAAGTAGTTTTGCAGTTCAGTTCATTTCGCAGTCAGTTGCATGCCCCGCGAGTCCTTGCTGTTGCTGTTGCTGTGGCCGTTGCTGCAGCAGTTGCCAGAGATGGAGCCAGTTCAACGCACGCAAAGTTTTGTGGCTCATTTAGTTGTTGTTCGATTGATTGAGTTGCTCGTTAGAGAATTGTGAAACAAAAGGTTTTTATCACTTATTCTTGTTGCCTATGCGAAAGTCACCGACCCGTCCGATCCGTTCCGTTCCGACTGACTGATCGCCCCAGCCCCCGATTCCATCCAGGCGCATGTTTTTGGCGAATGTTTTTTGTTGAGTGTGTCTCCTCTGGCGGGCGGGGCTCAGGCGTAGGTTCCCTTGGGTTTCAGCAGGCAGGCATCATTTCTTTGGGTCCTCGTCTTCATCTTTCTCTTGGTTTCTCTTGCAACTTGGTTGCATTATTGGTTACTATTGGCAATTTCTTGTGTGGCATGCGCTGGATCTGTTTGGATTTTGGGCTGGGCTTGTCAGCGATTCGGGGTGTCGGGGTGTCGGGCTTGGGTCGGAGCTCTTTCGATTGCTGTTTGTTTAAATAAAAACATAATTGTTGCTGTTGTTGTTAATTGTTAACGGAAATATCTTGTGAACGAACTAAAAGTTTTGGCTTATTTGGCTAATTGGCTATTGTTGTTGCTGTGGCGGTTCTTGATTTTTTGTTGAGTATAAAAATATAAATCGTTTTATAAAAAGTTATTGGTTGCTTATTCGTTTATTTGTTTTGTTTATTTGTTGCTTGTGTTTGCTGGTTGTTTGTTGTTTGTTGTTTGTCTGCTGGTTGCATGTATTGTACTATAAATTATCCCGGTGCGTGCGTGGCACGCTCTCGACTATTGCAAATGAAAACTGTGGCATAAAATCGTCTCTCTCTCTCTCTCCGTCTCTATCGTTCGTCAAAATTCAACTATAAACACTTATGGATTAGTTATCGGTATTTGTATTGCTTTATGTGTATATATATATTTGTTATATTCATATTCGATCATGGGTAAATATTCAGTTATTCGTTCGATTGTAAACTTTGAACTCAGGATGGCTTAAAGACTCAACACAAAGAAAATCTGTACTCCCTCCTCCACACCGGATCTCCTATACTATATATAGCATATCTCTGATATCTCTGATATGTGGTAGACAACCCAAAAAAAGTTGCCGCTTTCTGCTTGCTGCTGCTGCTGCTGCTGGAAGTGCTCTGTGTTGTTGTTTGCTGTTGCTGTTGTTTCTAATATATTGTCGCTGCTAACTGGGCTTGTTGCTGTTACTTTATTTTTTTTTGGTTTTTTTCTTTTGTAAACTTGTGAAAAACTGTGAGAGATTAACTCAAAAATATCACATACGAGTTGTGTATGTTTCCCTGGCTATTGTTGGCTGTTTAAAACTAAATTGTAATCCTGTTATCTTCTATTATTATTATTATTTATTTGTTTCTTTATTCAGTTATGGGCTTTTCTTTGGGGTTTTATGCAACTTTTCCTTTATATTTTTATACTTTCTCATGTGCTTTGCTTTGTTGTTGTTGTTGTTGTTGTATGGTATATATATCAATTTGAATTTGGAATTTCCGATTGGCAGCTTCCGCTTGCCATTTGCTCTGCCGAAATGCTGGGGTTACACGTCATAAGCCAAAAGTTTTAACCTCTTCGTCTCCATAAACGTCTCAACTGAGGATGCTTAAGATTCTTGTCTAATATAATAATGGTATGTTTAATCAAAATTTCATTTGTTGAACTTAATCCGTTTGGTGCAGACGCACAGTGCGGGCCGAAACTGTATGGGCACCGTGCGCTGCTCTATTGCAGTTTGTTGGAACAGAAAATGGCGATGCACAATGGCTCTTCCTTTTGCGAAGGACCCTGCACCGCCATAAAATGTCTCTCTATCTCTCTCTCTCTCTCTCTCTCTTCTTCTCTGTATCTTTCGGTGATTCTCCCTACGCCAAATAAGTGATAAAAATTTTACTTCCAAACATTGTTTTGATTTTGTTCGTTTTCGGGCCAAAAGTTATTGGGAATTTCGAGAATCGCGTTTGCTACTAAAAAAACGCAATCATTTATTTATATTTTGTTTTCTGTTTTTGTTTTTCTTCTTTTATACCAAAACTGCAAATTTTCGTTTGATTTTCGTTAGTTTTTTGCTTCAGTTGTTTCTTTCTATCGCTTGTGATCAGATGTTTTCTTAAATAAGGATGTTTAATAAACTTATTTTTACTTGAAGTTGAAGTTACGAATAGACTTGATTTGATTCTTGACTTGACTACATACATATGTTTGTGTTTTGGGGGGGGATCTTCTGGTTGATATATATACCGATTGGGGGGGGGGGGGACTGATTTTGGCACATCTCCTCCTCTCCTGAGAATCGTCCTGCGCGCATTTTGAATGCTGTAAAGCTATGGGCGAAGCCTCGCCTGGCCCTGGCCTTTGAGTAACTTCGATATGGGGTCATGGGGTCTTGGGGGAGTCTTGAGGGATCTCAGTGGGGGTCTGCTTATGCTTAAACTGTAGTAATATTTTAGTTACGTGTATGTAGTTTTGTATTTAAATGTCGCTATGTACAATTCTGATCAATTTCTGTATCGGTTTTTCTCTCGTATATGCGGTAATCAGTAATCGGTAATTGTTGGTATTTTTGTTTTGTTTTGTTTTGTTTTGTTTTGGTTTGCTTGGTATTTTGCGGTATTAATGCTTTTAAAATCTAGTTAAAATTTGCATATGGCTGCGTCTGCATTTATATTTGGTAATTGGTTTACGTGTAGTAGGTATATACTTATCTCGCCTGCTTCTCTCGATCTCGATATCGACATCGATATCTCGATAAATCGATATCTCGCTTCCATCTTTTGCTTCTGCTTCTGCTGCTTCGATCGTCATTCTGTCGATCGGTTCGTTTTTTTCGGTTTACTTGTAGTTTTTCATTTATGCTTTAAGTTTAGTTTGCTTTGCTCTCTTTTGTCGTTCGATCAGTGATTGATCGCTGGTTGATTGATCGGTTTGATGTGCTGGTTGCTTCCGCTTCCTGCTTGGCTCTGTCTGTGTGTGGGTCCTGGTTGATCCTGCTGGCTGGCTGGCTGGCTGGCTGGCTGTAAGATTACTCTATGCTTAGGCTAACTTATGTCCTGGCCTGTGCCGTGCTTTGACTTTGGTTTTGAGGTAAACTGTGCCCGGCTCTTCCACAGGGCAGCAGCAATTGGAAACTAGAATCGAACATTGCTCTTGGCCTATGGCTGGTCTCTGCTTGTTTTCTTTTTTTGAATTTACCAACACCGAAAGATTGCTGTGTGAAAACTAAACACTGTTTTTCGGCTGATCGAAAGACATGGATATCGAAACTTTTGGTGGCTTGAAGGTTGCTGCTGCCGCTGCCTGTGGATGTGCCAGGAGTCGCTGTGTCGCTTGGTTGGTTTGTTCTCTGCTCAACAGGAAGTGATTAAAATTTAGTTGACTTTTGCTTGTTGCTTACCCTTCTGTAACCTGCGCTCGTCTCCACCGATCTCCACCGATTGTTGGCTGTTGGCTGTGGCTGTAGTGTTGGTTAACGGTTAGTGATGTGTGTTGTGTAGTCAATTCCAATTTTGATCTGATCTGTGACAATTGCCGAAAGCTTCTGACGGAGGTTGGTTGGTTGGTTGGTTGAATGGGGGCAAAGATTGAACGTAAAAGTATTGGGGTTTCATAAATAGCCAAAGGGTTGGGGGTTTCAATTTTGTTAAAGAAAAATCCAAGCGCCGTCATGTGGTTTCTGTTTTCTCAATGAATTTCGCTTTTATTAACCAATTATCGTCTCGTTTTTTTTTTTGACTTGACTTAAGTTTAAGTATGTTTTTGTTAATGTTAATGTTTAGTATAAATGTATGAAATATGTATGTTGCATTATGTATACGCAAGTATTCAAATGTGTATTCAAGTGTGCTTCTGTTTCTGAGTGTGTGTTTTGGTACGGTTCATTCATTCGGTTCATGGTAAACCTCCTACGATACGATCCATCGATCCATCCACTTGGTTAAGGAAAGGAAAGAAAGCGGCGGTTGGGGTGGGGTGGGGGTTGTGGTTTTTCTTAAACTGAGACAAACTGAAACTCAACAGAATATTAATTCTGAATTTGTTAGCTGAATTTCGACGGCTTAATTTCGCTTTTGAATTTTGCTTAATTATAAAATTTTGCCTAAAGTTTTGTTAGCCAAACGTTTATTGTTAATACGCCTTAAATTGCCTAAAGGGTTTTTGCTTTTCTCATTTCTCAATTAACTATTTTTACAATCAATTCAATTCAATCAATTTCGTATGGAGGGGAGGGGGGAGCTCCCTCCATATTGGTTTTATCCGAAACATAATTGCAGTTAGTTCAATTTTCATTTGTTTGTTAGTTGTTAGTTGTTTTGTTTTGTTTTTTGTTTACTTTTTATCACAAAATCAGTTACAATTGTATTTCGATTTAGATCAAACTTCAACTTCATTGCCAAAAAGAAGTTGCTTCTCCATAAATTTCGTAAAGGCATTAACAATCAACGATCTCCGGACTGGAATTTCGACTTCTACTCGGCTCTGCTCTGCTCTGCTCTGCTCTGCTCAGATGGGTATAAATCAGGGAACTCAATCTCGAAACATCTCTCAATGGATATATGGATAATGCTTAATGGCTGGGGGGTTCAAATCAACATAAACTGCAGTTCGATTAGCTTTCTTTTGTATTTTTTTTTTTTGTACGATTCCCTAAACACTAATTTTGCAAATGCATTTTTTTTGTTTGTTTTAAATTTTTCAATTTTACACCAAATTTGAAATGTAATCATTATGTTCTCTCTTTTCCGTCAGAATAGGAACCTACCGTCTTATACTCGACTAATTTTGTCATAGTTACGCCAAAGTGCAATCGAATTTCGCTCTGCTCTTCCCGCTCTGGTTATGCCTAAAAACTTGCTTATTCAGTTTCAATTTAGTTTTAGCTAAAATTCATCTATTGTTCAATAATTTCGTATGCTTGGTGTGGGCCGAAAGGTTTGCTGCTGCCTCATAGCGGTGTTCCCATCTAATCTAAACTTGCAACAGGGGGCGATAGGGCATCAGGAGGTTGGCTGACTGCTGGCTGTCCTCGTAGCAAATATGGGGCCGAAAAGGTTACTTTTTCGCTTCTACGTTGTGCGTCTTTTGAGGAATATTCTTTTGGTATTTGCTTAATGTTGAATTAATGTTGAATAACATTCGATGATTCGATGATGTAATTGATGATGTTGCCTGGCTGGTGCCGCTGGTGTTGGTGGCAACAGTGAGGTTTGCTCACTCCTGGCCCCAAGTGGCCAAGAGACCAAGAGACCAAGAGAGAGCAAACATATCCCTCTTAACCCGCCCACTCTCCATGTTGAGTCTGCTGTGCTGCTGCTGATGGGTGAGAGTGCATGATCGAGGACAGACAGCCAGCCAGCCAGTGGAAGGGGGCCAAACAAGGGAGGGGGGGTTTAAACAATAAAGAAAAACCATATATTTGTTGTTTCATTTGAATTTTTTAGTGTTTTTTGTGTATATTTTGTTTTTTGTTGCAACTCAAGGCCAAGTAATGTAAAGTAAAATTAATTAAACTAAACTTTAACTTAACTAAATTTATAAATTATGTACATAAATAACAGACTAGTGTGTGTGTGTGTGTGTGTGTGTGTGTGTGTATAGGGTGATCCATAAAAATAAGAAGAGGCGTAAAGTAAAAGAATTGATTAAAAATAAACCGCACTCAAGGGATTAACAATTAACTTTGGTCAAGGGTTCATAAACCATTAAATTATCAAATTATCTACCCTAACGCCCGCTGTCCTGTCCGCATATAAATCTATAAATCTAAATAGTTTTTGCTTTCTTTTCTTTTTTTTTTTGGTGATTTTTGTTTTTGTTTAGTTTTCACTTAATAGACATCGAATATATGCTTAAAGGGTTAAGAATTGGGGGATAGTGGGGGTGCTACCGGCGTCAGTGCAGCGCCTGCTTTTGTAAAGCAGTGCACTCCAGCAGTGAACGCCGGTACTGAAGGGTTTTAACTGCTTGCCGAAGAACGGTCTGCCAAGCAGTGCTGCCCGCTTCCACAGAGCGCTCTTCGCTCTTCGCTCTTGTACCGATGTGTGTGTGTGTGTGTGGGTGGAATGTGTGTTTGTTTGTGTTTGTGTGTGGAATGTTGTTTGTGTGTCAACTTTCGGTAGATCAATAGACGGCTCAACTATGTATTTTGTTAAATATCTGTATACGTAAAAATGTCTTGTAAATATTTTCAAAAAAATTTCATCTAACAAACCAACACGGCTACAGCGAGTACAGTTTACACTGCCTACAAAGTACGCGATTGCTCGCTCGCTCGGTGTGTCTGGTGTCTGGTGTCTCTGTGTGTGTGTGTGTGTGTGTGTCTGTATGGGTGTCAGGCTCAGGTTACCATCAATTTGCACTATTTCACATAAGATTAAGATTTTAGGTTTTTAGGTTTTTTTAGTTTTGGTTTTAGCATTGGATGCGATCGAAGCTCGCATCTCTCATCCTCTTCTTCATTCTCTCTTCTTCGCTGAGTGGGTATGTATGAATGCTGTGTGTGTGTGTTGGTGTAGGTGTTTTTGGAAATTTTTTGAAAAATATTTTGCGGCTCGGGAGACTGTCTTGACTGCTCCCCAGAATTGCTCGTGGCCTAAACGCGGTTTTGACTCGTGTAAACTTCTCAGCTTCTCTTAGCTTCTCCTAGCTTTGCTCTTCTTTCTCCCCTCGCTCTCTCTCTCTCTTTGCTAACTTATTCTGTGGTTGGTTTTCGTTTTGTTTCGTTTCGGGAGTTTGTGGGTCATATCCAGTGGTACTTCTTGCGCAGATTTAGCCTTTTAGCTTTGGTCTGCGCCTCGCCTTCGGATTGCTGCTGCCGGCCCTCGATGTTGTGGCTGTAGATGTTGTAGTAGTCATAGTAGCTGGGATCGTGGTGTGTGGTGTGGCTGTTGTTGGTGGTGGTGGTGGTGGTGGTGGTGGCATTTGAATTGGCATTGCCAGGGGCATTGGCAGCGATAGCGTTGGCATTGGCAGCGCTGGCAAGGCCAACTCCTCCACTTATTCCAGCTGCTCTAAAAAATTGGGCGACTTGAAGTACTCGGGCACGGGATCGTCCATGCGCGAGATGATCTTGTATATGGACTTCTTCCACGACTGTTCGGTGTCTTTGCCACCCTGTATTGCACGGAAAAACTCCCGCAGTGTCTGTTCAACGACGAAGCGAAAGTTTTGGGGTACCTGTCGATGGCCGAAGGACGATTACGATTAGCAACGGAGCTCCCAGACAAAAGTGCTGTTTAGTGGTTTAGTGTCTATGTGGATTGATTCTGGAGGCAAACACTCTACATCTAAGCGGGGCAAAGGGTAGACTGTTTGCCCGCAGCTTCAATGGCTTTTTTCGGGGGTGTGGGGGGTCGACTGGTTCTTCGTTAATGTTAGAGTTAGTGTGGGTGTAGGCGTGGTTATTGGCATACCTCAATGTGATTATTGCGATTGTAGTGCAAATTGAGCACGCGATACAATTCACTATCTCCAGCAATCAACAGATCATCGGGTGTCTTGATGCCTTCGGTGACAGCTTGTCGTGCATATTTCTCCATTTGTATGTAGTAGAATTCTCTGCAGATGCGTAGATGAGGAATATGTTTGGTTTTGGTCAGTATTCTGGTTGGTTGGTTTGGTTTTTTTTTTGTTTCTATTCTATGGTGTGGGTTGGTATGGGGGGGTTTATTGGGGTGGGGGGGTTTGTCAGCATTCAAATTTACAAAATCGTACAAAAACTCAAAATCAAATCAAAGATCGAAACAAAGTAACGAACAAAAGAGCGAAAAACACACACAAAACAGAAAAAGGTAACCAAATTCAAAGGAAATCTCTCTATCTCTCTCACACTCAGTCCTCTATATACCACACTCTCTCTCTCTCTCTCTCTCTCTCTCTCTCTCTCTCTGTCACTTAAGCTTCTTTCTAAGAGGGGGGTCCTTGTTCTTGCAGGCTTAATGCATTATATTGGATCGCATCGCATCGCTGTTTGAATATGACATTATTAATAATTTGCTGCATACTCTTAGGCGCCCGCCAAAAGGAGGAGTCTCTCTCTCTCTCACTCGCTGTCTGTCGATGTGTGTGTGTGCTTGCGTGTGTATGTGTATGTGAGTGTGTAAAGAATTTTTAATAAATCTCAAATGTGCAGCAGCAGTGGCTGTGGCAGTGGCTGTGGCAGTGGCAGGCGCTGGTTGGGTGGTGGTGCAATAACAATTGCAAGTCGAGGCAGTGGCGTCTTCTTATTGCGGTCGCTGCTGGGGCTGGGGGCTGTGGCTGGGGGGCTGTGGCTTCTACTTGGGGGTTGGGGATTTAATTAGCAAGTGCAGTGTGCTTCTGGTGCCACTGCTGCCTACTGCCTGCTGCTTCTGTGTCGCCTTGTTTAGTCAAGTGATTTGTGTGCGGCCGGGGGCCTGCCACTCGCAGGGGGATAGTCAGGGGCGCAAGGGAGGCCAGGGTGGGTGGTAGCCTTGCTTGGAGACTGTAAGTGATTGCTTGTCTTTGCCTAATGCCTCCCGGCATCCGCCCCGACTCCGCCTCCGCCTCCGCCTACGCCTCCGACTGCATTGTGTGCCTCGCACTAATTGTTGTCTTTTTTGTCGTCGGAGTCCTGCCCCCGCCCCTGCCGCACTTGACAACGCTCCGATAATCGCGCTAATTTCAAGATTTCCCAGTAGCAAATGCATTTCTCATGTTGTGCGAGTGCGCTCGTGTTGATTTTTCCAAACAATAAGCGCAGAAAATGTGCAAATAGAAAATCTTTGCCGTTTGCTGGCAAGGGTCCCCAGTCTCCAGTCTCCAGTCGCCAGGCTCCCCGGAGGCGGCAGCCACGCGCACTTGAACAGCAGCAGCGGCGGCAGTGGCAGTGGCAGAAGGGGGGGGGGTTGCTGATTGGGGCTGGGGCTGGGGCTGGCGCTGGAGCTCCTACAATTGAAGCGAGGCATCATAATGAGGCGATGACGGCTTGGCCGGGCCAAAGAAAGGAATCGCTGTGTGACAGTTTTGTGTGACAGTTCATTGTCTCTGGGATCTCTGGATCGGGCATCAAGGAGGGGGGGGGGGGGGCTATGTGTGTGTCCATAGTTATTAGGGATTGCCCTCATCTCGTTCCGGATCCCCAGTTCTTTGTGTGTGTGAGGGGGGTGGGCGTGTGTGTGTGTGGCACAAGTGTTTCGAGGGTTGGGGCTGAAAATTTGTTTGTTTTAAATGCAATTAGCTTTGTGGCTGGTGCGAAAAGAGCTTGAGGCGATGATGCCACACAGCCACACGTGAGGCAGGAAAAGGAAGCTTGCAGCTTAGGCTGCCACATGGAATGCGCCACTTAATTTAGATAATAAGCTGAAACTGCAAATGGCGTCGAGGCTTGACGGAAGTGCCGCTTGCCACCTGCCTGCCACCTGCCGCTTGCAACTAATTAGTTTGTAGATTTTTATATATTTTCGTAGCCCATTTATTTGGTGGCAGGTGCAAGGGAATGCACGGGGGGTAGGGGGGATCTCTCGCGTTTCGTTTCCCTTTCAAGTGTTGCTCTCGCTCAATGGACGAGTGTATGCGTGTGTGTGTGTGTGTGTGTGTGTGGCTGGGGGGATATCTCTGTGTGGGTGTGTGTGTGCGTGTGTCTCCTTCTTCGCGTCTCCTTCTTCGCCAGCCTTCTTGCCACTCGGAAGTACAGATATTACAGATACAAATACGAGCACGAGAGCGAATAGAACGAACGAACGAATGTTTTTTTCTTTCATTTTTTATTAATAAGCTCACACATACTCACCCACACATATGCAGACATCTCTACCTCATACATTAATGAAGTAATTGACAACACTTTATATGTATCTATATATAGAGGCATCTGTATAAGTCATATACGTCTAAATACATACAGGAACATGATATATTTCTATGTGGTGTGTATGTGTGCGTGTCATAAGAGTGTACCACTGTATGTGTGTGTGTGTGTCTGTCTGTATGTAGCTGTGTGCTTGTTGCTGTTGTTTTTCGTCAGCAAAGATCTTTTCACGCGGCTCCAGGGGCACAGGTCGGGTGGGGTGGGGGGGTGGGCAGGACACTTAACCTCATAAAAAACAAAAAACACTGTAGAAAAGAGGTAGGAGATCTGTATGTGTGTGAGTGTGTGTGTGGGGCTGCATCCTTGAGCGCCTTTTTTGCGCCCTCCTGCTCTTGGGGGCTCTTCGAAGCGAGACTCTCAAGTAGCTGTTGAAAAGCGGCCAAAAGAAAGCCAACACTGGGCTAGGCGCATATCCTGGCAAACAAACTAATTAGCCTCCTGCCTGGAGTGTGTCTGTGTGTGTGAATGCATGTCCTTTGGCTGCTTTCTTTTCATTATTTGCATCAAAAGCACACACAAAAAGAAGTTACTGCAGCTAATGCAATTATACAAGTGGCCTGCTTGAGGACCATTCCATGCCATTCCCAACAAAAGGCACTTTTGTTAATTAGCCACACACACACATAGACAGTGCGGTGGGGTGGGGGTGCCAACTTAAGTAGGCAACACTTTTTAATATGCATGCCGCAAGTTTCTTAGCCGCCGTTTCACACTTTTCCCAGCCTCTTCAGCCTCAAGTGGCAGCTCATCCGACTCTGGGGTGGGGGGGGCAGCTTTCTCAAGTGGCAGCCGTCAAGAGCTGAACATGTTATTAGGAGGCCACTTCATGGCTATGTCTTGTATCTGTGTGTGCTTGTGTGTGTGTGTGGGAAACTCATAAAACTATAGATGGCTAAGAGAGCGCAGAAAACTGTTGCAAGTAATCATTTCCTTGATGGGCGAGGGGCGGGGAAATGGAAATCAAATGTGGAAAAGGAAAAGCAAAAACCGTTACAAAATTCTACTACCCCTAAAAGCAAACCGAAGGGTGGGGCGAAAAGGAAGTAAACAATCAAAAAGCCGCTAGGCAATCAAAAAAATATTCCCACCCATTTTAACCTCCGGAACCGAAAAGTCGACAAGACAAGACGATTCCCAGGCAAAAGAAGTTCGGGGTTCGGGGTTCGGATTTCGAGGTTCGTCGTTC